>NW_025813469.1:6539044-6980859 GCF_021976095.1 Xenia sp. Carnegie-2017 | reverse complement strand
TACAACGATAGCGAAAAGATTGTGCAACGATAGCGAAAAGATTGTGCAACGATAGCGAAAAGATAGTGCAACGATAGCGAAAAGATAGTGCAACGATAGCGAAAAGATAGTGCAACGATAGCGAAAAGATAGTGCAACGATAGCGAAAAGATAGTACAAGGATAGCGAAAAGATAGTGCTGGTTAAAGCAATGAAATTGCCACGATAGAGCAACAATAACGCTAAAATATGGTGTAAAGATCTGTTTTAGTGTAGTGTTTTATATAGTGTAGAACAATGAACATCTACACTTTAGTATTATGAATTTAGTGGTTAAAAATATAAGAAAAATACAAAAAAACTGGTAACGAACCCGTTATTAGAACTCATCAATTTCATTTGAATTCCTGACTTTCCAACTTTAGGCCAGTTATCTCGAGGTTTAACTAAACTGAAAAAAACAGTTTGAATATGAATATTAATGAATACAACTGGCACGATGGAAATTTAATTTCGGAATAAAACGTTGACGTACAAAGTTGAACGGTGTATCCTGCGATGGTTTGAACGTCTAAAAAGAAAATTAAAGAAATTCAAATTTCCCTATAAATAACAACATGAAAGGTTAGATTGAGTCACATATTATTTAATGGATAATGTGACACAGACAGTGAAAAGACAAAAGCAGCGGGTGAATTAGTTGAGAAAAAATTTTGTCAGACAAAAGGATATCTAATGTGGCATTAAGCAATTCTAATTCAACACTAACCCACGGTCTCCTTTCACAATTTTCGTACCAAACTTGCGACATAATTCATTTTCTGCATTGAGATTTCTACAACATAAAGATAGATTCATCCATAGCTTACATCAAAGCCATTTTACATGTCATACAAATTTATTACATACAAACGATAAAACGTGTGCAGTGATTGGTCTATGGATGTTTTCAATCAAATCAGTCAATCAATCAAAGAGAATTTTCAAATCAATCATAAATAAACTTTAGAAGAACAATTAAAAATGTTTTAAAATTGTTTGTTTTGCATTATTGCTATTTTATGAAAAATTAAAGTTTGTTTTAAAATTGTCTGTTTTGCATTATTGCTATTTTATAAAAAGAACATGAGATATTTTCCGTGTATGCACTGGCTTATGCAAACCTTGAAGACGTTTGTGAAAACTCTCGAGCAGATACAACACTTGACCTTAGGTCTTGGTCGTGCAATGATCAACTATGAAGTTTTCTCAGAAGTCTCCGCGGTTTGCATAAGCCTGTGCAAACACAGTAAACATCTTTATTTCTTAAATAACCTGTGTTCCACCATGAGAAGTGGCTTTGTGAACATACTGGCATCAGTAAGGGATGATGACGGTTGCCCTGCGATAAAGACGATGAGCAAAAAGGTTCAGATGTATATCACAGTACAGGACCAGAGTAGCATAGCAAACTCATTCATTGGGGGGTGAAGGGGAGAGGGAGCAAATTCATACAAGCATGTTTTAATTCATTCAGAGCAATTCATTTAAAAGGAGCTTAACATTGCTTAATATTGAATATATGAAAACCTCTACAACAAGAATTGAATTTGCTATGCAACTGTATAGCACAATGAGAAATGTCCTTTGTAAAGGAGTTATTGGAAACATTTAATCTTATTTCACATTTTTAAATTTGTTTACCTGTTGAAATAGATGAGTTTGAAGTATTCAACAATAAAAATTCATCATCTTCCTTTGAAACAAGAGTCAAAATAATATAGAAATATGGAGATGATATTTTATACCATAAACAACAACTCACATCTTTTTTAAGGTCATCTTCTTCAAATTTTTTCCCTCTTTTCTTCTTTTTCTTTCCTTTCCTTCGGCTTTCATTTGAAGACTTGTTTCCACTTGCATTCACATTTTCTTTTTCGTCCAAATTTTCCTGCTGAGAGTCTTTAGAAATCTGCTCTTTATCAGAGGAAGCATGATCCTCTTCGTCATCATTGCTGTCTGCCAACTGTAAAGATTTTGACTTTTTTTATCATTTAATCACTGATGTATGTTTATACCCTTTAAATTTACCTAATTGCTCAGGAAGAGCACTTTCTCAGGTTATGATATTCAAGCAATTGTAATAATCATAGATATTTCCAGTAAATCTATCAATGTATCACGGTGAAAAATTCAAGTAAATATTTGCACCGGTAAACTTGAATGAGATTTGCAAGAGCCAAACTCCAGAACAACTATGTATATCCAGTACAACATACCAATTTTCTGTGGTCAACATATGTACATATATTTTATTTTTACAGGTAATATTATAGTTTTAAGTGCAATTATAGATAAACATGCACAAGTGAGTTCTGTAGAGATGGCAGCGAAACATTTTTAGTCTTTAAAAAGTCAAGAGTTTATGCTTAGCCATAATTGCACAAAAAACTATACTATTACTCAATAATTATATACTTTGAGATGTATCTTTACTGTATTGTCTAACTCTTTCTCGCTTTTTTACTGTCTATCACTTCAGAAAAGCTTGTTATGTGGCCAAACTGTTAAAAACAGTGGCATAGTCAGCCCGCAAATTTGGTCTTGCTATGTTAATTTTTCTGTGTTCACTCACTGTAAAAACAACAGATTTCTAAAGAAATGAATAATGCTGGTGTTCTAAAATTTACATAGCAGGACCAAAACTTGGGGGCTGGCAACGTCACTGGTTAAAATCATTCAGCAAAAAAAAGTAGGTAGGTACTTTCTGTTTTGCTTTTTTTCTTGGTATTCTTTTTTAGTGAATTTCAAATGCAGCTGTTAAAATCATGTTTTTATGTTATGTAGAAATCATGAAAAAATCCTGTTTTTTTATTGAAAAAATTGGCTTTCACTCCTTTTCAGCCATTCAGAAAACAGTATTTACAGTCAGTGCAATTACAGCTTTTCAACAGTACAATTACAAATTTTCACAGTGCACTTACAGATAAATTGCGCTGCAATCCATCAATCACAGTCGAGAAATATCTCAAAATGTATTATTATGCTGGTAATTGCCATTAATGGGAAACTGCTTCTTGCGGAAGCTTTTACATAATAGGAACTAAATAGATTGCTTTACAACACTTGCTGAGTACATAAGAGCAATTTAAATCGCTCACCTATACCTCTTTACAAATATGTGAATGGATAACTTAAGACAGTCTGATAAGTGAAATAATAAAATATGAAAAGCAGCATTTCGCATGCATACACACCACGTTAAATGCATTGATTTTCTTCTTTGTGCCAGAATTTTGAGAAGTGACCAAAAGATCCTCTTCTTCTATATCATCAGAAGCTATTTCTAACAAATTAGGTCCTTCAAAAAGAGTTTGATTCAATAATTAATAATTATAAGAAATTATAATAGCGAGTCTTATTTAGCTCACAACTAAATGGAAACGCTAAAAGTCTTAAGTACTAACCCTGCAATTTCCTCAAAGCTCTAGACGACATAGTGACATGTAGTAATTTATAAATATAATTATTTTCACAATTCACAATCTTCTATGAAGATCGCCATTTTGAATAATAATTAACATCGCTCAAAAAGTCAAAATGACATAAGCATAAGAAATTTAGAATTAAATGGTCATCCTTTGAATGACAACGTCAAATAAGCAAATTACTGAAAAATAAACTGCAGTAACACACTTCGTTTATCTATAAATTAATAAAAAAAAACAAACATATGGCAACGTACTATCGTCAGTGTAAAAGATCATATCAAGTATGACGTTTGATGGATCACATTTCCAGATAGTGTCACATGTTCATAGTGTTCCCCTCAAGGATGACAGCAATGATGAAAGCTCTTTCGATCTTTTTATTGTTATTTTATCTGCGACCATGCGATACGTGGACAAAATGGTTTACTTATCGACAAATAAAGTCGGAAACATCCATTCAAGATCAAGAAGAAAGCGTGAGAGGTTTAATTACGAGGTTACTTCATCGTCGAGCTTCAGAGTTCACAGTCATTGTAGATTTGAGTCTGGTGCCGTTAGGACAAGAAGCTTTCACCATCGAAACAGTTCAGGATAGGCTTGTGCTTAAAGGGACAACAGGTGTCGCAGCAGGATGGGCATTTCATCACTACCTTAAGTACTTTTGTGAAGCTCATATCTCGTGGAATGGTAATCAACTGGAGACAATACCGACACCGCTTCCCCGCGTTACACCACGAGTGAAAATCGTTATACCACACAGGTAGGGTGTAGTAATGGTATCATGATGATAAAGGTACTCAAAGGTACAACTTGTTATTAAGCCCTTAATGACCGAGCGCGAGGTCTTTACGGAGAAATAACGGACCGTTGTGTAGACTATCTATTCACAAAGATATCATTGAACAAAAAGAGGATTCAGAGGTGTTGCATAATGAGGTGGTTGAAAAATTTGTAGAAAAACCCAGGAGGCTGGCCTTTTTTAATAAATGATGGGTATAGAATGTGTTTTGATACTTGTTCTTATAATGCATGGTACTTCACTGAGAAAATTAAGCATAACTTTAAAGAATAAAGCCATTCCTGTCTACCTGCCCCAATCTAAACAAGTGTAAACTTACAAGTGGAATGCTAAGAACAATCTCTCTCTATGCATTTTAGGAAGTGTCGTATACTATGTTAATTTTTGTGCTAATCCAAATTTCTTCTTTTTATTCAAGGGCAGTGATGAGTTTGATTCATTATGTTTTAGGGGACAATTGTCTCCTGCGTAACGTTTCTCTGAGCCACCTTTAGTACCTTTTTAACTAGTTGCAGTTTTGGCGATTGCCACATTAAGAATGCAGCTAACAAAAAGGGGTTTTTATAACTTATTGTACAACAAATAATTCGCCCTCCAAATCGCAGGAAATGCTGTTTCCAAGGCTCTAGATTTCTAAATTTTCCGGGGGAACATAGTGGGCGGGATTTACTATTTTTCCTGGCTACGCCACTTGATAGTTAAACTGTTTTCCAAGTGTTTTTCCCTCGAATCACAATCGTAAATGATTTTGGAACGAGGAATGGAACGACGAGCACTAATTAACCCGTGGGTAGTACACAGTATGATTATTATCATCAAATGTGAATCAACAAGGACAACGTACCGCATGCAACTTAGAAATCAGAGCTAGACTACAAGATAACACTGTCCATTCTCCGTCAGATTCAGGTATTATCAGAATGTATGTACATCGAGTTATTCGTTTGTTTGGTGGAACTGGACTCGCTGGGAACAAGAAATTGACTGGATGGTAATGAATGGTATCAACTTGCCACTGGCATTCACAGGTCAGGAAACCATTTGGCAACGCATCTACAAGAGACTGGGCCTAACGCAGCATGAACTGGACGAGCATTTTGCTGGTCCAGCATTTCTCGCTTGGTAGGACAAAATATAAACACAGGATGATATTTAATTAAAAAAATTTGAAGATTTAAAACATGTTACACTTGAAGGTCCCGTATGGGTAACGTAAAAGGATGGGGAGGACCATTACCAAAGCCTTACTGGTACCAGAGACAGCTTGCTTTGCAGCATAAGATAATACAACGCATGCGCAGTTTTGGAATGATCCCAGTCCTACCCGCGTTTGCAGGTCACGTACCAAAGGCCTTAGCACGAGTATTTCCACATGCTACCATGACAACATTGAGTCGCTGGAGTCACTTCAGTCCACCATATGTCCCAACTTACCTCTTGGACCCTAACGATGAACTGTTTAAGGTGCGTTTTCATCCACTGACGGGAATGATGACTGAACTTTGCTTTGGGATGTCTCAAAAAAAAATGGAACTCCCAAATTTATTCATGCATATCGAATTAGTGGGCTGCACAAATTCAATGATATTTTGATTAATTCAAATTAGTTCATTGCAATGACAGAATTTATTCCATCTTTAAGGGAAACGTCGACTCCATCAATTTCTGCTGAACTAGTAGCGGTCGATTCATGAAATTAATTTGCGTTACATCAAAATATTGTACATTATATGTAGCAAACTAGTTCGATATGCATAGATAAATTTGTGTTTTCCGGGGTTTTTTTCATTTAAGTGCCCCTATCAGCAAAAACTTGCATTTGCAATATTAAAACTAGGTGTAATGTCTAATGTATCAGTGAAAAATTTGATTTTGTCAAATCGTCTTCTTGTTATGGAGATTGCTTTTCAATAAACCTTATCCGCCTTGGCATGATGTCTGGGTCGAGCCAAATTCTCACGTCTTCCATGGCAGTTGGTTTATATATCTTGTACTGAGTAATCTCTTGCATGACGTCACAAAATTTAGTCGTGCTAAAGTTTTCGGACGACGGACAATGTCCAATAAAAGGAGCGATTTTTGGAAATGGAGCGATTTGAGTAACATAATTCACTGATACGTTGGAAATCACACATAAATCAAATATCGCTGTAAAAAATTTATTGCTGAAAGGAAACTTTAATAAAACACAATACTTAATTGAACAAAGTGCAATGTGCCATGTATTATCACGTTAATGAAACATATTGCATCTTAAGAAAATACAGTATGTAGAGCATACACACTAAGGAATTTTTTCTTTTCAGACTATTGGAAAGATGTTCATTGAAGAGCAGATACACGAATACAACGGAACAGGTCACATTTACAACGGCGACACTTTCAACGAGTTGCGACCGAACACATCATCTCCCAGTTACCTCTCGCAAACAAGTAGAGCAGTATATGAAGCCATGGCTAGCGGAGATGATAAGGCCGTCTGGCTAATGCAAGGATGGATGTTTTTGAACGATCCAAAATTCTGGCAATCATCTCAAGTTCAGGCATATTTACAAGGTGTCCTAATCTATTTAATGATCCGTAAGAGATGAGACTAAATTTAATGATGAACATGAAACATGTATCGATGTTCTAGGAGTACCAAAAGGCAAGATGATAGTGCTGGATTTATATGCTGAGATTTCACCAGTTTGGAAAAAAACAAACTCATTCTATGGTCAACCGTTTATCTGGTGTATGCTTAATAATTTTGGTGGGAATGTCGGCATGCACGGAACGCTGCACACTATCGCTACAGGTAACTTTTGAATGATGAAAAATATTTAACATAGAAAGTTTAACCACGCAGCTAACTTTAAGTTACTTTGTAACTGAAACTTTGTGACCTCATCTCTAGAGCCAGTTAGGGTGCACCAACAACATGACAACATGCTTGGGATTGGCGTCACTCCCGAAGGTATTGAGACTAATTATGTAGTGTATGATCTTATGTTGGAGATGGGCTGGAGAGATAAACAGGTACAAGTAGGGGCATGGTTGAAGAAATACACGAAGCGAAGATACGGGGCCTGGAACCAAAACGTGGATATGGCGTGGAAGGTAAGAACGTAGATGAACAACCCAGTTCTGAAATGTTTGTGTTTTGAAAACAGCATTGTGTTCGTGAAGGCACTCGCCCAAAGTGTGTACAACGACACTAAAGGCTTCGCCAGACATTGTAAAGCAGTTCCTGTCATGAAGCCGTCACTCAATATAAAACCCGACTATTGGTACGAGCCGTTCTTCACTGTGGAGGCCTGGGACGGAATGATAAAAGCGGCGCCCAAGCTTATCCATTCAACAACGTTCAGGTAATGAAAGAGGTTGACGAATGGATGTTATTAACAATATGAAGGCTGCTGCTTTAGTTTTGGCCAAATATCAGCAATATTTGTGTTCCGTTGCATTGAAATTTTTTTGGCGATACAAGAGCACAACACAATGATAAAGACTTTGTTTACATTCTGTTTCAGTTATGATTTGGTGGACATCACAAGGCAATTTTTTCAATCGTTTTCTTATCTGTTTTATCAAAACGTCACATCGTCCTATAAATCAAACGATCTTCGGTCGCTACAGCTCGAGAGTGCTAAATTCATCGATCTTTTATATGATTTGGACCTAGTCCTTTCTAGCAATCGCTTCTTCCTACTCGGACGTTGGTTAAACGCTGCAAAACGTATGGCGCACTCTCCGACTGCCGAAAAACTTCTGGAGTTCAACGCACGAAATCAGATCACAACGTGGGGTCCACACGAGAACATTGAAGACTATGCGAACAAAATGTGGAGTGGACTGGTGAAAGATTTTTATAAACAACGCTGGGCAGTATTTGTCGGTTTCTTAATGAAATCTCTTATCTGGAAAGAGCCATTCAATTTAACCGCTTACAATGACGACATAATGAAGTTTGAAAAACTTTGGACGACCACTCGCGTTCATTATCCTGAACATGCGCAAACAGACACATTAAAGACTGTCATGTTTCTTTACAAAAAATACAGAAAATATGGCGAGTTGGTAGCGCCCAAGCATTTCTAGACTTTTGAAAACCAATTTGAGCTGAAAAGAAAGACTTCTACATAATCTTCACTTATACCATAGATAATACTTTTTCTAATCGATAAAATTACAAATATGTAAAGTTGTATAACTAAAACGCTACACAATATCAGAGTTTATCTAAAGAATACATTACTTCGTTAACCGATCTTCTGTCAACAACAATTTCTAATGTGTGTTTTTTTTGTTTGGAATAAAGCAATTGCATTGACATCTCAACATTAAAACCTATCTCTTACTTAAAATAATATCTTATAAAACTAATTTTGCCTTGTCACAATCGGTGACGTACCAGCCAGCAAATTTCATCATGCTATGCAAATTTAATTCATCGGCATGATTTCTCTCTTTAAATTTGTATTGCTTTTAAATACGGAAAATGAACACCGAGATATTTGCATAGAATGACACAACTTCCAGGTAGTCCACGATAGTGGTCACAATTCAATCCAGCTATTTAATATCAAAGTTAAAAGCTTAAGGAAACAAAAATTGCTGTTGCTTTCGGATGAAGTTGCCTCATCGCTATTTGTCAACAAATATCGAAGATTTGACTTGACACAAACAGAACATTGCTTGCATAAATGAACGACGATTTATAGGTGTCATTTTACATCAAAATTAGGAACAAACACTGATCAACAATGTCCACAATATAGACATTGTTCTGTTTGGTACTGTCGTTCAACAACATCCTTTCACCTCTGTGATGAATTCTCTTTACCTACGCAACCCTTTAAAAAGCTTACGTAGTATGACCTGCTAAATAAATACAACCGAGTTTACCCCATTTCAATTTTCAGAGAAAAGTTAATGTACTACGTTAAAAATTTTATAAAGGTATCCTACATTGAGCCATTTTAGAAAACACGAACTTTCATCTTTTAGCAGACGATTCTCGTTCAGCAAGCATATTCTGGAGTTTTCTAGCGAGAACCCCATTTCCGTTGCTCATCTTTGCAGCCTTGCAGTAGTCTTCATTATCATCGTTGTCGCATAGCAACCGTTTTCTTGAGTGACCGTTGCAGCCATTCAAAATGGCACTATTGATGTTTTGCAAATTCTGTAAAACATAACAACACATAATCATGAAACACAATAACCATGCAACAATATAACCATACAACACAATAACCATGCAAAACAATAACCGTGCAACACAATAACAATACAACACAATAACCATGCAACAATATAACCATGCAGCACAATAACCATGCAACATGATAACCATGCAACAAAATAACCATGAAACACAATAACAATACAACACAATAACCATGCAAAACAATAACCATGCAACATGATAACAATGCAACAATATAACCATAAACACAATAACCATGCATCATGATAACCATGCAAAAATATAACCATGCAACACAATAACCATGCAACATGATAACCATGCAAAACAATAACCATGCAACACAATAACAGTGCAACACAATAACCATGCAACAATATAACCATGCAGCACAATAACCATGCAACATGATAACCATGCAACATGATAACCATGCAACACAATAACAGATAACCATGCAACACAATAACAATACAACAATACCATGCAACATGATAACAATGCAACAATATAACCATGAAACATGATAACCATGCAACAATATAACCATGCAACACAATAACCATGCAACACAATAACCACAACACAATAACCATGCAACATAACCATGCAACAATAACAATGCAACAAATAACCATGCAACACAATAACCATGCAACAAAATAACCATGCAACAATAACAATGCAACAATATAACCATGAATAACATGCATCATGATAACCATGCAAAAATATAACCATGCAACACAATAACCATGCAACATGATAACCATGCAAAACAATAACCATGCAACACAATAACCATGCAACAACAATAACCATGCAGCACAATAACCATGCAACATGATAACCATGCAACATGATAACCATGCAACACAATAACCATACAACATGATAACCATGCAACACAATAACAATACAACACAATACCATGCAACATGATAACAATGCAACAATATAACCATGAAACATGATAACCATGCAACAATATAACCATGCAACACAATAACCATGCAACACAATAACCATGCAACACAATAACCATGCAACATGATAACCATGCAACACAATAACAATGCAACACAATAACCATGCAACAAAATAACCATGCAAAACAATAACCATGCAACATGATAACAATGCAACAATATAACCATGAAACACAACCATGCAGCACAACAACCATTTAAGCCAGATAAGTTTTCATTCTTGTGAGTGAAATTACCAGAAAACTTCAGTCAGTAGACGTTGCTATCCTGGCGTTGTGCTAACACGATAAAGTCAATTTAATTCATACTATACCTCAGATGGACTTTCCTTGAAACTATAGGACAAACGAGGGGAGTTGCACACAAGAGGAAGTCCTACAAAAAAGTACTTTTCAACAATCATACTTCAGTTGAAAACTTTCATAAATTAAGTAGCTTAGCGAGTGACTAAGAAGTATTTCGCTAAAATATCCAGCTACGTCATAGTAATCGGGTTGATGTGTGACGGAAAACTGTTTTACAAAATTTGAAAAAACTATAAACCGATTATTTCAAGAACCTGAAAATTAACAAAAAATCTACAAACCGAATTGCTATCATTAATATTGCAGTAAACCTAACTCTCACCGCTCTTACGTGGAGATATGTACACAGATTGCCCGGATGTCACTCTCTAAAATGAAAATGTTCAACACAGATGACACAGATGTAAAAATGTCGAAAGTTGAAACATCACAAAAACATGTAGAGTTCCTTACCCTGCGAGGGGAATGGGACTGGTGTCGTGCTACGGGTAATGGCGACAAAGGCGGTGCATCGGGCTGAAACAAAACCAAACATAAAACTCTCGAGTTTTTCACAAGACAAACCACAAACTTAGGTAAAAAGAGTTCAAGTTTAAAGATTAAAACACCATGTCAATACAGTCATTACATACAGTCAAAAATCTTTACAAGTACTTACACCATTCTCGTTCGCTGAAAACTTTCGTGCAAACTTTTGAATTCTCTTTATATAAACCTAAAATAAAAAAGCAGCTGAAGCAATGTACATAGTGAAGCTCCAAGAAATCAAATGTTTTTCAACTTACTTTATTATAAAATTCAATAAGATCGCCACGGTTGTTTTCAGGAGAACTGGAATCCGTTGTTGTTTCCGTTTGCGTGGGAGGAGGGGTTGATGGGACGGTACTCACACTTCGTATTTGGGGACTGGCACTACGGCTTGATGGAGCGCTGTTGGCCGAGGTGACTATGGTGGGACTAGAGCGAGCGCTATTTGGCTCACTCTTTACTGCAAACAAAGATGTTTAAAGAGTAAGACTTCAGAGAAGTATAAGTACAATAGAGTTATAACCGAGTAAACAGATTACCGTGAGTGCTGTCATTACTACTGGCACTACCGGATTTAGTCTTCTTAGGACAAAGTAGGACATTTCGGTATATCTAAATACGCGGATTTCTTTTCATAATTGATATTATAATCAAATCTCATTTTAAAATAAGCAAACTTACATAAACACATACATCCAGTCACAGACAAAACTAAATCATACACTGATTTACATTTCAAATTTATTGCTCTAAAGCTTTGTAAATTCAAAGCGACATTTACTGAGTTATGACAGTCATGAAAACGTAATTATAATTTTTATAAGTTGCAACGACCATGGATAAACTAGCGCGCAACTTAATTAACTAGCTATTGCAGAATTTTATTTTATGCGGATTTCATTGTAATATTTCATAATTATTTGTGAAGGGTTCCGTTTTTTTCGAGGCACTCTGTACGTACCATTTAAACAGTCTACTCATTTTATGATGCACTTCACCAGCTTTTGGTAATTTTTTTACTCACGTGACTTGCTGCCTGTGGCTGCGTACGGTAATGACGCATGATATCTTGAAATTTGACGTCATAATTGGTAACCTGATATGGAGAGAACGAGTTGATATTTTATGAGAAGAAAGGATAAGATGTGATAAGATGATACAAAGAACACTACATGTACCTTTCCCATGACATAAATGGCACACATCAATAACTGGTCAAGATGACGATCTTTCATAAGATCTGTACAACTGATCAATGAATGTTCGAAACACGTCCATATTCTATAAACAACAAGAGCACTTCATCATACATTTTAAAATATTCGTGATGTCAACAGACATTGATGCATATCTATAAAGCTCTTTATGAAAGTTCCATTTCCAGAATAGACATACGTACACCAGATCAAATAACAATTTAAAAAGAAAACCTAAATCACACAGATTGTTACAGTAGAATGAGGGAAGAACGTAAGTAAAAACGAAAAGTTTGAAGTCTACATAACACAGATGAATACATACAATTTCATTGGGATGGGACACATTTATGCAAGAAGACCAGATGAAAAGGAAAACAAATTTTTTAATATCTACTTACTTTCCTCTTAAATCCTCATTTACATTTAATTTTGCACATAAGTCACGAAGGCGAACACTTGCTAAATGGTAGACCTAAGTGACAAAAAAAACCTACACTTAATAAGTTGGTAAACGACACAATTCTTACGATGCACATAATAACATATTTTTGCATTCTATAAAACAATTCTTTCTACATCAAGAACATCTTATTGTATAGTTGAAAAAGCCACCCCCAAATGAAGTGCAGATAGTTATTTTTTGTGTTTACAAACATGAGAAATTTTGATCCAAACATTTTATGTCCCGTTTGATGATCTTGCAAGACTCCTTTAGTGTCGAGAAAAGTATCGTTATAACAGAAATCGTACAATGCTAATTTTCATGCACTTTTCAACAAATTTTGAATAATTTAAGGGCTAAGACCTTAAAATGCACAAAAAGCACAACTAAAGACAGAAATCTTTAAACGCATTGTCAAGATAAAAATAAAAGAGCTTTTTCAAATGAATGAAGGGTAAATGGCGTGTTTCATTGACTTGAAATCGGACATGATGGTATGCTTACATAAACAATACAGTGCACAAGTTGCTTTTTTGTGAAATAAAGGATCAACTCCACTTATGAAAAAAGTAGTGCGATCGATGATATGCTTACAAAAATACAATCAAAAAAATTTTAATTCAAGCACTTTAAGTTTATCTTAATAAATTCGAGTACTTTTAAGGCCTTGTTTTCGCTTCAAATTCAAGGACATTCAAGAATTGTACAAATCCTGTTTTAATAGATAACGTAGTACATGGTCAAACATTGCAAACCTTTCTAAAGAATAATGCTGTCGATCCAGTCTTCTTTGGTCTCAACATTGCATCTTTATCGGGCGTTGCTGGAGCTGACGTCATTTTCACGGGACTAGGTAATGGTGAACGAGTAACCTTTGGACTGGAGACAGATGAATTGATAATGCTACCATTGCCTGTTTTGACTGTATTTATCGACTTAGTAAGTTGTGTAGCCCTTTTCATAGTACTTGATGCAGTTGATGTTATATTGATTGGTAACGATTTAGGTCCTGACGTCATTGTTTGAGTTCCAGAATCCCCAGAAAATAATTTACGACGTGCCAGATGTGGTTGCACTGGTGACGAATACCGGTCATGGGCGGAGACAGCGGGAGAACTGGGGATACCTAATAGAGCAAGAGACATAGGTATTTAAAGACAGTTCGAATATGGGGTTTTCATGCAGTAGTCTCCAACCTCTTTTTCCCGTTTCTTCATCAGATATTCTCTTAACAACAGGATGAACAAGGGGCGATCTCACAGCTCCCGTTGAGCCAACAGCATGCTCAATGTTCTGAGGTACAGTCACTT
Organism: Xenia sp. Carnegie-2017; assembly: GCF_021976095.1. NCBI lineage: Eukaryota > Metazoa > Cnidaria > Anthozoa > Malacalcyonacea > Xeniidae > Xenia > Xenia sp. Carnegie-2017. The sequence continues at coordinate 6,966,650 of NW_025813469.1, read as the reverse complement.
CCTCACACGATGGTACTTCATGTAACGTATTTATATAATCCCAAAGAGGAGAGCCAGTTTGCCAAGCCATTGACTCAAGAATCTGTTCCTCGATCTAAAGAAATTACAAAACGTTGAATAGAGCAATTTAAAAAGACAATTATCAGGCATTCACTCAGGCTACTCGAAATCAGGTTATAATACGTGGTTTCCAAATAGCATAACAAATTTCACGGCAATGCAATCTCACACAAGACAATATACTATGTAAATAATGATTTCTGACACTCGCTACTACGCTTTACGCGTGAAATGATCAAAGAAATAATTTGATTGGTTCAAGGACTTCGTGTCGGACACGCGTGCTTTGTGTAGTCTCGCGACAATACGGAAAAATCAGAATTTTTACCTGGGTGACAAGAAAAAAGTTCAATGCAACTTACGTAGTTGAGATGTTTCACAACGTCACGGGATAAACCATCTTCCGCTCGAATTAAAACTTCAATCACCTGCAGAAAACAAACATGGAAAATGGACATCTCTATAACAGAATGGCAAATTTAAACAAGCTCACCCCTTATAGCATACACTTCTTTATGACTGACTACAGTAAAAATACACTTCTCTATGACTGACTACAGTATAACATACACTTCTTTATGACTGACTACAGTAAAACATACACTTCTTTATGACTGACTACAGTATAACATACACTTCTCCATGACTGACTACAGTATAACATACACTTCTTTATGACTGACTACAGTACAACATACACTTCTCTATGACTGACTACAGTAAAACATACACTTCTCTATGACTGACTACAGTACAACATACACTTCTCTATGACTGACTACAGTAAAACATACACTTCTCTATGACTGACTACAGTAAAACATACACTTCTCTATGACTGACTACAGTATAACATACACTTCTCTATGACTGACTACAGTAAAACATACACTTCTCTATGACTGACTACAGTATAACATACACTTCTCTATGACTGACTACAGTATAACATACACTTCTCTATGACTGACTACATTACATACACTTCTCTATGACTGACTACAGTATAACATACACTTCTTTATGACTGACTACAGTATAACATACTTCTCTATGACTACATTACAACATACACTTCTCTATGACTGACTACAGTATAACATACACTTCTTTATGACTGACTACAGTATAACATACACTTCTCTATGACTACAGTATAACATACACTTCTTTATGACTGACTACAGTAAAACATACACTTCTTTATGACTGACTACAGTATAACATACACTTCTCTATGACTGACTACAGTATAACATACACTTCTCTATGACTGACTACATTACAACATACACTTCTCTATGACTGACTACAGTATAACATACACTTCTTTATGACTGACTACAGTATAACATACACTTCTCTATGACTGACTACATTACAACATACACTTCTCTATGACTGACTACAGTAAAACATACACTTCTTTATGACTGACTACAGTATAACATACACTTCTCTATGACTGACTACAGTATAACATACACTTCTCTATGACTGACTACATTACAACATACACTCTATGACTGACTACAGTAAACATACACTTTTTATGACTGACTACAGTACAACATATACTTCTTTATGACTGACTACAGTAAAACATACACTTCTTTATGACTGACTACAGTAAAACATACACTTCTTTATGACTGACTACAGTAAAACATACACTTCTTTGACTGACTACAGTAAAACATACACTTCTATGACTGACTACAGTAAAACATACACTTCTCTATGACTGACTACAGTATAACATACACTTCTATGACTGAGTATAACATACACTTCTCTATGACTGACTACAGTAAAACATACACTTCTTTATGACTGACTACAGTACAACATATACTTCTTTATGACTGACTACAGTAAAACATACACTTTTTATGACTGACTACAGTAAAACATACACTTCTTTATGACTACAGTAAAACATACACTTCTCTATGACTGACTACAGTAAAACATACACTTCTTTATGACTGACTACAGTAAAACATACACTTCTCTATGACTGACTACAGTAAACATACACTTCTTTATGACTGACTACAGTAAAACATACACTTCTCTATGACTGACTACAGTAAAACATACACTTCTCTATGACTGACTAAAGTAAAACATACACTTCTCTATGACTGACTACAGTAAAACATACATTTCTCTATGACTGACTACAGTAAAACATACACTTCTTAATGACTGACTACAGTAAAACATACACTTCTCTATGACTGACTACAATAAAACATACACTTCTCTATGACTGACTACAGTAAAACATACATTTCTCTATGACTGACTACAGTAAAACATACACTTCTTTATGACTGACTACAGTAAAACATACATTTCTCTATGACTGACTACAGTAAAACATACACTTCTCTATGACTGACTACAGTAAGAGCACTGCACCAGCACCGCAGAGGTCATGGGTGCAGTTAGAGCACTGCACCAGCACCGCAGAGGTCATGCGTTCGAATCCCGTTGAGTCACCTGAATTTTTCAGGTTCACGAGACAATTGCTTAAATTGTCCAACAAAGTGCGAAGATCATATCTTCATTTAATTTCAACACCGCACTGCATATAACGTTCTTTCATATCAATAAACTTCTCTATGACAGACTACAGTATTATATACATCTCTCTATCAATTAACTACAGTATAGATTACACTTCTCTATGACAGACTACAGTATTACATACACTTCTCTATGACAGACTACAGTATAACATATATTTCTCTATCAATAACTGCAGTATAGAATACACTTCTCTATGACTGTCTACAGCAAAACATACATGTCTCTATCAATAACTACAATATTACATACACTTCTCTATGACTGACTACTGGATAGCGTATACCGTACTCGTTTAAGTGCTGTGCGCAAGTTAAAATTTCGGGTGCAGCGCTAAAACGAGCATTTACGGTACTTTCTTAGCACAAAAAACTTGTAAAATAAAGTGTACTTGACATTCAACGTTTGCAATGAACATACCTTGTAAAAGAAATAAGGACTAAGACCATAGACCTCCAAAACCCACGGAAATATCCTATAAAGAAAGTGTTAAAATTGACACAACGGACAGGAAATGTAAACTCTAGAATTTACTTCACCTTTGTGAGTTATAAGAAAATATAACGATCTCTAGGCAACAAGCGATCAAAGATCTATGAAATATGTCTTGATCCAACAATGTCTATACAATAATCAATCTCATAAAAAACATTTCAACTTTGTTGCTACACAATAAGAAAACGTCGATAAATATTAATGACGTCATACCGCAAGATCAAACTGGGTTTGAAGACGCTTCTTCTCGGAACGCGCAACAGCCTCCAATGACTTGAAAAAGATAAACATATAACATTAAATATCATCTTCATTTACATTTATTTTAAGTTAAGTGGAAATTAGGAAACCAACAAGAATTCGAGAAGATTTAGATTTTCACTTAAAAGAAAGAAAAAACAATCTCCGTTCCCAGTCTATTTAAAATGTGCTGCTTCTAACACTTGTCCAAATCTCTCCGAAAATCCTTTTTCTATGCTATCGTCAATGGGCTTCATTAAAATCTTTCATTTTTTAAACATTATATTTACTCAAGCTTTACACCAAAGAACGGCGGGAGAATGTCGTATTTACAAAATATTACATACAGTACGCTTCATCTAATCAGCAGACAGTATCTATAAACTTTGCAACTATAACAACTATGGCTGCCTTATGAACATACCTTGTAATACAAAGTGAGAGCAAGATTCCAACGATTATCGGCGAACTCTTTACTTGAGCTGGGCGAATCAGGACGTGAGCTTGAAGGCTGAAGAATTCAAATGATTGGCAAGTCAGTACTGAGATATAGCATTCGTAGGTACATTGAAGGAAGATGCATCACACAGTAGCTAGCTATATATTATATACTGTTTTCAATAAAGAATCTAATTTGATACTTTTGAATCAGCTTTGAAAAATGTTCGTAAAAACTTAGAATGCATCAAAACTCCCAGTTGAATTTTTCCAGTTTCCGCAAGCCTCAAATAAGGAAACTTGCCTTTCAATTACACCCTCACCTCAACCACCCCCAACAACATGGAGAATTTTTACCTGTGTGTATTTTAAACAGAACTGTTCAGCCATTTCAGAAACACGTCTCTCAATTGCCTCTCGAGGACTGTTCTTACATTCACTGAAAGTGAGCAGGCAAAGTTCATAAATCATAATTCACATAAGCCAGGTGATGTACGTATAACAATACTTGAATATATTGATTAATCCTTCACTTGGTCTTGATTTGAACCCAAGCAGCAAAGACTGCAGGCGACTGACTGATTGTGTTGCTGTTGATACTGGTGTGACACTGAAAATAGAACATGGATGTTTGCTGAAAAGGTATCATAATTGATTGCATGTAATTACTGAAGTCACTAAACCCACTTTGGATCTTTTCTTTTAAATATTTTCGACCGGTGAGAGGAGTCTGAGGTGCAACACTTTTGTTCTAAAATAACAAAGAAAAAGACAATAGACAAAGGAGCTCACTCTGTTGCTCAGCTTTACAGAAATAGCAATAGGGCGGTATGAAAATCAAATATTTTTATCAACCCCCCAAAGCCCAGAGACTTCTCTGAATTCATTTTTAATTGACATTAATCCTTTGAACCTTACATCAATTCCCTGTAATAAGTTTGGCTGCAACAGTGGGCGGCTTATTACATTGACTGTGGTCCAAGTGTTATTTGTGGAATAAACTTGTTTACAAAGTGAAATAACAATTGTTAAAATTGATTTATGCACTATGCAAATTGTTTAATGAGAGAGCACAATGTAACATATTCAGAGGGTAAATATCATAGCAATAGTAAACTTTACTGTGTGCAGAGGAAATGAATGATACGTAGGAACAAATCCAATTTTAGTCTCAACATCGAGCCTCACTGGCCATTTTACAATGCAAATTTCTTTATTATAAAAATATAAAATAAAAACTATACTTAAAAAAATTTTCACTCAGCCTCAAAAGTGTCTACAGGCCTTCAGCCCCTTCTGAGACCTGGCATGAAAATGTTTTTATAAGCACAGAGCTCATAGACAGTAAACAAAATATGTGTATTTTTCAGGTAGACACATTGGGTGAATTTTCATATTTGCTGATGACAGATTAGCAAAGGCTTTGGTAATGAGGTGAACATACCACCCATACATACCTTTGAAACAAATTCCTCCAAGTGCTGTCGTGAAGATGCCTCTTGATCCAAGTCTATCTGTTGTATTTTACGGGGAGTACCAATCTCCACTTCAGCACTATCGGACAGAAACACTCTTTCATCAAAATCACCAGATGATAGAACATATTCCTCATACTCATGTGAAACATTTTTCCTACCAAAGACAAATCCAACAAGTATATAACAAGTACTGACAACTTATAAACATCAAGAATAATCAGATGCATTACAAATTGGATTCAAAGTTGTAAAGATCCAGTAAGCCACTTAAAGATTTCTCGCCGCCTTTCAAAATCTATTAACAGAAAACACTTTGGCAAGATCAGCATTATAGAGGTCAGTGGCATATTCAGCTTGCAAATTTGGTAATGCTATATGTAAACTCCTTTATGATAAGTTTTATTCATTTCTTTAGAAATCTATTGTATTTACAGTGAGTGAACATTTAAATATTTACATAGCAGGAACAAACTTGCAGACTGGCTACACCACTGATATTGAGACAAATGATTATGTTCATTGCTATACTTGATACCTTTTGCTTGAATAGTTTTTCAATATAGGGCTTCCAGTGATGTTCTCGGATCTGTTTAGCCTCAAGCTGTAAACCTAAAAATAAATTTATATTTTCCAAATAAAAATTGTCCTGTTTATTTATAAAAGAAAACAATAAAACATATGCAGTGATTAGTCTATAGTTGTGCTTGCATCAGCTTGTGCAAACTGATCTTAGCTCAACCAATCAAATCATTCAATAAATAAAAGAGAATTTGCAAATTTAATTTTCTTCTAAAGGTCTCCTTCAATTGCATAAGCCTGTGCAAACACAGAACCATCTTCTATTCCTTAAATAATACTTCATTAAATATGTGGGCAAAACTTCCATTAGCTAAGCATTTCTACTTAAAACGATACATTAAATTACCATCAAAAACTTCACAGAGATAGGCAACAATACATGAAACATTGGCAACAGTTCTTCCCTCCTTCTGGTTTGTGTATTTAAGAACAGCTTTAAAGAATGAAAAAATGACGGAATAGAAAAACTTTTCCTGCATTAACCATGCAGGATGTAATCAATGTTACCATCTGTGAAGTTAGGGTCAACCATTTCTTTTGTATGTCTGGCACCCACAGCATTAGAATAAAATAAATCCAGACATGACAGGAGTAAATGGTAAGAGTTAACAAGATCATCGCTGATGGCTGGAAAATTACCTGAATACACACAATTATATAATGATAAAAGTCGATATAATAATGGATACTTGAACATCAAAAACTATCTTAAAACTTTGTTCAATAAATTTTATAAAAAACTTGATGAACCCACACTCTAGAAATAACCTTTTTAATGCTTTAAAGTGCTATATAATATCATTCAGCATTGCCACAAAAAACATACACTTTTAAGACTATAAAGACATTTGAGTAGCAGATGACAAAATCAAGCAATCACAAGCAAGCACTGATGGTACAATTAAAAGTTTCATACAACATCAATCAGTACTACTCCAGTCTACCACACAGCACACATTTCAATGACTATATGGATGTCTCTGATGTCAAAATTAACCAATCATGAGCAAGAACTGGTGGTATGATTAAGCATGTTTAAAGATCATCAATATTAACTAAATTTAATTACAAACATCCTTTTCAGAAATGGGAATTTATTGCCCTGCATTTAACTAGCTTTAAATATTCCTGAAGAAATGTTGGAGAGTCAGATGTTCAAGAACGACAAAACATTTATAAATTCCAGAATATCTTGAGATTTTCCTGTCCAGGGGAATGACCCGGGAAATTTTTATAAAAGAGCTTAATAAAAACCCTCCAAAACTCAAGCTGCAAAACAAAGCATATGACTCTCTACACGACCACTTCGTTATAAAGAAAGCGCTTAGACTTGAAAACCGACATTTCCCGAATAAAAAGTTTGCCATTACAAAACATTTAAATTTAAATATCAAGGACATTGAAAATATTTCCATTGTCTCGTTTCATATTGATGCCCAAACTTACCTTTAGCGAGAACATACAACGTCCAACAGAATTTGTAAACTTCCATCACACTACAAGCGACCTTTCTTAAATGAAAATAGCAATAACTCAGTCAAAAGAGTTGCAGTATGTAATGGTTACATTTTAATGTAGCTGGTATCCCCGATAGTAAACGAGGTGTAAATATGATCAAATAATCGAAAAGCGTCGCCAGTTTAATTCAATTGAACTCAGGCATAAAAATACTATATTATACCTTTGTTTTCGCGATCTGTGAGTCTTCATGCTGTCGAGTGCATCGCGCGATTTGAAAATTTTGAAGAAGATATTGTCAAACTTTTTGAAGATGACTGAAACAACGGCGAAATTTCGATTCAAACGATCAATCTTTTTACGAAAATCATCTTCCGAGTTCGTCATGTCTAGCCACTTCTTCATTTTTTGGAAGAATTGGATTAAACTAAACAAAAAGGAGAAGAGATGTTCGCACAATACTCACGATACTATCATAGCCATAATATCAACAAGACGACGCAAGTCGAGACAAACGGCCATTGCGTTATCTCCTTTATAAATACGTCAACCGTATTACTATAGTAAATATTTTAAGAATAGTTTACCTTAATTTTGCTTCGCGGAGCAATCGTGTCAAAGAAACACAATTTCCCCGGACTAATGTCTTGTCGTCCGCGGAAGGTAACACAGCTTTCCTTCCAGACAAATATAAGCCACAAGCAAGCCAATGTAAGCCGTCTCCCTGTGGATAATGACACGTAATACTGAGGAAAGAGTATCGTCATTGAGCACAACAAATGCAAAAGTTTCGTAGATCACAACAAAGAACGCGACAGACAACATCCAAATATTGGTACTATAAAGAACGCGTGTTTCTAATACATTAACAAATTTTGCTTACCTCCAGCGAGTAATTTTGACCAATATTCGAAAATATTGTCCAGGCAGTGTTCGCCGTAGGTTCATCCATGTTAAGTTCGCTACAAACATTATCAAATCTTCGTTTAAGGTCCACTTTCTCCGCCTCTTGGTCTCCCGCCATTGTTGTTACGAAGTCAACAACAAGCCAGCAAGAGGCAGACAAGGAGATTCTTTTCGGCCAATGAAATTACGAGGAAAGTGAGATTTGGCGCGAAAATATATGATAAAGCCATGGATAAAGCATAAGCGAGACAAAGGAATTGCTAATTAACCGATATTTTTTCCGAAATTATTTTAATGTCATTAAAATGAAACTATATTTCGAAAGTAGATCGTCATCATACATGCGTCAATTGTCATAAAGTTTTAATTGTTCACTTTAGATTTCGCATATTCTTTAGCGATTTTCATTGCTTCCTGTAAACACTCGAAACGGGGACCAGACGCCTGCGCGGACATGTCCTTTCCGCCACCTTTGCCACACAGCAGAGAGGAAATTGAAGCGACCCATTCGTCGGCTTTTAAGCCCTGACCAATCAAATCCTTAAATTTTAGAGAAAAAAACATCGTTAAATATCGTGGTTGTCATTGCCAGAATATGTATAAAGACTTTTTGTTATGGGTCTGAAATCAAACGAAAGAAGGAAAATAAGGTCATTCATTACAAAATACATCTGAAGAATATGAGCGAAAGGAGATCTCGTGCCCAGGACCTTGGCTGAGAGCCCGAGAATGAAAATTCATACCTTGGGTACCTGGCACATACAAATGATCTTTCGCTGATCTTTATCAACACTGAAAAACATGGCTGCCGTCTGACTAGCGTTCTTTTTCACATGTTGAAGACAAGTGTCTAAAATCTAAATAACACAAAAAAAGCATTTCACAAAAACAAGTTCTGCGTCAGGAGATGATAATATGAGCACGGTAGCCGGGACTCAGTTAAGCGTTAAATGATTTTGGCAAATGGAAATGATTCAATAATTATCATCAGATAAATCTTCTTATGCAATTTTAAAATACTCTGATTTAATAACTTTTCAAAACATTTAAAATTGAAAAACCAATTTGCCTTATTTTGAGAATTACAACCGGAGTGACGTGTGGTGCTTCTTAAACAGTTGTAATTTTAAACCTTGAAGTTTTGGCTCTTTTCAATCCCATGAAATCATCGGGCTAGCTCGTTATCCTGGCCAGCTCGCCTCCATATAATCAGACCCTAAGAGTCTTGAGATATAGACCTTGTAGATCAAGTGATCGTGTTTTCAAAAAATGCTATTATGCACTTAAAATATGTTGCAAGATCTCGCCGTTAGGAGTCTCAGTAGACAAAGATATGGAGCGATTCCTGCGCAACGCTGTTGCTCTAGAGTTTGTACGCAGTAATGGATACAGGATTCAATTTTAGGCAAATAAATTATGGCCGCTAATTTTAAAAACAAAGAACCTTCATAAGTTATAACGCCATTAGTTAGAACGACCAAGGTTCATAAGTGGAAAGGGACTTGGAATGACTATAATACAATAAAACCTACAAAGTAAAACTTGAAATCGCGAAGAATTAACAATTGTTTTGCAGTTAAACGGCCAGTAAAAGGAAAATTTTACTAGTTAAATTATATTTTCATTTAAGGAGAACTCTTAAAATGACAGTTGACTTTCTAAAACTGTTTATTCATCTCTTATTGTGTGATTTAGATAGTGAAGTTTTTGTAATATCCGATTTACACATTATAATGGCCGCTGCATGATTCATAAATATCCTTCAGTTTACTGAAAACTTTCTGATGAATTGTTCACGCGGAATTTTACATCATTAACACTTCACAAGAACTCAGTCTTGAGGTAACGTTAACAAATATTCCAGATTACTCCATTTCTCATTATGCAAGATGACGCCAGTGGTTGCGTAAATCGAACACTGGAAAGCGACTTCTTGCACAAGAAATGCGTAAACACTTCGCTAATTGAGATCGTCAGATTTAAACTTTTTTTTCTTCTCATTCTGCCCAGTATATAAAATGAGGGTTACCAAGAAAGCTAAAACAATACTTTACCTTAGCATTAGCACAAACATCAAGTGTTTCAACAATAACTTTCACATCACCATTCTCTACAAGACTCTTCGTCTTTTCAAGCGCCTGAGAAATACGTAACGCAAGTGTACATACGTTTATATATAATTAAAAAATACGTGAATACTGGATTCATTTATTTGTACATACAGCTTCAGTCATCGCAGCTTTCTTTGCACGATCTGCATCGTCTGCAATTTTCTTCGCTTCCTTCAATTTGTTTCGCATGTTATCTTTGTCGCAGTAAGGAATGATTGCACTTGAAATTTCCTTAAATGATAAATTAAGTTTTCTCCTGTATTGGGATAACAAAGGATCAAGGAAAAGTGATCCCTTCTGAACCAAACAGTCCTTAAGGGATCTTCAAGAGGGAGAAATAAGACACCAAACTTACATCACTGAGAACAGTGACTTCTCGAATCGCTTTCTTAGGATCGAGAGTTTTTGAGTTGAATTTCTCAGTTATATTGGCTTTTAGATTCTCCACTTGTTGATGAAGTGTATTCGCACGATTGATGGCCTGTTCAACAAAGAGCATATAATGTTAAATAAAACAGTCAAGAAAAACGTAATTAGCAATAAAATGTGCATTTACAAGGTTACAATTAAAAATTCCAAATGTCGAGAAACTGATAACAATGGTCATTATAAATAACAAATAAAATTGACAACATCCCTGAGGTTGATATAAGTAAAGACTACAAGGAGTATGATGGGATCCTAAACATAGAAAAGCAACACAGGGGCACTTTAAGACATTACATACCGTGTTATATTCATTTGAAATAAATTGTTTCCAAAGGACTACGATATGTATATTTGAATATGAGCCCAACCTCCTCTCCCCCCCTGCCCCCGCAATCGTCAATCTTCCTAGGCCCATGCTCTAAGGTGGCTTGGGAAATTAATCTATTTTACCCTTTCAGCATCATATCCAGTAACGGCGACAATCCTTCTTATTCCTTTTGAAATTGCTTCTTCTGAGATTAGAGAGAAAGCCTTCATATGACTCGTGTTTCGAAGATGCCTAAAGACAAAAAACAACAGTAGAAACAAGGATGTCACTTTTTCTCGAGCAGCAACAGGGACGCATAACTCACGTTCCACCGCAAAACTCGACAGAATATTTATAACCAGCTTGTGGGTCGTCGATCAGCTCATTCAGCGGAGGTCCTATTGATACAACACGTACTGGATCAGGATACACCTAGAATAAACACCATGTTACACGCCAATATTCACAGCGATGTCTAAGTATCAACTAACCCACAGTAAAATAGAGTGGTTTGAACCTGGGGTTTTTTACACGTTTTTATATAAAGATCATACAGGTTGATGGAGTCCTCGGAAAGATTTTTGGTGTTGGTGTTCAATGACGTTTCGTTAACCTAAGCGGTTATCGTCTTCAGTATCAAGTGAGGAGTACATTTACTTCTCTTAGGCTGTCGAAACATCAGTCGATACCAACACCACAGGTCCTTCCTCGGGACTCTACTAAACTGGATGATCTACATCTACAAACATGTATAATACAGTATCAGTATCTATACAGACTAGGTATCTAAGAGAGTTCCCTTTCTGTGGTAGGTAATGTGTAGCTATGATGGCAAACGTAACAGAGTATTCTTATGCAGTGGCGTCTTACTAATAACGTGGCCTCTATGTTAATACATTGTTGTGGACTTTTAAGTGAAAACTATTCCACAATTAAGTTCAGTCTCTAGACGACGTTTGTGCTCACCATGCTCCTTTGCCTTTGCAACTTATGATTTTTAGTGCAACTATATTCTCTACGCCTATGAATTACTTTTGCAACTCATAGTGTACACAATAGGGAAAATTTAAAAGTTCGAATGAAACTCCGAAAATCATTGATATGGTCAAGGGTACTAGGAAAACCAACTACTTCATGAATTCTGAGCATCGCCCATTTAAATATGATAGACAGTACGAAACAATTTTTCCTCGATATTTAGCTACTCGTACGGTTTTCAACATCATAAATGGACTAAATTAAGCACATTTAGCTAGTCCGGAATAGCAAAGAAATAAACATTAATTATCTTTAGATACTATGGGCGTCTCAAGGACAACTTAGCCTACTGTAATCCGCTAATGTTCTTATGGTTGATGAACAAGATGAGATAAGTGACCTGGGATTGGGGACAAAAGAATCCGACTTTGTTCTTATAGAGTTTTTGATATATTATTGATTAGTTGTGCTTGTTGCTGCATTTTTTTATCATTCAATGGTTGTCAACCAAAAAATAAAATAGAAACAGTTAATACAAGTGTAATAAGTTTGATAGTTTATTGCATCAATTTGAACAAATGAAGCGTATCAATATTGGCCAAAATTAGGGCAAATATATCAGTAACATAAATGCCGAACAAATGCAGGTTATCGGAAAATAGGTAATTTTTCATTCACTTCAACAATAAAAAACATCTCCCTTTGAAAATACCTCCTCGAAGATCGCTCTCAATCCTTGAATATTCTTTGCTGCAGCAAGACCTGATTCTGACCCAAATACAGGCATCTTCTTATCCACCATATCCTTGCATATCACTTCACATTCCTGGATTTCGTTGAAATTCATCGCTCCCTGAAATCCACAAGTAATAACTATCAGTCCGTCTATGTGTCTCACCTGTAATATACTTCCCAAGTCATGCACAATACACAACTTTACATGGTGTAGCTATGTACCTTAGCGGTGAAATCAAATCGCAGCTTGTCTGGAGCAACTAAGGAACCTCTCTGATCAGCTTCACCGAGAACTTTCCTTAAAGCAAAGTTCAGCACATGCGTAGCAGTGTGATTGCTCATGTTGCTATGTCTTCGAGGCTGAAATGAAAAAATTAATTCAATTACAAAACAATCAAATTACAAGAAAAACGACAGCATACAAAGACTTATCAATTAATGTTATGGTTTCCTTGTACCAGAATTACTCTCTTGACAAACAACCCAAGTAGGCAAATCTGTTTGGTTTATTATAAATCTTACCTCATCAATGAAACAATTAACTTTATCACCGACTTTGAGTACGCCGTCTAATGCTCCTACATGAAGTATATAACCGCCGTGAACTTGCACATCCATGACAGCAAACTCCACTTCGTCGTCATCATTCTTGGACATATATCCTTGATCATATATTTGTCCACCAGACTCGGCGTAAAAACATGTCTTGTCCAATACAACACCGCACTTCGAGCCACTTGGAACTTCAGAGACAAACTCCTTGTTTAGAAGTAGAGCTTTAACTTCGCCACTACATTTCTCAAACTCTGTTGAAACAAAATGTTCATCAGACGAATGTAAGTAACAATATATAATTTTTTTATAAAATGACCACAAAAAGTCATTTTGATTTCCTCAAAGTTAGTTTGCCTAATACATCGTTTACAGTGTATCATTTACATCGAATTAAATGTTTCCAAGCTATCGTCTTCCAATTTCCTTCAAACATTCAATAAACATGAAAAGGCAAAACAGATATAGATTTACTGTCATTGTGACTGTTTATAACATGATGTGTATAATTAGTGGATGCAAAAACTACATAGCCTTCCAATGATCTGCTCATGAGCTCTCCCAAAGGTCTGCTAGGTTTGGATATGTATGTGCAAACACAGTAAACATCTTTCATTTCATAAATACTTACTGTAATTTCCTTCATCATCAGAGACATACTTATACTTTGCAACATCATCACTCTTTGGAAGTTTTAAGACGTTTTGCAAATGATTTATAGCGTGAATATCGAGTGTTATGATTTCTTCATCAGTCGTTGTTTTACCTCGAGCAATCGCCTAAAATGAAAATTTTCTATTTGTCCGAAGTGTTTATGACATGAAATTTTATCACAAAGTTTATTTAATTGTAATGTAAAAACCATAAAAAATGACTTCATCACCTCTTCAAAAGATATGACTTATTATATTACCTTTTTCTAGAGATGTTTAACTTTATTCCTTATGCATATAACATCGTTATGAAATCAAAGAATAACATTTCAAAAATCATCAATTTTAAAAATGTTAGAATGTTTTATGCACAAATACAACAATCTAATGAATACATATCAGTAATAAAGTAAACGGTTTGAACCCGGGAGTATCGTTACATGTTTATAGATGTAGATCGTCCAGATTGGTATAGTCCTGAGAAGGACTGTTGTTGTTGACTGACGTTTTAACAAATTTAGCGGTAGTCATCTTCAGAGTCAAAAAGACTTCATTTTGACTTTGAAGATGACTACCGCTAAGGTTGTCGAAACGTCAGTCAACAACAACAAAAACAGTCCTTCTCAGGACTATACTAACCTGGACGATCTACATCTACAAACATGAATACATGAGTAGATGAATATTTGCAAAGATGCAAAAGTTAGATATTTTAATACTAATTGTAGACAAAACTATCATTTTCCTACTGCTAATTACGCAATGTGATGTCACAACGATGTGATTTGAATAATGAAGAAAAGTCGCATAACTCGAAAAAGAAAAAATAATACAATAAGTGCTATTGAAGAAGTTATTCATCACTTTAAATTTTCTTTACAATGCAAACTAAATACACTGTCATAAAGTTTGGTCTCATAATCATGTTTTCAGCTAACCGAAACTTTGGAAATTTGAAAAGATCTAATACTTAACATCCAACACTAAAATTTTAACGATATTCAAAAAGGCTAAAAATCTGTACATAACGTACGAAATTAAAATAGGCAACTCGCACCAAATGATAAATTGGTACCAGAGCAATCAGTTATGGCGTGATTCCATTCATTCACATTTAAAAAAATCCGTTTTAACATTATGTCAATCTTCGCGTTTTTCGGCTTTAGAAAAAGCGAAATAATACCTGAGCCTTAATTTTACTTTCTTCATAGGCGTCCATATCCACAGACAAACTTCTCTCTTCCGCCATTAGTTGAGTCAGATCAATAGGAAAGCCGTAGGTATCATACAGACGCCATGCTACATCACCTAAACATCACAAAGGAACATTTGCTACAGTTGAATACATTAAAGAAATCAAAAGTACTTCACGGTAAACAATAGCTACTTACAACAAGTGGCGCCAGTAAGCATTGCGGACGCAGCCCCCCCCCCCTTCTCCAAACTAATACATTACATTTAAATTTATTTATTTATTTTACTGATGAAAACTATGGTCTAAAAAATGTCATTGGAGGGACGATTATGTCAGATGAACTATTGGAGGTTCAAGTACCCATTCCTACCACAGATGCTTGCGAAATTTCCGCGTTTATAAATTTAGCAGTGTGTACATAAAAATGTTAATCAAACTTTTAGACGCAATTGTGCATTTGACGAAGTGTTTTGCGTTTGAATTGGGATAAACCAAGAGAGAGAAGCTCTTAAATAATATGTTTAGAATTTCATAACAAGCAGAAATAATCAAGTATTCTCAAAATAAAATTTGCAAGCCAAAATCGCATTTTTTCGTCGTAAAGAATTGAATACAATTGGTGAAGATTCTTATTTGTTTGAAATGGCAGTGAAACCTTAATCAACTCCCAAGGATGGGAAAAGTAATTTCGAAGTACAATTTTATTTGAGGAGTAGTGGGTTACTTGGGACTTTTAGGAAATAAAAAACATATCATTGGAAAGCTAAGGTGCTTCTCTCATTTGCTACAAAGAAATATAAGCGAAAAATATGCAAAATGAAATGCACGATAGTATATTAAAGTTCGATTCACTTTTTTTATACACACTTTCATTCGTAGTCACATGACTTATAATAAATGCAACAAAAGAGAAAAATTGTTGCTCGCTCATTTTACAAAAACATCAAAAAGCCATGGAGCTGAAAACTAAAAAATACATTTCTCGAGCTTATTAAGTGACAAAATTAAACTATTAATAGAAAAAAAAATCAGAAAATACTTGGATGTAGACCAAAAATGCTGTGGTCACCCTTGCAGCATTTTGAAACAGTGGTGAATCTAGGGTACGTCAAAATAAATTACTGCAGCACATTGTAGAATAAATTTACATTTCTAAGCATCTTAGAGGCAAGTTCATTGGTGAAATTATATTCTTTAGAAAATTCAACACCAATAGTGTTTTTCTGAAAGTATTTCAATTTAAAATTAAAGAGCTATAATTAATTTTTCACGAACGCTGGATCCACTACTGTTTTCAAACGAAATTTCGCAGGACCAATGTCCTTTGAAAAACGTTGACTTCATTGAAAAGCTGCCGAAATCTATGATCTTTGTTCCTATATAACAAAACACTAAATGTACGTTTCATTGGTAGACAGTGAATTTTGTTTCGCATCTAGTCTCATGCAATGAGACTCTCGGAAAACGAAACTCACTATTTCCCTCAGGAGTGTACATTAAGTGTATAATATATATACCAGGGATTATTTTATCATTTTGATGTTTGTCAGCAGTTCTGTTGAACAATCTTCGTCCACGAGACAAAGTCTTCAAAAACTGTTCCTCTTCTTCATTGATTATTTTAACAGCCTAAAAACAAGCACATCCCGTTCGTAAATCGTTTGCTAAACAAAACCAGAACATCTTGAAATGGAAAAAACAAAAAATAGAATGTTAGAATGTAAGTAAAACCTGTTGGGGATTTTTAGTGATTTCAGGGAAAGCTTCGCCCTACGAGAATACAATAGCAAATACGTTAAATTCATTTAACAACTCCATCAAAACACAACCATGACCATCCTAAATGCTCACCAAGGTCTCCAAGACAACAGACACCAATGAGCCAAGAAACCCTGGTGGAGCGTGTAATTTTTCAGATGAAAAGCGGACAGCTCTACGTAGGATACGTCGCAAAACATAACTACACGGTAAATAATATACACATGAATTTTATGTTTAATTGTTATGAAGTATTTATCATTAAATTTTGAGAAAGAGGCTCGGGACGAGCCACGAAGGTTATGGTGTGTATGAATGTCATGGAAGAACGATGAATATTAACATTCTTCTTTCATCTCGTGATGGGCAATATAAGGTTATTGACGACATGTCGATACCAATCAACTGTTGTTATAATAGTGCAAAGGCACATACTAATGAGAAATGGGGTGAGGTGAGCTCAGTGAACTATAATAACAACTGGAACAATAACTGCTATAGTTTTTCCCATGATCGTTTGAAGCCAAACTCCCACTGAAACAATGCGTGTTTTCTTTGACCAACGTTTGTTTTACCTTGTTGGCAGTTGAAAACAGTGAAAAAATTATTTGTTTTCGTTTTTTTGACTCATTTTGTGCTTTAAAAGTGCATCTACCATAATTAGCGTATGCATCAGCAAGATATTTCGAGGAGAAACAACGGCGGGAATCGTGGACGATTGTTTTTAACAATACATTATACCAAGTTTATCGGCCCGTTATATGCAATGTGTTCATTTTCTTTTCTCTCTTTGTATGCTTTACACGGACAGCACAAGAATAGGGTGCTATGTATTTGAAAAATTAACTTGATTTTTACATATTTAAATCGACAAAATAGTTTTTCCAGAATCCTTTTGCGAGAATCTTGCACTTTTCTTTATGACACTGAGCCGTTTATATATATACTATACAACCGTACATCCTGTGTCCCAAGTGTAGGAGTCACCAATGCACTGTGGTAATAGCCGGGAGGGCACATTGTATATACACTTTGTATATATATATTTATATATATATTTGCAGGTGTATATATTTTTATGGTATTAGAAATGCTCATAAAAACACATTTTTCTACTTGGCAAAATGCTCATTTTTTACGAAACTTGGCAGGATTGTGTATTTAACATGGAACTACGATAATTTGGTGGATTGAACGTTTAGGTATGCCTGAAACTTTCAAAAACGAAGAAAAAACAACAAAAAATCACGCGGACTTTTGGTAATTTTTGTCTTTAACATTTTTCAGCAATACTATAAGTTTTGGCCGATTTTTTTTTATTTTCTGCAAGTTTGACTAATATTCTTCAAATATAATAGTATTCTGAAAAACTAACGCAAGGTTTACTTTTGAAATTTTATAAATATAAAAATGCCATATTTTTTACAAAAGGGACTGGAGCTACCTGCAAGCTGGCATCCGGCGAAGTTATCATTCCAGTTGTTATTATAGTTCACTGGGTGAGCTAAGATAATTATGGGCCTGCGATGTGCTACTACGGGTCAGTAAATATATGATTCCATGTTTGTAGACGTAGATCGTACAGGCTAATACTGTAGAGGCCTGAGAACGACTTTTGATGTTGATGCATGGGGTATGGCGTTTCGACAACCTTAGCGGTAGTCATTTTCACAGCCAAGAGCAATGAGGTTTTCAAAATGTCAGTCAGCATCAACACCAACAGTCCTTCTCAGGACTCTACTGACCTGGACGATCTACATCTACAAACATGTAACGATACTCCCGGGTTGAAACCAACTTTAAAACAAGCCATTCGTTGGCAACAAATATGAAAGCAGAAACAACTTTTCGACAAGACCTCATGCTAAAGCATGATTATACAGAGAGTTGTATAAGTCGACACATATACTAAGACATATGATAAACATCTTGAGCGTAGGTAAAAAATCGACCGAGTACAAAGAACATAGGTTAGGTCGCGTACAATTGATCGACTATCCTTAGGTAGCGTTCAATAGTGTACTTATAAAAGCATACGTAAACAAATATTCACAAGGATTTGCACATTACAAAAAGCAATCTTTTCTTTAGTATAGTAGGGTGTCTTGTAAGACCACCAAATAAGTGAAAGCAGACAGGTAACTGCTCATCAAGCAGGAAAAATCAGAAAGATTAATGTAAGCTTAATCCCAATAAATAACCGCAAATAATTATGCTCATTCACGACTTGAAGTAATTGGTCAAAAATTAGCTACAAGCGCGCTGATGATGATTATATGTGTTGTACGAAAAACAACCGAAATTATCACTCTCGCTTAATTCAAGTAACAAAAATACAAAAATACAAATTCTTACTAAAAGGTAAACTTTGAAACTGTCAACACTTTTCAAAGTATAATGGCTGATAGTAGTTGTTTGAAAATTATTACCAGTGTTAACTGTTATTTGTTCAACGATTAATTTTTTTTTGGTCTTTAACGGGTTATTGTCGGTCCAGTTAAGGACCAAAAAAAATTGCACAGCCGGCCATATTTCAGGCCGACTAGCGGGGTATTGGTATAAGTTTTCAATCAGCAATAATCACGCCTCGGATGAACCTCATCGGCTATGATCCTGCCACTGCGCAAAGCTACCTGACCTCAGATAAAGTTGCTATAAGTACGATATAATATTACATAACGCTTGTGGGATACTAACAGGCCCTTTGCGCATGCGTATTACCTACCCACGCCCAGTGTTATCTGGTCGTCCTCCGTCGGCGATAGCTACCGTCAACGTTCGAATATGATCAGCAATCACTCGATATGTCATATCAATTTTGTCCTTGTCTTCATCACCAACCTTTCCTGAGTATGGTCGAACTCCTGTGCCCTGTGTAAAATATGTTCATGACTTTCAAAAAATGAGTGTTGTACAAACTAGACTTTGATCTACAAATGACATATCCCAGCAATATTGATTACAAATTTTATAAAGCAAACAGTTTTTCATTATATTGTGTTATGACTATATCATGTTTTTGCATTTGCTTCATTTCGATAGTTCAGGCAACTCTAAAAATGTATGAAACATATTTTTGGGTTCAAAAGTATGATTTTGCAGGTGTCCTTGGCCCTCAAAGTTGAAAAATTCACCATTTTCATTTTGAACCACCAGTATAGAAAAGCTGACATCACAAAGGGAACTCGTCAAATGTATTTTGCTTAAATTGGATGATTTTGAGCATCCACCACACAAAATGCCATATACGTGTGTAATGCATAAAAATAGCTTTGATTTTGTGGAAAATACAATGTTTTCTTACAGCATGTTCTCACTATTATATAACATCTGAGCACTCACCCTGTTTTTTTAATTTCACTGTCAAATAAATAACCACAAACTTTGAGGTTCAGAAAAACATGAAAATCAAATTTTTGAATTGTAAAATATATTGCAAATATGTTTAACATCTTCTGATCTATAAAATACTTCACAACTATAAAATACTTCACTCAACCAAATCTAACAACTACCACATTCTTGCTTTTCTTGAAGCACTACTCATTAAACATAACAAACCTTTTCTCAACACAGGACTTAAGGCTAGCAAAGAATTACAACTCTTTTCTTAATTTATAACACACTCATTCTACCAGTCGGGTCGGCAGTTTCAATTCATCCTTTTGTAATACTACACCTCTTCCAACTCATTGTAAATATCACACTATTTAATTTCTATTGCTTATTTCCGTTTACTTGTTTCATGCGTTGTAAATATATATGTGTATGTAAGGTTTTAAATATCATTCTGTCTGAGGATGACTTTGAAATAAAGTCGAAAATTTACAGTTTACTTCTCGTCTTGTTTTGATTGATATTTTGCAATCTCAAGATGTCTTGTTTCTTCGGAATTTGTTTTATATTATACTTCTTCTGATCTATCTACACAGTCCAATTGCAAAAATGTGATATGTTCACTTTAAACATAAAAACTAATACATAAAAATAAATTAATTTTGTCAATTTGCATTATTGTATCAAAGACACCAAACATATTAGATTACAGGTTTCTTAATAAAACACAGAATATCAATAATTACCTCACGAATAGCGTTAAAAATTGGCATAAAGATATCTGTGTCATAATTTGATCTCTTCCCTTGAATGACCGACACAACTCGCTCCAGTCCCATCCCTGTATCAACATGGCAACTTGGTAAAGGCTTAAGAGAGCCATCAGTCTCTCTATGGGAAGATAAACACAGTGGTTCAACTCATATGCAATGAGTGCATTCACTTTGTCATCCAAACAGCTTTGCAAATATGCTTTCAAGCAAATTGAGAAATTTTCCAACAAGAATTGATGTACTTCTTAACAAAATCAGAGGGGTAGACATCTGACTGTGCTGTGCATAGAAGCTATGTATTTAAGCATATTGTAAATACCAAGAGTTTTTTATTTCCTAATTTGGTTATTTTGCTAAGTACTTTGAATGTAAAATGAAATCCAAAGAAAACAATCATGTGGAAACACTTTTTCAACAAAATTTTTTCTGCAACAGGTCTCTGTTATTCACAATTTATTTACCTATTAAATTGAATAAAAACAAGATTCCAAATTTCCAATACATCAGGATCATCCATATTCACCAAAGATGCAGCATTTCTACCTCCAATACGATCAAAATGGATTTCAGTGCAAGGTCCACATGGCCCCACATCACCCATTTCCCAAAAATTATCTTTCATTCCAAATGGAAGCACTCGATCGGGATGGAGCCTGAAAGAAGACAAGTTGAATATAAAGTAAAGATGAAGCATACCATTAAAGAAACCATCAAGAATATAAAACTACCCAACATTCAGCCATATTTGTTTTGCTTCTTCATCAGGGGGAAGCTCGTTGTAACCACCAAAATATGTTGCATATAAACGATCTTTAGGCAATTTCCACACATCAACCAATAACTCCATGGCCCATTCAATTGCCTCTTTCTGGTTGTATTTCGAGAGTAAGTACATAATTATGAATGCAATTGCAAATAATGTTAATTTCACATTTCAATAAAGTTAAATCATGACATGCCTTGAAGTAATTACCAAAGGACCAATTTCCCAACATTTCAAAGAATGTGTGATGATAGACATCTTTGCCAACATCTTCAAGATCATTATGCTTCCCTCCTGCCCGAATACATTTCTGACTATTTGCAGCTCTCTTCAACTTTGAAAAGTCGCTATTTGGATCAACAGTTCCAAGAAAGATAGACTTATACTGTAATGAATGATAACAGACACAAATTTGAAGCTAAATTCAATGGTGCCAGACAGCATATTAACTGGATAATTAAATCAAATTGAGTTCATTATTAAGTGACGCCTTGCTACGCAGTTGTTCCGTATTCAGTCATGCAATTGTATCACTGCAAATCGAAAGTGCTTTTCTAAGTAAATTTTATGTAATATGGTAAGAGAGAAGAAGTAGAACTCACTTGATTCATGCCAGCATTGGCAAACAGCAACGTAGGATCTTCATGTGGAATGACACTGGAAGAATGAACGAACGTGTGCTCTTTCTTCGCGACGAAAAAATCCACAAATTGACCACGAATATCTTTTCCAGTAAGAGAGTTATCCATTTTACTTTCCAAGGAGCAATATTTACGGTAAAAACAACTTAAAGGAACAGAAACAAAGCGAGAAACAGAGCAATATTTTGATGGCTTCCTCAACATGTACTCCTGGAGCAATTAAAACACATTGACAATCCTCCCCCCCCCCTGATTTGAATGCCTCACACTGGGGTTACAATGACAGATAGCAAGTGCTGCCAAGTGCTGCCCTTCAACATCAAGCAACAAATTTTCACGAAGGAATGTACGCAAATTTTTATAGTTGTTAGTAAATTTTACTTTTAACTGTTTCAGTCACATGCTCAAATTTGCATTAGTAAATAGTAATGAGTACTTGCAATTAGTAACTAGTAAAATTTGAAATAAAAAATTTGTAACTCGTTACAGTTGCCAAGTCACACTAAACATTTTAGAATGAACAATATTTACGGTAAAACGACTTAAAGTAAAGCGAGAAACAGAGCAATTAATGTAGTAGCCATCACCTTTTCGCTCTCTCTCTCGCTTTATTCCTTTATAAATTGTTTTTACCGTAAATATGGTTTATTCTCAAATGTTTAGTATAACTCAGTAATATCACAACAGTTTTGAAATTACTTTATAATGTCTTACCAATTTCAATTCACAGTACTTTCTTTAGCTTAGTTAATGGAATGTAACATGAGTTTGGAGGTGTGGTTTCGAGAGTTCGACATCGAAGTTCGGAGACCGGGTTTGGATCATTCTTAGTTTTCCTTCAGTGAAGTACTTAAGCCCCTGCACGACGGCAACGTGATGATCCAGGCGCAGGGGATGGGGCTACAAAGACTCACCAACTTGCCCATCATGCAACGCCACCAACCAGAATATGGACCATATCATCCTGCAATGTCCGTTCACACGCATTGAAGGCGGCTACGCAACAGTGCATAAAGCAGATGATGACTTCGCAAGCTGGCTTGATGAGACACACATGGAGGTGTGACTACCATACGAAACTACTACTAGTATATGGAATGTAACTAATAATATTATTTATGAGACACAAAGCACTCAGCAAAGTAAACTACCCGAATTTCTTGTTCAACTAAAAATTACAATTCTTTATGAAACTTCGATAAAGTCTAAAACATAACCCAGCACAACTGAATTGCCACCCACATGCAGGTAATGCTGTGTTTAATTTAATTTAATGAAAGATAATTTCACTGTGAACATTTGATTTCGTTATCTACTTACATCAGAGCAACATGATGAAACTAGTGACCATTTAGTTACCATAAAGAGTTCAGCGAAACCATGCAAAGTTAATCTTTGCCCTGCAACGTTAACCATTAGGGGACGAAAGGTTGGGGGTAGTCCTCTTTCTTACCCCGTCTTAAAAACCCCAAAACACCCTGTTCAATGATAAAACCACGAAAACCACATCATTGCTAGTTGCGCAGTTGATCCAAAAAACATTGAAGAAAATTGAAGAATTAAAAATAATACATTATTAATTAATTTCTTCAAATACACATAAATTATTGTTTCACTGACAGGAGTAGTATAGCTAACCTGTAAGTTCAGTCTTACTTATTGTTTATTTTGATTAAATTATCATTATTTTTTCTATGATTTACGCAAGGCTGAGGCGATTTTCCCAGAAAAAGATGAATTAAAAAAACGGATAAAGCAAGTATTTTGAAATTTGAAATCCTGATTACAAATTCGGTCTAAAGACTTTTCAACAGCCACAACACTCTTGCAAATTTTAAAAGACATTTTAGTATAGTTGAAAACACAGAACCAAATAGTTTAGCAGACAGCTACAAGTTCTAGGTTAAAACAATTATACCTAATCAATTGTGATGGCGCAAAAGAAGGGCATAATTATCGGCACAGAAATAAAACGCCTCAGCCAAATTTACGCAGGGGGAAGTGACCATAGAATGGTCGTCATATTTTCTTCACAAAAATGGAGCTTTTCTGTTGACTGTCCAGTCTAAATCGTAGCATTTTTCTTCATAAGAAATTTTTAAAATATTACTGTCGGGGAGCCACTACTATCTTGCAACTGGTTCCAGGACTAGATAAATAAGTTTGCTTCGTCATTGACTAACACTGTTCTCTTCCATTTCTATGAATACTTCCTTACGTAAAGCCAACATAAAATGTAGTTTAATAGTAACTTGGAATCTTCACTTTTAAAATTGCAGTCATTTAAAAGGTGCTCATTGATATTTGATAGGGACTGTATTGAATGGATAATCCCAAATTTTACTTGATATACCAAAACCTGAAACAAAAAAGAAATGTTTATACATAGTAATATAGCAATATTTTCAAAACAGATTTCTCAAGTCAAACCCTTGAATTCTTGTGCTGAAGCTTTGTCATTTTTTATTGACATTGATTATATCATAAAAACGAAACATACAGGCTTGCAACAAACAAGCAAATTGGTGTTTGTTGTTTTGAAAATTGCCAAGATAAATTAAAATTATCCCTTTATGTCAGATAAATCTTCAAAATTTGTGCGTTTCAAGGGCTAAATGATTAAACAAAAATGTAATATTTGTAATAATTGTACTCTTACACCCTAATTACAGTGTATTTAACATTTAAATCATAATTGAGAGATGAAGCAATCTGGAGTCACCACAACTAAAAGCACTATTTATTACACCATGGTACTTAATTAATGCGATCAAAGCTATCAAAAAATATGTTGCATAGGTATCTGACAAAGCATAGTTGATTTTAGAAAATGTAAAATTTTTCCACAAACCTTTGAAGGAATCTTCAAAATGATGTGCAACATGATAGCTCTTGAGGCCATGAAGGTAACTCCCTCGGTCTGGTGAACCATGATGAAGGTAATAATGAATGCAATCATACAAGATATAACCAAACAGACCACCAGAAAACAAGCAGTTAGCAATACCATGTGGTAACAAGAAAGTTAAAAAGCTATAAAAGAAGATTGCAAATACAGATGCAGCTACGGGTGGAAATACTAGACGGTTGCTGTCAAATGGGACCTACAAAAAACAAAAATGTTCAACATATTCATAGGATCAATTGCATGTTAATATATTGTATATGATTAACAGTACCTTGTGATGTTGACCATGGATAAAAAAGTGAAATGTTATCCAGAATGGTGAATTATCAGGTGGTGAAATGTGAAACACGTAACGATGAAGGACATATTCGATGAACGTCCACAGAAACAATCCCATCATGAACAAACAAAAAAATACGACCAGAAGAAAGAAGTTATTGGTCAAAAAGCTTGGAAGCTCTCTAGCAAGTTGACTTGCACCGACAAAGGATATGTAAATTACCACAGGCAACCAGATCATAGGCACCACATACCAAGGGGTTTTGGAAAAGAATTCAACAAAGTCCGGACCAAACAAGCGTAATGGTTTATTGACAGGAGAATGAACCCATTTCATGTACTCTGAACCGAGTTTACCAACTTGAGCAACCATTGGTTTACTCCAGTCAACTAATTCCTACACAGATTTAAAACAATCAAAAAATATTACTTCATGTTGATTTAAGGTTGTACTGAAGTGTTAATCATATTATCTTACATTCTCTCTATAACCTTCCATCTTAAGTGGTTCATCATCGTCAATATAATCACCCTAAATTATTCAAAAGAATAAAAAATAACGGACAGGCATATTTAAAAAAATTAACGAAACCTACTTTTCCGAATAATAAAAGAATAATTAAAAACAAACTTCGCAACATTTTTCGTTCTAAGACACAGATAATAAACTTTCATTCCAGGTTAGAAAGTTAGTTCTAAAGTACAAACAACGATGTACAGTACTGACCTCGATCCTCAACTTGCCAATATAGTATTTTGACAGCATATTATATGCCAAATTCGTGTGTTTGTGTATTTGCGGATCTCGCATGAGTTCAGTGACATCGCTTCCAAGTTTTGGCAGCAAAACCTGTTTCCCCCCAGGGTGACGGCTCAAAAATTCAGTTATATCGAAGACACGTCCTTTGTGAGTTATCCATGCACTTGATTCGTCTTTATGTTGCCGGACATCGTCTGAGTTATAAGACATGATTTCTATCTGTGAGAAGTAAACTCAGAGGAGAAAACCACACCAGATCATAAATATTTTATGCGAGTTCATTATTTCCAAGCCGTTTCATTAAATTCCTGCGAAATGATTGCAATTTGAGCTAAGGTATGTTGCATGCGTGGCAAAACAAACCGAGCGTATTTCGGCAATTTCCGATGTCATAAAAACAAAATCGATTATCAAATATTTGCATAACTGTGATCGATTAAGCGTTTTACAATATTTGTACGACGATTATCGATTTAAGATGACACATACAGTCACCACTTTTTCGCTAGTATTTTGAGCCCTTTTTCCCAATAAGCAGTCGTAATATAATTACCGTAATTATATTTGTTCTCGTGCATTAATTAAATTCAAAGTAACAATTTTCCACAATTGACCCTTTGACACAATATTATGAACTTTTCACCACTAAAATACCTCCTAAAAATGGGCATCAGATCGTCGGAATTGTTGAGAACAGAGAACGACAATAGAAAATTATGTTAATCAAAGATGTTGTGTTTGTAGAAAATGATGTTTTAAAAAGGTTTTTGAATTGGAATATAAATAAGGTTTACGGGCTGCACAAGATTGATAATTGGGGAGCCTATCTTCATATATTCTTATGTTTCTTAATTTGTGTTAAAACGTATAACTAATATTGATTTTAATTGAAACTAGTAATGTCGGTCTTGCATATATGAAATTGCCACCCTCCAATCACCGACATCGGGCGACCCTAGGGGTAACATTCTAAACAGGTCTTTTTTTCCCATAGGCGAAAAAATATCTTCACGACTTTATTGATGGCCGAGACGTACAAAAGAAAATTGAAAAACATATTTTGGTGTCTAGATGGGAGCTTGCTGTACTCATCTTGCAATGACGCATTTTGTTTGGACTTTACTTGGTTTGCTAAGTCCATTATTCTCTGTTATTTTTTACTTCAAGTTGTGCAAATATTTGCAAATTTATAGTATTGCAATATATGAATAAATGGGACGAAAGTGTAGCCATGATTGTCACTGACTTTTGCATTAAGCATTCCAAAAAACGTTACACCAAAGCCCTGTTGTATGAGTCCATTGTGGCCTGGGGATTGGGTAAAAAGGTGACATGGGTATATAGTCTCCATTTTTGTTCTAAATGGGCAAATTATAAACATTTTTCATTCCAGAGATAAATTATGAAAAATGTTTGCAATGATTTTATGTTTTGCTATATACCTAATAATGCCAATTAATGAAAGCGTTGAAGAATAGAAACCTACGCGCTCCCTTATGGCAAAAACGGTATTAATGGCGTATAAATTGCGTCCATTGCAATAAATTTTTTCTAGCTTAGTAATCGCTGTGTATTAAGGAATAAGAAAACGCAATCAAAAATTTGTTTTTTCACAATTTAATGCTCTATATTTGCTGGCTTTTAGAACAAAAATGGCGAACGCTAGACAATTTTACTTCCTGTGTCCCAACTGATGTAAGGCTCTTCTTTTCACATTTCAAAAATGCAATCTCCAAGCCACGTGCTAATAAACAAATGTTTTATCCACAAATCATTTTGCTGCCAATTATGTCATCATCATCTTAGCAAACTGCTTACGCCATTTACATCAATTTAATCGCTAAAACATTGCCAAATTTCTATGTTTTAATGGTACGAGAATTTATTGTTCTCAATGACAGGTAAGTGAATTCAAATGTGATTTTCTTAAGAATAAAAAGTGTATTTTTTAGTATTACTGATATTTCTTTAACTTGGTGATTAATGCATGATTAATGTAACTTTGAAAAATAACAATAAAACTAAAATTTGAGAAAATACTTTATAGGCTTGTCGATGGTCTATTTCTTTCTTTGACGTTACATTTCCAAATATGCAATTTTTCCAAAATTTTTGCAATTTTGCAACTAATGCTGTGTTATTCTTTGACGCAATATTTTATTCCTATGAGTCCGACTTCATTATCGTAAAATATGTTGCCTAACGCTACCCAGGCTTTACGCAACCGGCCCCAGAAATATCCACTAATCAACACAGAAACCTGCAGGTAATTACTTAAAGGATATCATAGATCTTTTTTTAAGTATTAGATTTAAAAATAAATTCTGATTTAATGCCTGCAATTGCTGTCCTTTATCAGTGTTTTATTTTCTGTCATATCTTGTTGGATGATGTAATATGGTGTCGTCCTATAAGAGCACACAAAACTAAAAAGAATTATTTCCTAATAATTTTGAAAGATGAAGAAGAAACCATTGGAAAATTGTGAGAAAGAAATGCTGTTGATGAAATCCTATGCAACAGGGGATTTGCAATTACAGAGCATCGATTTCAAGTTCTTGCCAACTGGATAACAAGCATGCCGGATCTAGATTGCAGACTATTTTTTCTTTGATGAAAAGATACATGAAAAACTATTTTAAGCATGATATACTTTTAGATGATGAAATCTTGGATTTTTAGTGCAAAAATAATCATCTGAATGTATGGAATGATTGTGTCACGTTTTGATAAAGAAGGATGTACGCAAAATTATTCAGTAAATATTATCAATGCTAAATCGCAAGAAGATACTTTCAGGCGTGTTAAATCGAAGGTTGATGAAAAAATCTAAAGTAATCCATAAATTAACATAAATTTCCATTGCGCTGAACTCATCAATGCTCAGAATATCCTGGAAGGCACAATTAAGCTGTGTAATGATCTGGAAATCCCATACTTTTATGATAACTTCAATACATTTATGAAATAATGATGATTTCTTGTTAGAACAGTAAGTAAAGAGCAGTTTACATGCAGTTATCATATTTGATGTGAGTCCTAACAAACTAAGTAAGTTCGAAGGAATTGATTTATTTAGTGCTAAAAGAAAGAAGAGTAGAAATCAATTGTTAAATACTTTTGCTCACGTAAGCAAAATTCTGTTAACTTATACAAGAGTTTGCAGTAACAAAATGTGACTAAATTATTATCCTGTTTTGTTATATGATACTTTATTCAAGGATAAAGTAAATGGTTTGAACCCGGGAGTATCGTTACATGTTTGTAAATGTAGATCGTCCAGGTTAGTGTAGTCCTGAGAAGGACTGTTTTTGTTGTTGTTGACTGACGTTTCGACAGTCATCTTCAGAGTCAAATGAGAAGTAAACTTCTCAATGAGAAGTAGCCGTATTTGTTATCTGGTTCTTACGTCGTTGTATTGTTTGTACAGGAAATGTGTGGGTGTCGATTGTGTATTAACATTGTGAATTAGTGTGAAGAGTAATGTTTTTAGTTGTTTGGGTGTCGTTTGTTTGTATTGTGAATAAGTCGTTTGTAAGGTGCCGGTAATTGCTGTGATTTGTTCAGGGGGTTTATTTCAAGTTGGTATACCAACTTTCTAATGTAAGCCGTTGTCTATAGTCAGTTGTCTATAGTCGTTGTCATTTTGCCGAATCCCAGTCAATGTTGTGCTTTGTGAGTTGGTGATGTTAGGCAATGTGATTAATTTTGTCTTGTTACTTTGTAGCTCGTTTGTGTTCAGTAAGTCTTATGTTTAAGTTCCTGCCAGTTTCCCCGATGTAGGAGGCGTGGCAGTTGGAGCAGTTTATTTTGTAAACTGTACCTTGTCGTTCGTTGGGTTGTTCTTTGTCCTTTATGTTCGTTAGCACTTGTCGTAACGTTGTGATTGGTTTATTTGCGACACGTATGTTGTATGGTCGTAAGATACGCGAGATGGTCTCAGACGTACCTTCGATGTAACGTATCGTTGCTGATGTCTCTGAGTTGTTCGTTTCGTTGGGTTTGTTGTGTTTGTAAGTGTTGCATTTGGTGAAGTCAGAGTTATAGTTGTTTTTGTCAAAAACACGTTTGAGATAGTTGTTTTCATTGTGTAGAGCATCCGGTAAATCACATATGATTTGTGCACGTCTTGTTAATGTTCTGACTGTGGTGGCTTTGTATGATGTAGGGTTGTAAGATGATTGGTCTAGTAGTCGGTCAGTGCGTGTTGGTTTGAGATAAACTGTTGTTCGTAGTTTTTGAGTGTCCTGTTTTCCGAAACAGTCGAGAAAAGAAAGAATTCCGTTTTCTTCGACATCTTTGGTAAATTGTACGTGGCTGCTCTGTTTGTTGATGTGAGTGTGCAAGTCGTCAATCTCGTCTGCATGTAGTGCTGTGATTGTGGCATCTACGTAACGGAACCAATAAGGTAGTGCATGTTTGTAAGTCGCAAACGCCCGTTCCTCTATAGATTGCATTACAATTTCAGCAACCACAACAGAAACGTTATATGATTTATATTATGTATAATCTCTCTGATGATGGCTTTAGAATAAAATAACAAGTGAAACGGGTGAGCCCATTGCTGTTCCATGTAATTGTTTGTAGTAGGAACCTCTGTACTGGAAGTAAGTCGAGATGAGGCAGAGCTCCAGTAGATCCATAATGTCTTCTGTCGGTAATGGAAGTACGTCCGTTGTGTTTGTAATGAGGGTTTCTGTACAAGTAAGCGCTAGATTAAGTGGAATACTGGTGAATATTGATTTCACATCAAAAGACACTAGTATATAGTTGTTCGGTATTTGAATAGTACTTAGTTTTTTAATGAAAGTCTCAGTGGATTGTAGCTTGTGTTTTATTTGCTTGTAAGTGGTTGCAATATGCCAGTCAAGTACTTTGAGAGTTCGTAATTGAGCGAAACGAAGAATGATACAATTGGTCGTATGGGTATTGTTAAGTTTTGGTAGTCCATATAATCTGGGTGGTCGTGGTACTGAACATCTGAGTCGATAATAAATGCGTTCAGATATGTTAGATTTTCTCATAGAGAAGATCTTGTTGTTAAGTTTGCGTAGTAGTGATGGTGTTGGGTCTCGTCTGAGTTGTTCGTACGTTTGTCTGTCGTTAAGAAGGGTGTCCATTTTGTCGAAGTAATCATTCCTGTCCATGACCAAGAGTCCTTATTCATATAACTAATAAAATTGATGAACTACATGGAGTCGTCATGAATAATGGTCCTGAAGTTGTACTGATTACAAAATCCTGGCTTTCTCCAAATATACCAGACACAGCAATATCGATTAATGATGAATACAAAATATTTCGCAAAGACAGACCCACCCTTGGCGGAGGAGTTCTTACTTATGTACATCAAAGTATACCTGTTAGTCGTAAGTTATTTGATGAAGACAATGATAAAGAGGTGCTATGGTTAGTACTTAAACCAACAAGAACGCCTCGCCCATTTAGTGCAATTATCATCGTCATTATTTATCATCCACCTGGGCAAAGTGCCGAAAAAGAACATAATATGATTGAATATCTCATCAAAAATTTAGATCAGTTACTATGTGAACGTCCATCCTCTGCAATTATAGTTGCTAGAGATTTCATTAAATTAAACTTGACTAATCTATGTAATTGTTTCAATTTAAAAAAATCTACCCTATACCCAACCAGAGGAAAAAACGTTTTGGATCAAGTCTTGACCAATATGCGAGATATGTACAAACCAACACAGCATCTACCACCTTTGGGACGTTCTGATCACCAATGCCTTCTATTAGTACCAAAACAGAAAGAAAAAACACCAAAAATTCCCAGAAGGGTAAGACTCTTAACACCTGGAAAAGTAAATGTCTTATGCAGAAAACTTATTCTTGAAGATTGGTCGGAGGTCTTTAATGCAGAAGATGTAGATGAAAAAGTAAATGCTTCTACATCGACGATGGTTAGTATTATGGATGAAACTATTCCTGAAAAAACAGTACGAATGCATACTTCAGATAAACCTTGGATGACAAGCTTTATAAAATCAAAGATCAAAGCCAGACAACGTGCTTTCTCTTGTAATAATCAAGCACGTTATGAAAAACTATGTTATGATGTCTCAAAACTTATAAACAACACCAAAATTTCATATTACAAACGAAAAGCAAAAGACTTTCGTACGACTAACCCTAAAAAATGGTGTAAATCAATCTTCTTAGTGTTGGGAATTAATGACGGGAATAATGTAAAAAGAAATGTTAATGATAAAAATGTACTGGAACTAGCTGAAAAATTACAACAAGTCTTTACAAAACCTTGGTTAAACCAATATCCCAATTACGAAATTGAAGATAACTTGATCAACCAAACGCTTAAAGATATTAAACCTCCTTTACCATCTATTGGACAGGTCAAGAGTTGTCTACAGCACCTAAATCCCAGAAAAGCAACAGGAGATGACAAAATTCAGGCATGGATACTTAAACGTTTTTGCGAAGATCTTGCACCAGTCGTACACAATATAGTAACCACAAGTATAAAACAATGCAAGTACCCCAGCCAATATAAACATGCACTAATAACTCCAGTTGCTAAAGTTAATAATCCAAGCAATGTTGAAAATGACGTCAGACCTATATCTGTCCTTCCTCAAATGGCTAAAGTAATAGACAAACTTCAACTCCATTTGAATAAATCAGATTTTAAAATAAAGAGTAACTAACATGCCTTTACTAATGGCCGATCTACTGTATCTGCTCTAATATCTATGACACAAAATTGGTATAATGCAACAGATAATTCTCAATTAGGAAGAAAGGGAGTTCACGTATTATTTATAGATTTTCGAAAGGCGTTTCACATGGTGAATCACAATATATTACTACAAAAATTAGCATCTATGAAAATTAATAAGTCTTTCTGGCAATGGATTCGAAGTTTTTTGACAGGAAGAACGCAACAAGTCAACCTACAAGGAGCCAGGTCATCCAGCCAACCTTGCCCTTTGGGCGTGCCACAAGGCGCTGTCATATCACCAGTGCTCTTTAATGTATATATAAATGATTTAGAGGACACTATTCCTAAAGAAATAGATGCTAATACATGTAAATATGCGGATGATTGCACTCAGAACCAGATTGTCGAAAGAGGTGAATGCAGTTCCATGCAAAAAGTAATCGACGAATTACGGAAATGGGCTGATAATAACAGAATGGCTCTGAATCCGAAAAAAACAAAGGATATGTTGATATGCTTTACGGACTCAATACAAGAATCACCCTCCCTATTTATTGGACAAGAAGAAATAGAAAGAGTTACTAATTTCAAACTTCTTGGTGTAACATGTCAAAATGATCTTAAATGGAATGAACATGTACACCAAATTACATGCAAGGCAAATAAAAGACTATATCATCTTC
Source organism: Xenia sp. Carnegie-2017 (assembly GCF_021976095.1). NCBI lineage: Eukaryota > Metazoa > Cnidaria > Anthozoa > Malacalcyonacea > Xeniidae > Xenia > Xenia sp. Carnegie-2017. The sequence goes on along the minus strand of NW_025813469.1, from coordinate 6,932,835 downwards.
GACTTTGTAGGAAGTCTCAATTACCTTCAGATGTTGGATTATTAACATATACATCAAAAATAAGACCAGTATTAGAGTCTGGGCAGGACTTCCACATTTTTTTACAGCAAGAAATTGAACGTGTACAAAGAAGAAGTTTAAAAATTTTACAACTAGATAAAAACTACTTGCCCTCTTTGAAAAGCAGACGTGAACTGGCAATTACCCAAGATATCAAAAGGATTATAGAGGAACCTGATCATCCATGCAAATTTTTAGTACCTTATCCCAAAGAAAATTCGCACGAGTTGCGTAAAAGCAAAACTTATAGTATTTTATCCCGGACCAAACGTCATAAACAATCCTTTATTGCTAGATCTTGTAAATATATATAAAATAAAGTTAACATGTAATCTTAGTATAGTATGATAAATATATAGAAAATCAATGTAAATTCATCGTACTTTTTAATCTGAAGATGAATAATAAAAACCTTTTAACCTAACCTAACCTAACCTAACCTGGTAAAATGACGATGTTTTGTCGTGTTTTAGTCGTTTGAGTGCTTGTTGCTCGTCCTTTGTCAAGTTTTTGTCACGTGTAGAGGACGATTGTAAAGCGGAGGCTACCTTGCTTCTGATCTCGTCTTTGGTTGTCTCTGACAAGTATCTATGATGCGCTACGACAGCCTCGACACTTAATATACCATCGTCTCAGTCGGGATTCTTTTAGGTGTTATGGAATGTTTTAGTTTCAGTTTCGTCTAATGAGCGGAAAGAAATATTCCTCACCCAGTTATCGTCGTGTTTATATCTTGTACGTGTTTTACTGCGTTTTAAACGTTCAAGTTTTTGTTGTTGTTTTATTTGGTGTTGTGTCTCTGTCTTGTTTGCTCGTTTCTTTGCAATAGTTTTATCGTAGAAAATAAAGTGTCACTTACTGTCGTTGGTATGAGTTCCTTTAATTTGTTCAGTCTTTGTTCTTGTTGCTTGATGTAATAGTTGATTCGTCTGTGACAGTCGTTAATCCGCGCTCGTATCGGTCGTCTGCTGGTGGATTTGACAATCGGAATAGCCTCTTGTGTGTTCAACGTGGACTTAATTCTAAGTCCTGCTGTAACGAGACCAAAATCTTTGCAGCGGTGGTTAAACCAGAGTTGTTGGCGTATGTGTCTGACGTTGCTGGCAAAAGGTATGTAGTCGTTAGCAAGTTGTTCGCTCTGTCGTCCAAATGATCGTAATAAAGTAAATGGTTTAAACCTGGGAGTATCTTTACATGTTTGTCCTTCTCAGGACTATACTAACCTGGACGATCTACATCTAACAGAACTGTATTAAGAAAAAAGAATTGGAACATTTAATACGACATTCATTCAAATTGAGGTTTTCTTTAAAATGACTTCTACCTGGCTAAATGTACTAGTTAATTCATGTGTAAATTTATGCTTAATATGGATGATCTCATATTTCATTTAATACAAACTGACCAGTAGCGAATCCAGTGTACGTCAAAACAAATTATAGCTCCGAAACTTAAAAGTCAAATTACATTCAAAAAAAAATATTGGTTTTTAATTTCTAAGAAATATAATTTTACCAATGGATTTGCCTGTTAGGTTTTTAGAAATATAAATATACGCCAAAATGTGCTGCAGTAATTTATTTTGAGGTAGTCTGGCTCTGCCACTGACGGCGAACAAATGTCGTGTTTACGAATGTTGATAACGAGAAAATAAAATTTAACAAAATATACACAATAACATTGTAACGATTAAGTTAATGCAGAAAATTCGGATTTTTGTCAAGAAAGTTGACATTATCTTGAATTCTATGAGAAACACCCACATTGCTAATTTCTCTGGCAAAAGTGCTAACAACATTTATGTTTATCATAAAATAATTTTTTGCTTTTGCAATTTATCTCCTAAGGATATGTTGTATAGCAGGAGGCTTTTTCAAAAAGTACAATATATTGTTCAAATTTAAAAGGAAAGCAATACATACAAAAATTCTAAAAGAAAATCACTAAATACATTCTTGCATCTGCATTGCTTGGTTGCAAGAGTATTTCATTGATCGCATCACGCATGATAGACAAAAGTAAATTTTAATAGTGCTAGCAGTAATATGACTTTATTAACAGTTTCTGATTTTAGGAGATCAACTCGGAGAGTGCATTCATGTTATTAACAACATGAATATTTCATTAACCACATGGTGGACAAAAGCACAACTAATGTGCAATTACAAGTAGACAATAAATATGAAAAGCTCTCAATTTACCTAATAAAAACGGTTTTCATTCAAAATAGCAATGAATTTAATGTTTAATTTTCTAGGACGTCTCTATAATCGTTGCAAATAAAGCTATTTTATTTATGCTCGTTGCAAATATTTATGCTCGCTCGAGCTTACTGTCGGCTAACCGAGCGCGTTACTTCGTTTCTTCCGAGCACTCGCCCCATGGGTGAAAAAGAGGGCCGGAGCAACACTTCCCCTTGCGCTTTTAACTTCTAGTTTTAAAATTAAACATACCGTATTGAATTGATTAAATACATGATGATAGCTTGATGTGTTTTTATAAAGAACAGTAAATGAAAGTCATGAATCATAGTTTCAATGTAATTTATAATAGTGTCGTGATCAAATTGTCGGGGAAGACAACAAGTCGTAATTACTAAGGCTCTTTGCTTCGGACAGTTTAGTAAAAGTTGTACGATATAATTGTCGACAAGTCTGGAAAGTTGAGAGCTTTGCCATTAAATAGAACTAGAAATCACTTTTAAAAATGGCCATTTTCAATTGATGAAAAACTATGTAATCAATAAAATAAAAACATCCTTTTTGCATGCAAGCTCACTTTCCATCTGTGATTGATTGTGTTGATTGAACTTGCCTTGATAATTGACCTTAGTTGGATTGGCGCGCTTTTTAACCGAAGGTTGAATGTCTTAACCTAGGATTAGTTAACCCAGCGCTTAAACTTGTTTTGAACAACACAATTCTTACCCAGGGTTAACGAATTTAACTCTTGTTTAGTTATCGACTCTAGGTTAAATTATTAACCGGCTTTTGAACAACCGCCCCCGCAGTCAACCCTAGAAGCTGTTTGTAAATGTAGATCGTCCACGTTGGTATAGTCCTGAGAAGGACTGTTTTTGTTGTTGTTGACTGGCGTTTTGACAACCTTACCAGTAGTCATCTTCAGAAGCTGTTGATGCCGCCGTCTTTGATGTAACACCGACCAGGCAACGAGTTATCCCATTGATGCCCAAGCAACCTGCAAGAAAGGTGACCCTGTCTTGTACATAAAACCAGTACTTTTAAATCATATATATGCTTTGCAAGGTAACCTTTCATCTAGGGTGACCCTACATCAATGTTTCAGAAGGGTTTTTCTGGCTAGTGATTAAAAAAATTGGTGAGCGTTTACATAATGCTGGGAAACCTTAAAAAACATACCAGGGATATCGTTGACTGTTCAATATATTTGTCAAGAGAGGATGTGGGGGACATTTTCTTTCTGTAAGACATATTTATGCAGATCATGCTTCACTACTCTAAACATTCTAGAACACACAAACCAGATCCCCAACAAAGAAATTCGCATTTGTAATGAAACATTCCTGTCCATTTAGGTTTTACCACATCTTTATCATATTACTAGCAAAAACATTCAACTCCATATCTAACTTTTTATTTGATTCCATATATTCTTTACGTAGTTTTATACATTCACCACAGACGTAAGTCTGCATTGACTTTCAAAAAAAAACCCAATACAAAGACAAAATGAAATAAACCAAGACCGAATGACATTTTTAGACAAAGTTTTTGCAACCTTTCCTCTAATTGAGCAAAGCCTAATTATTTCAACGAAATTCGTCTGTGCAAATTATTGTTTCGCATCTTGGCGCTCTCTTGAAGAAATTTACTTTAAATGTGATTTTATTCTATTAATAATTTATAGTTAGAACACACTGCATTGAATTGATTGAGTACAAATGAAAGTCAAATTTTTTCTTACATAAAAGTACATTAAACACATTTTTTAAAAACATAGTCTTGCAGTATTTTACGTTGATATCAATTATACGGGCGAGTACTGATCTGTGAGTTATAAAAGACGTCGGCATAAAGAGCTTGTAATGTTGACTGTGGATGAATACATTTTGTCGTATAAGATATATTTATACAGATCTATACTTGCAAATAAAGCTTCTGTAAATAGTTTTGGAAGGTAAGTCTTATATATATACATTGAATTTTTCAATAAATATGCAGCATGCTTCATTGATATCTACAAAATTCTTTAGCCGCTGCACTTTCAGTTCATGTTTAATTGTTTGAATCTTTAAAGACATTAAGTTCACTTTGTAAGGTATTCACTCCGTAAGCCATTTATTTTTTCTATAGGTATTAGTGAATAAGTGTAATAATTAAATAAGATAGCTATGGATAATGCAACAAGGCTGACGCTAACTTGCATCTAAAATCAGTATTTTTTAAATCATGCACATTCCGCGAGCTATATATGACCCTACTGCTATGTTGCAGAAGAGTTTCCTTGCAGGCGTGTTAAAAAACGAGTGAGCGTTTACATAAGACTGGTTAAGTTTTGAAAAAACAGACCAAGCTAACGTTGACTGGTCAGTGTATTTGTCAAAGTCGGCGGTATCAAAAGCTTAATTTTGAGTGTTGACTGCGGTTGACGTTTTCTTTCTTTAAGACATATTTATACAGATCATGCTTCACTATTCTCAACAATGTAAACATTGTTAACACTCCATTCATTTAGAACACACAAACCTGCCCCCCAACAAAGAAATTCCCTTTGTCCTCCAAACATTCCTGTATCCTGTCACAAATGTACGATAATAAATGTAAAATTAGTTAACAAGGTTGCTAACGCATTCATTCGCAATGAAGTCTCATAGTTAAATTGGAACATGTTTGTCCGAAAAAATATAAGATTTAAAAGCAGTGCCGTTGATTTAAAATGATACTTATATTTTTTCTACTTCTTTTTATGATTTACAAAGAATTTGTTGTTCATTACGTATTTTATTCTTCGATTCCATAATTTCATTGCGAAGTTCTGTACATTTACTACAAACATGTAAAGTTTTATGATTTATTTCAATTGCATCACTACTTATTTTGACTTGTTTAATATATCTGCACCGCTCTCACTTCATCGTTTTGTGATCTTCAAAAATTTGTTTAAACATTTTTCTAATCTTTTGTGAATCGTGAGAAACGATTTTTCTGTATTCACTTATCTTAGTTTCATCATTCATGCTTAATCTTTTCAGGTTTGTACATTCTCAGACCAAACAACGTTCATTAAAACACAAAACTGGAGCAAAGTGTCCATTTGTGATAAGCGGTTTATTTTAACTATCAATTTCCTATATGCACTTTCCTTACTTTTTATTTTCAAAAGGCCAGTGTGTAGGTTATTCAAGGTACTCACATTTTATTGGATAACAGACGGGGTGTTGTTTATCCACGTTGGCTCTGCGTTGTCATAAAAGAGCGTCAGCTTTCCGTTACTCACAAATCGTCCTATTGTTTGCAAAGAGAGGAGCAACAGAAATCTGTGTCGGGTAAAGAATTTCAAACGACAACCATAGAAAATAAATACAAAAAATATTAAGGTTAGTAGAAACATTTATTAATCAGAAAGAGTGTGCTGGTCGTGATAGCGTTTAAGATTCAGCGTCTTTACATTCGTGCAGATCGATGATTTAAACTCAGAGTTGATTTTGCCAGAAAAACCAACATAAAGTCAAAATGAAAGAAATCAAGAATTACTGAAAGAGATTTATGGACAAAATCATAGCCGATTTTGTCCCTAATTGAGAAAAGCCTGTTTATTTTCATTAAATTCGTCAATTCAAATTCTTCTTTTTCATCCTGATACGTTCTTTATAACATTTACTGTAACGTTAGTTTATTTTACTGTACATCTTCTGTTTTGAAAGTACTTTATACAAATGATTACAAACAGATGAAAGCTTGATTTATAATGGTAAAGTACATTGAATACATTTCATGGAATCATAGTTTTAACAGCAATGACAGTTTGTTAAATGTCCAAAAAGATTCTTTTTTGGATCTCTATTTGTTTGACGAAAAAAAGTTGTTTTGCACTTTTATTTGTTTGTGCCAGATTACCCACGTAGGATAGTAAATCCTCTTTATTAACACAAGTAAATTATTAGTATAAATTATATACATGGCAAAATAAATACCTTTAATGCAATGTTAAATATATTCTTCTTTTACTTTTAACTGGTAAGTGACTTGCATTATATTTTACTAGTTTTGGTTTGCTGCTTTTTCAAAATGTCAAAAACCTACACAATCGGTCGATGGGTCCAAGCTGATTTGAAAGTAATTTGTAAGTACGTTAGCATGATGAGGAAGGCCACGACGGTTACCCATCCTGCATTGGTTGCTTTACAAGAACTCATCGAATCTGACCCAGAAGTAAACATGCTATTCACCACCATGTTTGAACAGAAATTTGAGCCACCACAGCCCAATCCCATCTCGGATTATATGGATATGCTTCTTAAGATGCAACCAGTCATTGAATCCGCTCCTGTGTATGGATGCCAACTTGGCAGTGCACCTCTGAATCATCTTTTGATTTACGTAATGGCAACCCCTTCTGGTACAATGGCATTTATAAATGACAAAGTTAACAGGTGCTTCAAAGATATTTTAAACGCTTGGGCACAGCTTTTGAACCACCCTGACTCAAAGGAAGTGTTAAATAGAGTGGTAAGTTAAAGATTTTGCATTTTTTCCCTTAATTTGTTAACATCCCTTGCTTTCATTTTATTTGTTTCAAATGATTTGTTATACTCTCATAACTAATGATCAAAATAAATACTGCGAGACAGTTGGCATATAATGTATTTTTCATAGTTAGTTGATAACTTGATAAAAATGCAAGCATGCTTCCAGGTAAAATGAAATGAAATTTTTAGTCGGCACTCAGCTGTGCCGTTCGTATAATTTTTCAGGATGGTTGGCTTTGTCCCAAAGCATTGAACGAAATGGGTGGAGATTTCTTAAATACGTTCAAAGTCGATCTTAAAGATCCGTACTATGGTTTCACATGCTGGAACGATTACTTTGCTCGGCGACTCAAGGACGACACCGTGAGACCAATTGCCGAACCGGACAACCCCTACGCATTCTGTTCTCCGTGCGACGCCATACCTTATTATATTTCCAAGGATCCCAAACTCCGTGATGACTTCTGGATCAAAGAACAACCGTACAGTTTGCAGCATCTGATGGACGATGATGAATTGAGCAAAAAGTATGTTGGTGGGAGTGTTTATCAAGCTTTTCTTGACACAGCTAACTACCATCGTTGGCACTCGCCGGTAAGCATATAGGCAATCTTATGCTTTTGCTGTGTAACACTTTGTCTTAAATGATTTCTGCTTGATATTTTACGCTTGATTTTAAAGTCAGTTTACTTAAAAGAGTCATATTCTTTCAAGCAAGCATAACTGCATCTACAATGGTCACACATGATTGTTCGTCTGTTACATCTAAATTATTTAGCTAGCTAGTTCACAGTAAGAATAGAGACTAAATTTTTTATAGTTGACAGTAAGAATATAAACAGTGATCATTTCAGGGTAAAAAGCCTGTTAAAGTTCACAGTAATTAAAAGTTCACAATAAGAGAACGAACACTGTAACAGAGCCATAACAACCATGAGGCAAACGAGACATTCCCATCTGTAGAAATTTGTTAAACTTTTCGAGCTGGTTTTTAAAGTTTGAAAACTGTTTTCAAGCGAATTTTGTAAGCCATGAGAGAAAATGGTTTTAACAAAATGAACAGTCAATGAACCAAGAACTTACTTAAAGTGGAGCACAACAACAGTTGAAAACTTGTACTGCCAAGTAAAAGGTTAAGAATTTATATAGAAATAAGAAGTGTGAGGTTATTGGGAAAAAGCAATTGACTTCATTGCTATGACAAGAAATGTGATTTTTTGTATAACAACATACATGACCTTCATATGACATTGACATAAAACAACATGACAGTGACTTTTGACCAAAATCTGCAAATGGTTTTCATTTGTAGTTGTTCTTCATTGGCGTAGCCAACTTGTTAATTGGGAGGGTGAGGCACAAATTTATATATGCATGTCTTAATCCCTTGAAAACAATGGATTTCAATGAGACGTAATGCAGCCGAAATATATGAATATGTGCCTCCCAATCAACGAGTTTGCTACGCCACTGCTGTTCTTAAATCTTAAGCATAGTATACATGTGTTACCTGTTTCAAATAATAAAACAGGCACCAACTGCTTTTTGTCAATCACAAATCCATTTAGGTCGACGGCAAGATAATAAAAGCTTACATTAAAGAAGGTGCCTACTATGCTGAAGCTCTTTCCATGGGCTACGATCCAACAGCCAACACATACTCCCAACGTTATCTCAGTCATGTGGATAATCGCGCCATAATGCACATCGAGACGGAGAAGCTTGGCACGGTGATTTTCATTGCTGTAGGAATGGCTGAAATATCTAGCTGTGTCATACAGGCCTATTATGGTCAGGAGGTAAAAAAAGGTAAATAATACCTGAGAACAAGTCAATTGGGAGGATGTGTAATTGGGAGGATGTCGGGGTCACAATTTACGGGGGCGGTACTTTAAGTGGCCAGGAAAAGTTATTATAAATGTATTATATCATATATCAAACATACATGGAAAACTAAATTACAAGCTGCAGACTCATTTTTAGCCTATATACACCTAAATAGTATATTTTTACAATTTTATCATTCTGTCAACAAAAGAGAAATATTTTTTCTGTTGAGGAATCTCTAGACGACGTTTATGAAAAAATGTATGTTACTCTTCAAAAATTTATGTAAAAATTTCCTTCATTGTGGCAAAAGTCGTAAGTTGAGGAAACATAAATAATTAACGCGATCCTTCAGCTTATTTCTAGTAGAGCAATCAAGGGCTGGGAGGGAATGACTTATTGATAGACGGCTTCCAGCGTTGTTTTATGCTTGTGCGTGACTATGTGTCTCTTAGATAATGGATAAAAAAAATTCAAGCTATTCTAAGATTTATTTCTCGCTCCAAAGAGTGAGGAAACCGTTTTTGGAGGAACAAGAAACTTTTTAAGCAACAAGCACTTACTGGTATAAATTGACTTTTGATTCTTGCCATCATTAGTTTTAACAATCATATTTTGTAAATTGTTATTGAATTGCAATCTTCCTATTCAATGTTTTTCATTTTTTTAGGTGAAATGATCGGTACATTTCAGTTTGGTGGGTCCACCTACCTCCTTGTCTTTGAGAAAGGCCTCAATATCAAGTTTGATGCTGAAGATATCCCCGAAGACAAATGGAGTACGACTTTACAGAAGGTTAACAGTTCACTGGGACATCGCATTATAAAAAGATACTGAAAGATCTGTGCTTCTGTTGTGAAAAACATTTTTCATCATATAACCACTTATAAAAAAATAGCTAAAAGTAGTTTATGGCTATGTCAATGCTTATTTTCAATGTAATCCTTAATAAAAACATATACGAAAAGACTTTTTTCCTTATAGATGTTTACTTTTTATTTAATCCTTGATAAAGACATATATGATAATGTTTTTGTTATGTAGCCAGTTCATAATGTTTCTTTTCGATGTAACCGCAAATATAGTGTTAAATTAAACTGGTTTTAGCTGTGTAGATGTTTATTCTCAATGCAACCCTCGACAAAAACTTGCTTAATTTATTTTCTGGCTGTATGCATAGAGATGTACATTCTCGATCTTTAACTCCAACAAATATACTGTAGAACCTGTATTAAGCGGCACCGTATCAAGCGGTCACCATGTGTTAAGCGGCACCGTATCAAGCGGTCACCATGTGTTAAGCGGCCATATCGCAAAGTACACAAAATTTCATACTACAAATATTATTAAAGTGACCTTCATTAATCGGTCACATCAATTAAGCGGATGCGGTCACCTTTTCCTATGTCCCGAACTTAATTTTTCATTGTTTTGAAACTGTATTAACGGTCAGGTTAAGTAAATACACCCCATAATAAAATATATAATTAAAAATTTATTCTGGAACATGTAACATATTGTATACATGTCTTTATATTTTTGAATTTTCACTATCGGAGAAACGATTTCCCACTAAGGGGTCCGTGGGCATGCTCTCTCGGAAAATTTTAAAATCTAGAGCGCTGGAAACATCATTTCCTGCGATTTGGAGGGCGAATTATTTGTTGTACAATAAGTTATAAAAACCCTTTTTATTAGCGGCAATCTTAATGTGGCAATCGTCAAAACTGCAACTAGTTAAAAAGGTACTAAAGGAGGCGCAGAGAAACGTTACGCCGGAGACAATTGTCCCCTAAAACATAATGAATCAAACTTATCACTGCCCCTCACTATACAAACAGAAGATTTGAGCATGCGCCAAGTCCCTTAGCCAACCAGAATTCAAAATTTCTTATATAGAATTGTTTTGTATGTTCCGCTTTCTGAAGATAGGCGGAATACGTGGAGAAATCGCCCGAGCACGCTTGAAATGTGCGAGTTAGGTTACAAGACAAATCTTGAGATTTTGCGGTATTACGATTACGAACCACCGAATAAAAGCGTGAAAATGAACGAATAAAACATAATATTACAAATTGTTTGTGAAATAATGTATATCTAATCTCCAAATGGAATATTTATTATTTTTTGGGAAATTTCTACTCCCGCCGGGCGGCAGTAGCAGGACCGCTAGCTACGCCACTGCTCAGATTGATGACGGCTACGTGTTGTTGTTGTCGCAACAATGTTTTCGCGTCAAAATGACGTAATTCGTACTCGTAGTCGTATTCGTAGTCGTACTCGTAGTCTTTGCTAAAGCAAAACTCTTGACTGTGGTGCAAAAAGTGTTAAGTTTCTTGAATAAATTATTTGATTTCGAAGTGAAATTTAAATTTTTAAAATTGATTTAAAAGCCATATAAATTTTTTGTGGAGAAAGAAAAATGGATTCATAAGGTATTTATCGTAGGGAGTGGGAATTTTACTATCCATGCAATGTGAAATTGGCAGAAATCAGTAATTTCACTCTCCACAAGCCACACGTCGACCCTTTTAAAACGTGAATTACTTCTCTGTAAAAATGAAAACAATGAAACAACGAAACAACGAAACTTTATTTACCGTTTACTTCATTCCTTCCTTCACCTAAAAACAGTGCTTCCGCCATTAAATTGAGACCTCCAGCAAAATATTCTTTTAGTTCTACCTCCGATTCAAAAACCAATTATGTGAGTGTTGTGGCAAAAACAAGCAAGTTCTCATTAAGTTTCAGTCATTGCTTTCTATTTGTTTATATAAAAAGAAACAAAAATAATTTTCTTGCAGAAGAGATTGAGATTTATGTCGCGCAAAATAAAATGCACCCGTTATTTAGGCCCTTTGTTAGGAATTATTGAACTTCAAAGTGTTTTTATAATTTATGAAATGCATTTACGTAAATGACAGCCAACACTGACTTTTTTGATACTCTTAGAAACCTGATTCAAAGCTTAAAGAAGCATTCTTTTGAATTTTTTGTGGTTTGTAATCCCTGGTTCAACGATTTCCCAATTATCTGCAGCGCACGTCGTAGTCAACATCGTTTTCTGTCGCGGTTAACCGGATTTCATCGTCACCCATCGACATGTTCGAGAATAAACGTCATTGGAAAAATTCGGATTAATTTTCTGTGCTTTGTTGGAGAAGATTTATAAATATTGTGAACGTACTTACCTAAGATTTTGGCATGTCGAAGCAGGAACAAATTTTAGAGATAGACCCAGCTCATGAGCTTCATTTTAAAGGTATATCAAACGACGATCTTTATGGTTAAAATTGATCTTTAATAAACAATTGTAAACCTGTACATTCATGTTTTATGAAATTGTGATGAGCTAAACCTATCGTTCATTGTTTTATAAAATGTCTGCGTTATTTTTCTTTTTTTCCATTGACGTTTCTTTGCAATCAGCTAGCAAACTCCTCTGCTTTTTTGTTTAAATAGAAATTCATTCTTTTTTATTTGTCAAACGTATTAATGTGATGAGTTATTGGTCAAGTTTAAAAGCTTGTTCCATGTCGTAACGAAGACCGTGATTTTATATTATGCTTTTGAATAACTAGTCTCAGTTACATTCAGAAACATTTTCCCCATGATCTTGGACTTGTCAAGGAAACAATTAGTTTAAAGTCTCTGACAGTGTTGTGATATTGTATCAATATATACAATTACTTCCAAATACTCTGTTTGTTTAAATACTCTGTTTGTTTGTTTGTTTATATGCTTGTATTTAAAACCTCGTGTATATATATTAATTCAATTAATCTGAAGATGTCTTAAGTTAAAGACGAAACGTAATTAATAAATCCTTCTCTATTTGATTATTGTGATGGCTTTCTTAAAAGTATTATGTTGGGCTATTATGTTCATATTGAAAATACTCTGTTTGTATACGAAATTACGTACTAAATTTCATTATTAACGATTTTAATTTTAATGTCATGCTTTTTTACCACCTAATTGTTTCATGTCTACTTATTTGATGTTTTCACTTTTACTACAACAGTGTATGGAAAAACATGTTAGGGAAATTTGACCAATAAGTGAGCAACCATGTACAACAATATTGTTTCCTACAATATACAATTAATTTGTCAAGTGTCAATTCAAAATGGCCAGTCTCGAAAGTATTTTTTGCACAAAAGAGTTTTTTTCACATTGTCTTTGCACACCAAGTAGATTTGTCAAGAAATGGGCCAATCCAAGTTGGTCATTAAAACTCAAATTAAATATAGACTTGTGCCGCTAAATGATGTTATCTATTGGAGTAACAACTGACTTCCAAGTAAAAAATGTATCTTTTAAGTGAAGAAAGATTTGACTTTTGAAATGAACAATGACAAAATATCTTGTATTTCACAAATATATGTATGATAGTGATGATCATAATTTAGATTGCTTTATGTGTTCATGATGAAATTTGATATTGACACCTGCACATTAACAATTTTATTGTGCCCACAATTTTTTCAAAGTGCTTAAATTTAATTTTTTTGATTAAATTTTTGTATGCATTTCATTGCGCTACTGTTTTGTCAAAATATGAATTGAAATTGTATCCTAACCCTTAATTGTACAAAAAAGTGACTTGTGTGCTGAAATGTTAATGTCAGAACTTTGAAGAAACTTGCAATTTTCAAATCATATAAAAACACACCATTTGTTCCTGATTCATTTGAAAAAATTCATGGTTATTGCCAAACATGCTCAGTATGGTTTAATTCTTATACATGAATATGATGCAGTGTGCGAATTAACGGTGTGCAATGTGCAATTTGCACATCGTTTTAGCTAAAATGAAAACAATTGCACATCACTTTTTTCAAACGATGTGCAAAAATCAGCAGTTTTAACAAAAAACTCTGTCGTTAATCATATGAATTTGTTCATGTTTAAAAATATTAATTTAGCAATTAGCACTATATAATAATTAACGTAATATCGATTTGATTATGCCTCTAAAGAAAAACTTTTGTCAAAAAAATTGCACATCGTTTTTTCCGAACTAATTCGCACACTGTGATGCATATTTTAATGTAGTTTTATGAGCTGTTATCAAAGAAAATTTCAAACAGTATTATTTTTACTGTTTACTTTTATTTTTACTTTTTTATATTAGGACTAAAAAGTAAACAATTTATATTTATAATGTGTAGTGTTTCCTCGCAGTCTAATGTGATGTATTCAATAGTTTATGCCTTTTATCTGCTTTATTCCCACCTCAGCTTATGTAAGCCAGCTTCTTTGTGAGCAGTGATTATTTTCTCTTTTGGTTTGTTTCTTAATAACTTTAGGTCCATTTAATAAAGCTGTCAACTGTAACATAGTACTTCGAAATCCAACTGAAAAGAGAGTATGTTTTAAAGTGAAGACAACAGCTCCTAAAAAGTACTGTGTACGACCAAACAGTGGGATAATTGATCCACGTAGCAAAGTGTCTGTAGCTGGTATGTTATATTATATCAATAAATGTGTGTGTTTTTTGAACCTCACCAGGGATGGATTAAAATCTGGTGAGGAGTGGTAAAGTGGGATGCCAAGGGGGGTGAGAAGGGGATGCAGGAGGAGATAATTTATCTTGTCTTGGCTAAGTTTGTGCATGAGAGGTTCAAATATATCTCCAATCCAAACTAGACTGACCTAATGAAGCACCAAGCATGATGCAAATTTTTATGTTCAATGTGAAAGCCCAGCAGAATGCTCTTCAAAGAGCCATGGCATATGCACTAAATTATGGAAAACTTTTATTCATTGGATGACATAAGGTTTCATCTCAAAAGGGGTAAAAGTTGCCCTCAAGTTGTAAAACAGGAAGAATATCCAACATGTAAACCTTTCACTTACATTGTACTTATGTTGAAAATATACATGTATAAAATTTTTGAAATAAACATAACTTGTGTGGTTCTTTCAGTTTGTCTAGTGGTATAGAAACAACTCAAGTGGTATTGGATCTAGGTTATTTTTCCCTTCTAATTTTTCTTTTCTTATTTTTATCTAAGCACATGAAGATAATACAAATCAAGATGTAGCTAAGTGGTTGCCTCCATTACTCAGATTTGTTATTGAAACTTTTCTTTTGATAATATTTTCTCAACAACTCTATTTATACTTTTTAAATGTATGTATTTTATTGGCTTGCTCTTTTTTGTGTCCCCCCATGGCTTACAAGACATCATCCGTAAATATTAAATATAATATTGTATGATGTATTATACGTAAATGTCTCTTTTATAACCATTGTGCTGGGCTTAAATATTTTTATGCTAGAGTAATCGCACCTCCCCACCCATTACGCTTCAAAATTTTTCCACATCCATGCATCCTTGATCATAACAATGCATGTTATCGTTTGCTCATGCTATTCACCAAAAGCGTGATTCCCCATCGTCATTTTTTTTGTGACGACAAGTTAAGCCGTACTGATATGATAACTCAACCAAAGACTTTTAATAGAACCATTACATGTACGACGATGAATTAAAAATGAAAGGTTTTTTGAATGACGACGTTTCATCATTTAACTTGTAAGATTTGTCATGGCATCTGAAATTTATAATTTATAATCGCCCTATCACGTGACTTATAAAATGACCAGACAGATTATCAAATTTTGTTGTTTAAGAGTCAGAAATGTAAACCAGATGGTTTGTGGTTCTCAAGCATTGTGTTGAGTGTTCTCAAACAACAATGTAAACTCAGCCTCGTTTCCAAATATGGTTGAATTTTCGACATGCGCATTTCAGGGGAAGCATGCAATATTCATTAGCCTCCATATCAAAAATTGTTAATTACATGGAGTTTAGTGTGTTTGCAAAGTTTCATGCTTTTATCACAAAGTGAACGATTTCACCATTTCATGTAGCTTAGCTGCCCTACTATATCGACGAGACGTCATCATTAAAAAGAAACCTTATATTTTTTAATTTATTGTCGTTATGTCTCTGTTAAAAGTCTTATGTTGGACTCTTATAAGCTTTTTCTCCTCTTTTGTGTTATTTTTTGAACAAGTTTATTTAAGGTGCGAATTTCAAATTTTAAGCGGAAACAGAATTCTGCCCTTTCGGCTGACGCAAGGTCCTGGTCCCCAAAGGGTGTCGGATTACTGGACATTTGACTGTATTTTCCTTTGATTGTCTGGAATGTCGACATGCTTAGTATCTGATGTGTTTCTATATGTTGGGTTTTAACTGTTGATTCATGTTACTTATCTGTACATAGTTATTCTGTAAGCAATAAAGTACATAAACGAACTTGTTATTTAGACGTGAAACGGTGAAAACGGATCTGTGTAAAAGGAAAAAAGTTTCCTTGGTGTTATTAGACACATGTATCTTTTCCCTTTTCTTGTGAACTATTTGAGTTTTTATTTTTGTAGTTATGCTACAGCCTTTTGACTTCGATGTAAAAGAGAAATCCAGACACAAATTCATGGTACAGTCAATAATTATCTTAGAAAACACCGACAATATGGATAATATCGTAAGTGTTTGTTTATAAGTAGTATATTGCTAAATAAATGTCTAACTTCACAGTTTTGTTCGGTAATTAAGTAATAGGAAAATATTTTTTGCGTTTTGAGAATTGTTGGAAGAAACGAGGAATTGTGTGGCAAGTAAGAGCACGAAGTACGAATGTTTTCTAGGAATTTCGAGCTTGTCCCAAACTTTCAAAACTGTTTTTATAACAAGTAGCAAAAGATATTTTCAATTTTTGATAAATAGCCTTTTATAAACAACATTATCAGATAAATTTATTTTTTGCATTTTTGCTTTTTAAATTTCTCGCGCAAACCACGAACCCTTTGAGACTGGAATTCCCGTTTTTCTAAAGTGCTATAAAAACACGGGCTTTTCGAGCATTTTCCAATCAGCGCCCGCTTTTTTATGAGTTATTTTATAATATATTTTGCTTTTGTCATAATGTTTGCGCGGGGATTTTTTACACACATTGCGTGGCGTTTTACACACTTTACGTAACACAGGACGCTTCATAACCGAGACAGTAAAAAACAAACAATGTCTTTATGTAATACGTCTGCAAAGAGAGAGAAAGGCAGTCTCAATAAATTCACTAAGTTTTTCATACTGATTTTCCAGTGGAAAGAAGCCAAACCTGATCAAATAATGGACTCGAAACTGAAATGTATTTTTGATCCTGCTGATGATGAAACTTCGGAAGTAAGTATATAAATTTTTACTTTTTCAGTCTGAATGAAACGTGAAAATGTAGAACGTTAGGGAACACGGGTAGGTGCAAGTTGTATATCTCTATATATTGCTTTGCAATAGCATGTCATGATTATTATTGCTGCAATGTCTACCAGAACGACTAACCACCTATTAGAGGGGTTTTTTTCATACGTCGTTTGTATGTTGAACTGTTACTGAAAAGGAGAATTTTATTTTCTCGTGAGGGGATTTAGTATTTGCGATCAGGAATATGTTTCATAAGCATCGTTTTTTTCGTCAAAATAGTCTTTTTTCTTGAGAGTAGAGTCGTTAGATAGTGTGGAAATTCTTTCCCGAGCGAATAACTCTTCAACGTTCGCTATTTTGAAAACTGAATATGGTTAACAAACGAACACAAATTAGAAACACTAAAGTCCGATTTGCTAGCGAATTCTTTTCGCTAAGCATATCGCAAAAGCATATAAAAAGTATAGAAATCATTCGAACTCAAATTTTCGTCGTGGCGAACAGTTTGCGAATTTTATCGCCGTGTTTGTGTGACGTCGTTGACGGTCTGCTGATGCTTGAATTCAAAAATTATTGCTTCGTGCGAAGAAATTTGCCAGTAGAAATCCGGCTTAAGTTTGCTCAATTAACAATTGTTCATTACAAACTCTCCCACGAATCGACACATCATGGAAATCGAGAACGAGTAATGTATTTTAGTATAGAATCATGTTAGTATTCATAAATTGTTATAGTTTCCTTTAAATTTTTGTTTTATTAATTTGTTGTTGCCTACATTGTTTCTATTAAAAAGCCTGGACTTAAATGCATCTTTAATTATTTTAATTGAATTTTTGTATATTTTACTTTAACTACATGTATCTTAACGTTGTATTTAATCTCAACGTTAGTCTTCTACAGCATTGCCTTTTGAAGTAAACAACCAAGTCTATTGGTAGAAACCCAAGTAAAACGCGAGACGGCTCGCCAGCCACATTTTACTACTCGTTATCTATTGCTTTGCTACTTGCTATCTACCACATACTAATATTCTATTGCAAACATAGAGATTATAAATAAAACTAGATGTGCCATTTATGACAAATTTAGGCGAAATGGGGGATTTTAGGTCCCGGATTAAAGCACGAAGTAAACAAATGATGCTTTTGCCGTCTGCTTTGAGTTTAGGATTCTTTCTTAATATATTTAGTAAGTTTTTCTTCTATTTTGTACGAGCATCAAGAAAATTTGTCAATTCAAGGCGTTAGTAGCTAATTGTTTTTAACGAGCTGTTATTATGATCGGTATACTTTGTATGCTTAAATTAAACTATACGCAATAAAAACTTTTGTTATTCTTTTCTGTTTTTCTGTTTTTACAACCCACATATTCACATAGTTTAACCGTTTTTAACACTTTTCAAGTATGGATGACAGATATATGTTTTTTGAAGTCTGTTAGCAGTTGAATTAAAACCGGAAAACGTTTTTTTTATCAAGCAATGACCCACGGACTTAGTAATTAACTGAATGAGTATAAAAGAAACACAAACTTGTTTTGCAAAATACGAGTGACTTAAACCTTCTAAAATTATGATGAAAAGGAAAGCATTGTTCAACAACTAGATTGTGATAGTATTTACTATATTATGTACGCATAATATATACATAAAAGTCAAAAAATCATACTCTTTCACTGTAGCTTACCATACGGGAATCGTTTTTGCCCCTCCCCCAAATAATAGAAAACGCCTACCACATTTTGAACTATAGATTATTTAAGAAATAAAAGATGTTTACTGTGTTCGCACGTACTTTTGCAAACCGAGGAGACCTTTGGACAATCAGCGCACGCGTTTCATTGTGTTTATTTTATAAATTATGATGCCACCTGTAGTATTATTTATAATCTCTATGATTGCGAATGCTTTCATTTGATTTGCTACTCTACTCGCTATCTATTGAAACTGCAATAGAATACTTGTATGATTCTTCTAATTACGTACCTATAACTATTCTTTACCCTAACATAAAGTGTCACCTATGACTATTATATTTTAAATTTACACAGAATGAACCTACTGAAAAGAATGAATTTGCGTCCACTCTAAATAATATGGAGCAATCATCGGAGAATGAAGCATCCAAAGTGGAGGAAGTTGTAGTCAATGAAAGTCCATCTTCGCCAAAAGTGAGTAATGTTATATTAACCGGCCTGTGGCCTTAAGCTTACTTAGCCTATGGAATATTTCGCAACAGTTTTCATGCTTATAAGCTTCTAAAAAAATTCGAACTTTGTGCTTCCATCCAGTGCTGTTTAGCGCGCCCCTAACAGGAACAATATTCATTAATAAGCCCCTATTAACCGAGCTCGAGGTCTTTACTGAGAATGATCAGACCGAGTTTTTCTATGTACAGACCAAGCCCGTCGGGCGAGGTTTGTACATAAACAGAGGTCCTATATTTCTCAGTAAAGACCGAGCAAGCGAGGTTAATAAAAGGTTTATTATTTGGCATTATTTGACTTGAAACGAAGATTACCTTCTTTGTCGTCATAGCTGTTAAAAGATTGATATTAAGTATTCAATTCAAGTCGATGTAAAATCAAACTGTTTTAGTCTGTTATCGTACGCATTCATATTTTACGCCAATCGTTGCTTCAAGGAAGCTATATCTGTCGTGACTTGTAAACAACAAGATTGTTCAACGTTTTGTGCCATGTCTACCATTTTTTACTCATGTTTTACCTTCAGCGGTACAATAATGTGCATTTCTTATCAGAATGATGATAGAAGCTCGGATGCTGCCAACTCTAACAAGTTGAAATCGAAAGGCGAACGTGTGGTTAGTTGACTTTGTTATCATCATATTTACATGGATGTATATGCCGATAAGAAAACTTATAGGAACAAACAAAATGGCAAATTTCATTTAACCGTAACTACCCCTACGCTGCTGGTGACTGCTACTTTCCAACTAAAGCTGTCATGCATGAGATAGCACCCTTCATCAATAGCTCCTGAGGTATGCATACGAATATCGTTATATAGAATTTTACCTACAATGTCAACTTGTTCTATGTTTGAACTTCTTTAACTCGTGAGAATTAGGCATTTAAAATAAAATGGAAACAAGCGTTTGCTTGCATATTCCGTCAATGAGACAAGCAAGGCCAGTTCCTTTATAAAGACCTCAAGCTCTTTTACAGCGAGTTTTTAAGCAATTTCATGCACATGTAGTACATTAATTGTAAAATAGCATTGTTTTAAACAGTCTATTTTTATGAGTGAAATCGCGACTTTGCGAAAATTGTACTCGTCTACTCTTGTAAGATTGAAAATTTTAATTTCGTAGTGAGGAAGCAAGGTCTATCTCAAGCGCTCTGACATTTGAAATACTTTCCATCAGAAAATTCACAACAATCTCAGTCGTTAATTTTTGTGTTGTAATGACAAAAGTTCGTCTCATTACAAATGAAACCTGGGATGAAATTGAGAATGTTAGTCAAAAAGAAACAAAGCGCTAGCCACACTATCGTTGAAATGCTACGAATTTCTTGACAAGCTGCTCGTCTGCAAGAAAATATGACGATACGTTAGTTATTTATTCTTTACTGAAATTGGACATAAAGCATCACATGACTAGAACTTTAATTGCTCCTCTCAGATAAGTGTCCGTCTTGCTCTTGGTACAGAATAGACATCTAACAGAACTGAAGGCCCACTCTGCTAAAATCGTGGCGTACCTTTTCACTATGCATGCGTGACTTCCCAGCAAGATACTTTCACGAAATAAATATGGAATAGTATTTCACGAGAATGTTTTTATACTAATAATTCAAGTTTAGAGCAAACGTTTGCCGAAATTTTTACCATGAATTATCATCTTGGGAAGGAGATAAGGTACTAAGCTTTTGCAGTGCGAAACGATATATTTGTAAAAACATCCATATTTTCTATTGCAATCTTGCTGAAGTATCTTGCTCGAGGCCCGGCTGCTTAGAATTTGCTTCAGAAAAGTGGGGGACACGAACATCAAATGTTCCGACACGAGTGGATCTTCTGTTACGATATCTATTCTGCGCTGTTTGTAAAAAGAAGTGCAATTAAACACAGTATTTAATCAAAATGATGAACCGTCGTTCTTAAGTATTTACAATGTCTCTTATTGTCTTGATGAAGTATATGCAACAGCGCGTCGCACAGACTCTTATCCTGTCGCCTTCTATTTATTGGATGCACCCAAAACCTCCTTTTGGATTAATGTTGTCGTTTAGACGTTAAAAACAGTAAAATTTTATTCTTTAATAAAAGCAATTTCTTCCTACGATAAAATTCGTCCGTGCTTGTTTTGACAAAATCGCCACAGTGTGCTACCAAGTGCTCGTCACAATAGCTCGTTAACGAGCAACTCGTCATGAAATTCGTTCCATTTCAACGATGATGTGGTTAGCTAACTATGTGCACTAAAATCAGATTAAAATTGGAAAACAATTGCTTCGTGATTTTAACAACAGGAAAACTTCCCACTTTTAATCACAGCACATGTAATTGATATACAGAATGGAATTTTCCTCGGTAACAAAATTATATTATCATAACTACAAAGGCTTTCACAGCTTTGTATATATGGCTATTTGCAATGGTAACTACTGTTTCTCTCTCCATAATGATGCATGATGCATCAGATTTCAATAAGTTGCAAGTGACTTCATTTTAAGCATTTGTGGTTAATTATAGCATTTAATGAAGAACAATTAAATCGTCCAGGAGATGTTATGGTTAATGAGTTTTGTTTTTACTGAGTACGTACCTACATCAGTTGAAATTTTCTACTAAAAACATGATAGCCGTTTTTTTTTGGCTGTGACAATCAGACGTGTTATCATTTTATATTTGCATATGAGCTATGTGCTAAAAATTATGTAATTATCACATCGATGAAACGTAGGTATGGGAACTGTTTTTGAAGACTAATCATAAATGTCAAAGATAGACTAAGCTTGAAATTTAGCTTTATCCATGGATCCCTATCTATACGTACGTTTATTGACTTTGGATTTTATTGCGAAACATGTCGCGTCATATCGACGATATACGTCGATAAAATTGTAAAGTAGGATTTCGTATACATTTGTTGATCAGACTAACACTCTAGAGGGAAAATATTCATGTGTCTGACTTCAGATTTTGGAATTTCAAGTAAGGCTCTTAAAAAACTGTACAACGTTTGTACATATGCGTGTTTCGAAATTAGCTTTTATTTCATTTGCATGGTTGGTATAAGGGAAAAGAAAGACAATAGAGAGTTTCAGATTTGATTACGAGTACGACTACCGATACGTGATTTGACCGTGAGGGATCTGGGTTCGATAAACAAGTTCAGTAATAAATACATTTTTTAAGCATTCTTTACGCAAAACTGTATCATCATCATCATCATCATCAGCCTGTCACGCCA
The DNA here is from genome assembly GCF_021976095.1 of Xenia sp. Carnegie-2017. Taxonomy (NCBI): domain Eukaryota; kingdom Metazoa; phylum Cnidaria; class Anthozoa; order Malacalcyonacea; family Xeniidae; genus Xenia; species Xenia sp. Carnegie-2017. The sequence continues at coordinate 6,910,564 of NW_025813469.1, read as the reverse complement.
CTGCTGGCGGATGGCCTCCACATCTTTCTCCACTCTTCACGGTCTTGGGCTCTCTGGATCCACATGCTGCCCGCTCTCTGCTCGATGTCATCTCTCCATCTCCTTTTTGGTCTTCCCTTGCCTCTTTTCTTGTCCCACGGGGTCCATTCAGTTGTTTTTTGCCCATTCATGATTTTTCATTCGGGCTAGATGTCCTGCCCACTTTCCTTTGGCTTTATTAACTTTCTCGATGACATCCTTCACTTTTGTTCTTGCTCTCAGGTCTTCATTCCGGATCTTATCTCTCCTCGTGACACCGAGCATTGATTTTTCCATGCTCCTTTGGGTGATTGCCAGTTTCTCTCTTTGATGGTTGGTAAGTGCCCACGTCTCTGCTCCATAAGTCATTGCTGGTAGTATGACAGTGTCCATGATCTTCCTTTTGAGACACATGGGCATTCTTTGATCTCTCATGAACATGCTGTACTGTCCAAATCTCTTCCAAGCTGATGTTATTCTCTCATCTATTTCTCTCGCCATCTCATTTCCTGGTGTTAGCAAAACTGTATAAGCGTAAGTAACAAGGCAAAAGTCTCTGGGAAATCTCCCTTTCGTATTCGCATTACGATCATACAATATGCAGCTGAACAATTGAGGGACGAAGCTTTTCATCTTCTTGGTGAATTTGTAGGAAAAAAGCTTTCGAGCAAATAATGAAAATACCGGATGTACGCGGCTGAATTATCAATTTCATATTAAATGAAATATTTTGTTTGACCGTCATTTTGTTTTGTTTATTGGCGTCTCAGAATAGATTTTATGAAATAAAATCAGTGAATATGTTTTCTTTGACAAAAAACAACGGCTCGAGAAACAGATTGAACAGCAATACAAAAACAAACTAAATAAAAAAGTAGTGATTGCCAGAAAGATACAAAATGTTTCTGTCATAAATATGTAAATAAAAACAATTTCGCGATATGGACATACAGTTTTCACAGCCACTTCAAAAGCTAAAATATCAACATTTCTGTTTTATTATGGCTTAGTAAATATATCTTTTACTAAAATAAAAATAAAAATAAAAATCCATAAAAAATGATGACTTTCTGAACTCGTAGTGTAAAATACCTGATTTTTTCAAAATCGCGTACTCGCGCCCAAATGACGAATCGCGTAGCGGTAGTCGTACTCGTAGTAAAATCTGAAACTCTCTAATGTTAAAATTTTGCAACTGCTCATATATGGCTTCATTACATAGAAAAAATATTAGCTACGTATTTGCTACGAGTTCTTAAACTCTGTCGCGTTTATTAGATTTTTTTGAAAATTTATATATTTTTCTGTCTCTTTCAGGAAGCAGACATAAGGCAACGATCTAAACCGAACAAGATCATTACATCATCACCCGAGGAAATAGTTCACAATTTACAGTCAGCAGCAAACGAATATCAGTTGCCACCTGTTGTCTACCTGATAGTGGCTGTTATCCTCGGATTCATTATTGGAAAATTTATTTTGTAAAATATTGAAATTGTGAAAGTAAGCCATTAAGATAGTGACGTGTACGCGCTTAAACATTATAAGTAATATTTGACGCTCATATGAAATAATCATCTTATGAAAACTTGCGTTTGGAAGTGCGATATATATACATATATATGCTTGAATTGTTACTCCTGCGCTTGCATTCACACATCAACTGCACAAAATCAGACTCACTCAATAAAAATCATTAACGTAAAGAGTTTCCTAGTTTTCCCAGCTGACCATAGACACAGTAAATCCAGTTTTATGTTTTATTTGTTTGATATTACTTGCTGTTGATGAAATGTCCGAAACGGAGAACGAAAACAGTGGATTGATTTTGTTTTTAGAATCAGCACATGGGATTCGCCTTCGAAGTCAGTCATTTGTTCTGTGCATTCACTGCAGTGTAACTGCATACGCGACTCTATTCCGTATAAGCCCGCTTAAAGTGCCATACAACGAAAAATTTGCTTTTAAAAGTTGTAGTCTCATTGAAAAGAACTTGTAAAATGACAGCGGACTTTTTAAAACATTTTAGTCTTTAGAGATCTCTCTGCATTTTCAAGATATCGAAAGTTTTGTGATGTCCGTGGTGATGTTCGTTTTATAGAGAAATTAGAGAGCTTTAGCAAAGACTTACGAGTACGACTACGAGTACGAAATACGTCATTTTGGCGCGAAAGCATTGTTGCGACAACAACACGTAGCCGTCATCTATCTGAGTACGATGTTTTGTAAAAAATTCGTAGTCGCGACTACGATGTCTTTTTAAGCCAAGAATGGAGGTATATTTTTTCAATGTGTAAGAAATTAGTTTACAGTACTATTTTCGAACATCCATGCTTTACTTTAGAACCTTTTTGGGCGCATATATACATTTAAAAGGAAAATGTGACCTTGAAAACTTTCATGTATTTCGTACGCAAATTGAACGGTAAACAAACAATAAAATAGCATAAATATATCGTACATAAGATTTAAAATAGTGAAGATTTTTCAATCTAAAGAGTCTTATATTCTCGCAAAATCAGTATTACCGAATAGTTAATATCATTAATGACAAATGGAGCAGTAGCTGCCTCGCAAACGACGGTATTTTTCACAATAAAAAAGCTCGTTCTATTTATAACTAAAACAAAATTTTGACGAAGCGACAACGACAACAAACTTCCTCGTGCCATTCCTTTAGACGGTCAAACTTCGTACTCGTTGTCGTAGTCGTACTCTTGCCAAAGCTCTCTATTGTCCCCTAACTGAACACCTCATGTAGAGATGTCAAGCTGTGCTGATCTACGGCTTATATCAGATTGTTTGCCAGAAATTCTCAAGGGCTATTGATGTATGAAAAGCATTTCTATAAAATAAATAAATAACATTGTGTTCCTAGATAAACCTTGAAATTTGGCCAAACAGAAAAGTATTTTTCATGATCACTAGGTAATTTTCCTGATGATCTTTATAATTTCTAAACTAAACTATTTCAGATTTACATTTAAACTAATTTTGATCATAGGAAAAGATATTTATCATGACCAGTAGGCATGACACATTAACCAATTTTAACATTCATGTAATTATATGATTAAAGGCATGTTAGTTACATTCTGTTTATATTGGCAAGTACAATGCTAATGGTGATTGCTATATAGCACACCTTGCATAAACTTACATAAGATAATAGTCTAGTGAAATGCCTAATAAACATTAATGGCATTAAGCTGTCCTTAATTGCAAATTTTCACTCTGATAATCTTTGTTTCATCTTTGACAGAAAAAATTTTGAGTTTTTTCTCGAAAGGTAATTTCCTGGCACTGTATGTGGAGATGGGTGAAGGGTTACAATAAACTTGCATGGTTTGAAGTCTGAGCTTTCTCACATCTATGAACTGTCCCTTTTAGTACCTCATTTCCAACTCTTCTCATTACATAGAGATGTGAATGGGGGTCACTGAAGGGGTCTATGCCTGACAACTTGGTAGAAATTTTTAACGACTCTATCTTTTTTGGAATAGCATTATTGTAAAGTAAATTTTATGCTCCTAGGCATGCTAATGAGCCTTATATTTGGCATGATAACGAGCCTAAATATTTTGCAAAACATTCAAGTAATGTTCATTTCAATTGTTTTTTTTTTGAAAAAAGCGTAAGCAAAATGTGCTGTTTTTAAGCCAAAACGATGCCCACAAAAACATTTTGTATTGTTCTAAAACGCTGAAAATGACATTTCCAAGGCTTTGAAATTCAAAATTTCCCAGGAGAGAGTACCCCGGACCCCCAGGCCCTTTCGACGTTCATGACTGATGTTGGAAAAATCCTAGATCCGCCCCTGATAGTACTGTACATTAATTTCTCACACAATGAAAAAATATACCTACTTTCTTTTCATAAAAAGACATCGTCAGATTAATGACGGCTACGTGTTGTTGCTGTCGCAACAACTTTTACTCGCCAAAATGAAATAATTCGTACTTGTAGTCGTACTCGTAGTCTTTGCTAAAGGCTAATTTCCACGCTATAGCGCAAAATGCTCGCACTCCTATTGAATGACGCATGCGCCGCTTTGTAAAGTTTAAAAGGCAGTAACAATTCTGTGCTCTCAAGCAGCTCTTGAGCAACGCGAAAAACTTGAATTCATTCTGCTTTTAAGTGCGTTATTTTTTCTTAAGCTTCTACATTCAAGATCACTGCAATAAAGCGGTGATTTTCTCATTCAAAATCCCTGTTTTAGTAGGAATCTTATTCTTTCTTCTTTAACGAAGTAAATAAATAATATAATTACGGTGTTTTTAAGCATTGGAGAAGTAACTATCTTTTGTTGACTGCAGCCATGTTTCTTTTCTCAACAAAAAGCGCACCAGTGCAATTTCCGCCACGTAGAAAAGCCTTAACAATTGAGAGCAACATGCGCCCGAGCATTTTCCTCAATGCGTAAAATGCAGCTCCGTGGAAATTAGCCTTAAAGCTCTCTACTTATATATTTGCAGCGACGTCACTTCTCTTTAAATCGGGCATTATAAAACTTTATTATCTTGAGAATGCAAAGAGATATGAGTTATCTGTTTTAGAAAGTCCACCGTAATTTTACGAGTTATTTTCAATGCAACTATATTTTAATGGCTAATTGCTTATTGTATTGGTACTTAACGCTCTAAGTTACAATGCAAATTCTTTGCGTAGCTATGTAACGATGTGTTTATAAGATTGTTACTTACCGCAGGACATGTGCAAAAATGGTTTTACTCAAGCAGAAGTTCAGTTTGGGAGAACTTGAGAGTAGTTACTCCATCTGGGTTTTTGGTTGGCACTCATCTTCCCTCGAGTTGTGCCAATCAACTCCCCGGTTTTCATAATCTTTTGCAAATAAATTAATCTTTGATTTCTTTAATGAAAAGCTTTTATACCACCCTAAAACTTATACTGTACTCATATAAATTATTTCTTACTTCCCTAATCGGCTTAAGAAGACGGTTATAACCATTGTTCATTGTTTCCATCAAAAAATCGTTTTCAAAAACATAGAAAACTAATGATTCCTGACGATTTTAATAACGAAGTCCAGAATCAATGGGTAATTCCATGTTTTTTTTTTATTTAAATTTGCAAAGCAATGCACTAGCAATGTATGTTGATCTATATTACTTACAATTACTCTAAGCAATCAACAACACACTTTGTTATACAGGTAAAGTGTAAGTTAAATGTGATTGGTTCATTTGTGATCACATGACGAAAATTGTGGTCCGCTATTTTAATATCATCACAAATTAAAACGGAATGTTATAAATATACTTTCAAATAAAGTTGTTTCCTCCAATCATATGTTCCCCAGAAATCAATACAGAAACGAAGTATTTGAAATCACACAAATTTATTGTAAGAAATACTACGACGTTAACTACTTATAATGAGATGATCCTAACACCTAACTACGGCTCAGCATTCACACTTATCACACCGAGTAGCTGAGGCATTTATTTTAGTTTCTCCTTCTAAGATGAATGAGTTTTTATAAAATTTATGAGACCATTAGTTGAACTGTCATGTGTTGTACACGTTCCAGGTTGCTCCAGCTCAGGTTGAATGACTTTTGCCAATTGTTTTCCAAGCTCCACACTGCAAACGTATCAAACAGATGTAGTCAGATAAAAATTTATGTCAGTTAATGGCAAGCGTAGCTCATGACTACAATACTAATGTTGACGATATATACTATGTTACGTATTACAGAAACTAATGTAAGCCTGTAATAAGGAGTAAGAATCGACAGAAATGGCACAAGGTGGCAACTTTAAAGCCTTTTTAATTTGGAAATTCAACATTTGACTTCCAAAACAATTAAGAGGCATATAAATTGCTAATTGAAACAAGCCTTTTCTGTTATGATTGAGAAAAAGTCTATTCTGTAATTGTTCATAAAAAAGAAAAACGACTTTTTAAATAATAAAGAATTCGGAAGAAAAAATATGAAAATCGTTAAATCCTGTATGAATAACCCTCTCATCTATAGAGATAATATCAAATCAATACGAGTTGCTGAATTAAGAAAAAAGCAATGAATACCATTTGACAACAATGTCATCGTGATCAATCGATCAGTACTTACTATGTTGAAATATTTACTTTGAAACTTACTATGTTATACTTACCCCCACTGATCGTATGAATTGATATCCCAAATTTTACCTTGAACAAATATCTTGTGTTCATACATCGCTAAACGCAATAAGTGAGAATGATTGTCATTAAAGAACAAGATTCAATTAACTCAGCTAATATGACTTTTATCATATGCAAATTGCCAACTTTGCCCAAATAAAAAATACAGGCTCTTAGAAGTTAAGTTTGATCAAATAGCGGTTTATCTTATCTGAAATTTGTTAGTATACTCTATAAAATGGCAACTGGGGACAGCTCTGGTAACAGATTCTGACATAGTCAACGCATCAGGCAAGTAAACCTTAAACATTAAAAATAATCTCAAGCAGTTTAATCACACATCAAATACCTATAAGAGCACCAAGAGAACTTGGAGTGATCTTCTTCAATACAATTGAATTAGTTGGTCTGTTGCCTGGAAATACCTGTTTAAAGTGACAAAACATCTGTGTAATATATGAACAACGTATCTATTAATGAAGATCACAAACCTTGTGAGCTACTAATCGTTCAATGTCTTCCTGTTTGAAACCAGACGACTGTAATTCTTTAGTAACCTCATCAGGAGTTTTTCCTTTCATAAGAGCCTCGGTTTGTGCCAAAAAGTTCGACAGTAAAATCTGTTTGATAAAAAATATCTGATAAAGTTTGGACGTAGTTTATGAAGTTACAAACGACAGATTGTAAAAATAAGCAAGAACGCAAATTTACATTCATAAGGGAAGATCAACTCCCATGTACTTCTTTTCAAGGATAGCAATATACAAGGTAGCACAATAATGCCAGTGGAAGCAAGAAAATAGTCATGTTCAAACAACACCGAGCAACGTATTTGACATTGTGTAAAGTTTTATAGTCAAACCTTGAAACGGAATCATTTTTAATGATATGATGATGAAATTATAGTGAAAATGAAAACACAATGTAAAACGTTTTTGATTGCAAATGAAACTTGTAACATTTTTGTTTGTTTTAGTATGAATCATTCCCTTCAAATAGTAATTCTTCATATACGTCACAGAATAGACACCTAACAGAAGGCCCACTACGCTAAAATCGTGGTGTATTTTTTCACTACGCATGCGTGACTTCCCAGCAAGATACTTTCACAAAATCAAGATGGAATAGTATTGCACGAGAATGCTATTTTACTAATAATTCACGTTTAAAGCAAAAGTTTGCCGAAATTTTTACCAAATGTTATCGTCTTGTGAAGAAGATAAGGTTCCAAGCTTTTGTTGCGCAAAACAATATATTTGTAAAAACATCTATATTTTCTAATGCGATCTAGCGGAAGTATCTTACTGGAAGGCGTGCCTGCTTAGAATTTGCTTCAGAAAAGGGGGGCACAAGAAACATCAAAGGTTCCGACACGATTGGACCTTCTGTTAAGATATCTATTCTGTGTATACGTATGCAAGAGTAATATACTCAAAAAGAATCAAAAGTTTAAAGACAAGGTTATATTTGTCAATTACACATTAAACGCTAAGTTTCTCTTTTTCCGCTTGAAAACATTGAAAAATTAGCTGTTCTTGCTCCACTAACACACGAATAAAATGGTCATGCTTGTAAATTTATAAGACGGTATGTTTTATTTGCAAGTGATGTAATTGGTACCAGCTTGACAACACGTAGCTACTGCATTACCTTGTGATGTAGTCCATTAGAGACAGGATTGTGAGTTTCCACAGGTGCAATAAAGTCACAAGGAATGATCTTTGTTCCTGTTCCCCAATAGACATAAAACACGTGTTACACGTGGCGGTTGTTTCCAACATTCAATCATTATTTTAGAGCATCATAATACCTTGATGAATCAATTGATAAAAAGCATGTTGGCCATTCGTTCCAGGCTCTCCCCACACAATTGGTCCAGTAGAATAATCAACAGTTGCTCCAGATGAAGAAGTTGACTTGCCGTTTGATTCCATGTCACCCTAAACATATTTTACGGCAGATACAAACTTTTAATGTCTAGGAAAATGTTCGCTCAATATAAAACAATATCATTAGCCTTTAAAGTGCCTATACGTATTTGGGTCAGGGAAATAACTTCTTTAGATAGTCAAATCGATTTCAAGAACATTTGCATTAAATTTAATACGTCGAAAATTTTATCTTCGTGACTTAGCGCCTGAAGTGACATCAAAAAAAGAAGAAAACGTAGTTTGACTTTTTGAATGTTTTCTTTGATTATTCGTTCAAACTATGGCGTAGCTATAAGAGCTTTATTTGGCGTAATAAAAGCTCCATCGTCAATGCATTTGTTCTCCTTACGTCACATCCGGTGAGGAGTTACCTAGGTACTTGGTAATGATAACTTTCTGAAACAACGAATGCATTGGCGCCAATCCTGTGATAATTGGGGGGTGGGACCATATTCATATATTCTGTTATGCCAGGCTGATATTTTTTGAAAGTGAAATTGTATTGAAAAGAGTTAGCCAGGCATAACAGAATATATGAATATGGTCCCCCCAATTAACACAGAATTGACGCCAATGCACGAATGTGATCTGATAAATGTTTTTTCAGTTTTTCAAACTCATCCAAGTACCTCACAACTGATATTAGGCGACATATATACCTGCTGAAAGTATGCAGCAAATCGATGTAAATACTAAAAGATAAAAAAAATCAAATGGAATCATCAACGTGCGCGTGATCACAAATTCACAAAAAATCATGCCATGATCAAAGCAAGATAGCTAGAAGTGACACCTTAAATCAAATATTTTACATTATTTTTTTAAGTAAAGATTTTATTATCTTTTGTAGTGCCTGGACTCTTGCATTGTTATTGAGCTTTTAATACTTATAGAATTTCATTTGAGCGGAGAACTTTTACATTTCAAGTGCAAACAAAGCAATGAGCAAAAACAAACTTGCACTAGAGGCTGCCACTATTGCAAAGTGTAATATTCTACGTGACAAACAAGATTCAGTAGCACAATTTCACTTAAATGACAACGAGCCTATTGCTCTATATTTTCTATAATTCCACGCGTCTGTTATGGCAGTGAATTGGCGAGGAAAATGTTGGTGTAATTAATGAATAATTTGATATCAAAATTGAGCAATTTCATTATGTGACTTGTAAGTGAAACAGTGCGAACGACTTATTTAAAACAGTCAGTCCATATCGGCTAAATTATTTATTCATTTAATTAACGAAACTGTCCTGTTTACCTGATCATATGGAAACAACGCATGACTTTGACAACCGAAAAAGTTATTATACCAAACACCAAGAACAGCAAGAACAACGGGAATCTGTGAAAACACACCAAAATAAAGTAAACCAATTGAAAATAATAGAAATTACGTCATTTGCACAACAACTAACGTTTTTCTCTAATGGCGCAGAAATGAAATGCTGATCCTACAGAGAAAAGAAATTCACATAAAGAATTATACAAATACTGGAATAATATTTTAGTTTATTTAATCAATATTTCTTGTACACTTCGACAACTTTTTGTTGTTGTACATTATAATTACGTGGTTCTTATATTTACAACTCACGCAAGGTTCTATTTAAAAAAAACTTAAATATACTTTAGTAAGAGTAACCAGCTCACAGAGCCGCGTGTAAATCGTAAAAAATGTTTTTCTAAGAGAGTCGGATTGCGCAGTAGTCAAGACAGTAAGGCGTTTTACATAAAGTACTATTGTTCAATAGAACTTTTACTTTCTTATCAACAGTAAACAGTTAACTCCAGAGAAAAGAACCCTTGCTTACCATTGCGTGAGCACCAGCCAATAATGCTTCAAAATTATCCATCCCTAAAATAAGTTTAGAGAAATTCCATAGATCTAAACGTTTTGCATGAATTCGGCAGACATTGCCAAAGACTTCATGTACGCATGATTAACGCAAATAGCAACATTATTTCGATACGTAGTGTGTGACTTCGCATATATACCTATGTTCAATGCAATAGATAGACCAATGGCTGACCACAATGAGTAACGACCGCCAACCCACTAAAATCACCCAAGAAAAAGCAGTAATTAAGAACTATTTTACCTAATGAATTAGTTGCAAGACGTTGTGACAGATTAGAACAGAATATAGGTATAGTCCGTTGACTGCATGCGAAAAGTACAAAGTATCAAAACACAACAAGGAAGATACAAAAAATGATTTCACAAAGAGAGACATTACAGCAGTCAAATTCTCGTAGAGTTCTTAGCTGTTTAAATCACAAACAGGACATTTCAAACACTTCATAAAAAAGAGAAGAAATATAGAAATCAATAGTTCAACGAGTTGCTGAAGTTTTATGAATTGCATTTGGTAACAAGAAAACTCGTCCGTTATGACTAGACTCCACTCCGTTACGGTATAAAGCTTTACGAATAACGTAATAAGATTGGTAGACTAGATTATACCAAAGGTGCAAGCTCAAATCTGGTTAAAACCGTAAAATTTTGACCAATTTTGACGGTGGTTGTGCATGTTGCCGGGTACTTCAACTAAACTCAAATAAATTGCGAAAAGTAGAACAATTTACATTTTTTTTACTTAAACAATTCACAACCAATTAGGTTTTGGTTAAAATGAACACTTAAACATTGGTAGGTTTTTATAACTAAACTGTAACTAATTTTTTGGCGTTTAATATAATCATTCGTTCTCAAAGTGTGATGGTTGCAGCAAGCCAAAGAGGCTGGTATCTTTAAAAATAATATACAAGTCATGATTCAACTCAACTGGCAATAGCTGTCAAGTCAGTAAATGTGGCTACCGTTTTTGTGTCACAATTAAATGATTGAACAACATGCATGTAGCGTAAATACATAAATCGTTTTCCTTTTCGCAAATTAGCTTTTCACAAATGAGTGATAGCAACGATTAGTAAAAGGACACAAGTAGCAACAAAATGCAAAAACTTAACAGCTTTTCATACATGTAGGCAATTGTCATTTGCATTAAAACAACGAATAATTGAACAAATTCTTATTGAATTAATTTTACGGAGTAATTATCAACCATTGAAATACCTGCCATAAAATGCTTATTCTTAATAAATTAAACTTACATCCCAGAATGCAAACATGTTTTTTGTGTCAATTCCAAAGCTCTTCACCTTTTCCTGTAAATGTATATTAAAAATAACACATAGAAGTCTAAAAATCAACCAAAATGTTTGCAAATAGGAAATGAAAAACCAGAGTGTACAACAAAATTCACCTGAACCACAAAAATTTCCAAATAGCGTAAGTACATATATATAGAACAAGATGAAGTCAGTACAAAGATTGCTTTTATATTATTTGAAGACATATAATCCACTATATAATGATATAAGGATACGGTAGGGTTTCGAGCCACAACTGACTTTTCAACTACTAAAGTAAGTTAAGTCAACATGAAACATGTTCTATTTTTTATGATCGGTGGATTACTTCATATATACAATTATATCTCGTTTAGCTACTCTTGCTCCATGTACACATGATATATCATGAGCAAGCGAAGCAACTACTTCATGTCTAGACTAATAAGCCTGCTTTCCTGACTCTAATGTTACAATATTGTCATTCATTTTGTCTAGAAAACTAAAGTAGATGTATGACACTATCAGTATAAACTCACATTAAATCATGTTTGTAAAGTTGTCATGAATATTGCATTAATTATCTGTTCTAAATATTTACATAAGCACTATGAGAGAACGCATAAAAAACATCATATTGCATAATTTCGAGCATTTAAAAGGTACCAGTAAGAGCCAGGTACCAGTAAAAGTGAATTTTTCGAAGAATTAAACTCATAACTACAAACAATAACGACCTTATCTAACAACATTTGAGAAATTAACCTTCCACGCCTCTTCCTTGTAAACGAGACAAGTCTACTCAAAAGCGGAGAGCTTGTTAGATAAGGTCGTTATTGTTTGTAGTTGTTGGTAATAGCTTTTTATGCTATCATTTTTTTTTGTATAATAGCATTCCAACTATTTAACCTTGTAATTAAACACATCACAATAAAACTAATAACAAGAATTTCACTATGGCGTCTGACTGGAGGTAACTGACACATAGTTTGTATAAAACAAATATATGAATACTGTAGACCTACCGCATTAGTCGACAGAGCGACGAAATGCTTTGCGACAGCAGAATTCTAAATGTGTGAAGTAAAACATTTGTCCGTTTCAAAAATACTCCAACCGAGAATTAGTTGTTTCAACTTGTTCGGTTCAGTGAATACAAAGCGTGAAAGAAAAATTGACCAGTCTACCTGTCCTGCAGCATCCAGCAACCATTGTCGAGCTGAAGTTGCATTCGTTATGGTTTCAATTGTTGTAAAAGTCTGGACAAAAAATACATCGAGAATATTGTACGTATAATTTCCAAAATGAAAGCAAGGCATATATGTAATTAAAAGACAAGCATTCATTAAAATGTAAAAAGTAATTATGGTAAAAGTAGTTATCGATTACTCAAACTTCATAAATGAAGAATGAATAAATAGCAATGGTATAGTGACAGAATGTAGAATACTATGTAAGGGTCATCCCATTAAAATGTCCGTTATAAAGAAAAAGTATTTCCACAAAGGCATGAAGGACATACATGGACTATATAACCAGCTCTGTTGGTTGACAACAATTTTGTTAGCATTTCACCGATACCAATTTCGTTAGTATCCATTTAAGTTAATCAAAATTTCCTTGATGTGTTAAAAGAAAATTTCCAGCAAAGACTTTCAGAATTATGTCCAAAGCGATCGCACATTTTGGATTGATTTGCTTAGCCATTAGCCGAACAACGTAAAGCACTTATTAACACTGCACGTTTCCCCCGCAGTGCTCAAGTAAAAGAGCGACAAAATTTAAGAACTAAACTTGTGTTTATCATCTTCACATCAATCCAGTTTGCAGTATTTGTTTATTGAAAAGAAAATTTAGTTGCAAGAGATAAGTAAAGTTATGCGCACCTTTGACGCTACAACAAACAAAGTTGTTTCTGGACTCAATGTCTTTAATGTTGTCGCCAAATGTGTTCCGTCGATATTTGAAACAAAATGGACAGACGGACCACCATCTGAGTACGGCTTCAAGGCTTCAGTAACCATATAAGGTCCCTAGAGATGATGAAAGACGTTGAGTATCTTTAAATTTACACGTTTGTCACGAGTTTCAATCTCACAACAAACTTTGTGTAGCACTTTTCTCTTGTTCACAATCAAGAGAAGTTATCTATCATAAACCTCAATTTCATATTATAGAACACGAGCTATATCTCAAAATCGGAAAGAAAATCAATTAAAAAATCATAGCATTCTTTGGATTTCAAATTAGAAATTTTGTGTCGTATACGCATAGCTACTGAAAATATCGTGACATAGCTACGTAGGCAAGTCATAAGCCGTTTTGCCGTTTGGATGAATGTAATAAAAAATGTAGAAAGTTGGAAACTATCCTTGACATTAAAATAAACACTAATCCCAAGGTGCACTGACGTGAAATCGTGAATTCGAAGATAGAAAACGTAGGAATACTGTTATTTTAGACGACACTTTATACAGTCACTGTATGGTAAAAGATACTTCATTTAAATGTTCATTATAACCATAAAAAATTAAATACTCCTTACCAAATCAGATCCTCCAATACCAATATTGACAACATCCTTGATCGTTTTTCCAGTGTAACCTGAATGGATGACATTTTATGGTGGATAAATTCATCATTCATGAATCGGAGAAGTTCCTCATAAACTTTACCTTTCCACTCTCCAGAGCGCACAGCATTGCAAAATTCTCTCATTTGTTTCAAAACCGCATTTACATCAAACATGACCTGTAACAGAATGGAAAAACTAATTACTTTGCTGTAAATTTTGGTAGCAAAACATAAAAGAGCATGGATGGCACTTCATATACATAGCTATGTTTGCATTTTGTACACATGCCAGCAGAGTTAAAAAAAAACACGAAGAAATCTCAAGATAAAGTAAATGAAAAGTATTCAATAGTTTCCAACTTATACATAACTTTATAATAATCTGCTGATATTGAACATTACGTTTTTTACATACTCTCTTACACTTGTGTCACCTATTTTCAAATGACAAGAATAGTGTTACTTTCAAACAAAATTTAAGTCATACGTAGCTACAGGTGAAAGCGACTATCTTACACTCTAAAGCGGAGGTCTAAAAAATTTATTGCATGAAAAAATCTCAAAAAGAACAAATTAAAAATTCTCACATTCTTTCCGTCCACGAGTATTTGAGTGTTTGATCTATTCCTCAAAGCAACATGAAGTACAGCCCTTTTCTGAATCAACAAAAAAGACGTCAATGTAACCAGCTATTTTATTTCATTTGCTAATTTTAAAATACGCAACATACATGCTAGTCGCAGTTTGGATGTAAAATGCATGAGTCGTGTAGCATATCGAATAATTCGAAATGTTAAAAAATTGTTTCGAACGATTAGCAATAAAATGTTTGACAAAAACCTTTCCTCAAGGAAAGAGAAAAGCTATTACTTGACAACCTGAATGTTTAATTGTCAGCGTCAGATAGTCATTCAACATTATTTTAGCAAGTTGGTACGTATACTTTAGAATTGGAAAATGTGATATGTAGTTTAGTAGCTGTATTATATTCAATATTAAGCTTCTATTTTAGAGACAAAGTTCAGAATAAAACATGGCAAGCATGAAAACATTTACCTCAGTAAAGTTTATCTTTTCGCCAGAAAACATTTTCTCTCGAGCTGCAATAACATTTCTACTCTTCACCTAAAATACAAGAAATACTGTACTTGTATATATTGTCATTTCTAAGTTTAGAACTTTTGTGATCTAAAAAAACTTTCATCATTCAAGATAATCTTATATAGGAAACCAAACATGCAAAACAAATCTTCAATCTCAATGAATAGTCTCAGAGGAAAAACGTGTGATACATATGTATGTAGGGGAGCCAAAACGGAATCAAAGTGATTTGATGGAGTGCATGCATTTTACTTTCGTTACGCAAATAATTTTGTTTAAAAAAAACGTGAGAACAATGATTTGTTAGACAAATCAGTCGTTCTCACGGTTATTTAACACAAAATTCAGTCATAAGGACAAAAGTTGGCAAGCCATACTATGAGGTGTATATTCCAAATAGAAAGGACATGGACAAATTTAGCTTATTGTTTGAATGTTTATGATAAATAATGTCATGTTTTAGGTGGATCAATTTTTCAAATTAATGAGCATGATCTTCACAGTGACATGAGATAGTTCAAAATGGCTAGAAAAGATTGAAAATCTATAAAGCAAGCAGTTTGATCATCTGTCTCACTCTTGTGAGTTATCATAGTGACTGCTTGAACATGGAGAATTTCACAGCTGTAAACTGAAGTCCAAAGCCCTTGCAAGTACAAAACCTACATTCAGAACCTCCCGCTTTTTGATACAGTAATTGGAAATTCACACAAGAAATGAGGCAAACTTGTCCAACCAATAAGCAATAAGCAAGAAAATTACCAAACAGTAGTGTGATGGATATAAGACGGGATTCAAACTTATATTGAATCTTAAGTATATATAAACTTTCACCACTTATAAATAATCCTGTACCCTGTTGATTCTTTAGACAATTAAGACACAGACAGTACCATCGTCTGAACAAACCTTAATCTAGAGTAAGAAGTTTATCAGCTCAAAGAAAGTCAGACTTTTTCTTCAAGACAAAATCATTTAGTAACATTCCATATTAACGTAAAAGCACAACTGTGTTAATACACTGTATGTAGCTCACCAAACTATAAAATTCATAAACTGTATAACATGTTTGTGCCTGCAGTTGTTTTGTTTATATAATATGATAAGCAAAATTGTCGAAACATATGTCTGCATTAAAAAGTTTTTTTCCATTAAGGGCATATAATTAGTAAACATAAAAGCACACTGCAATCATAAATTAACCACATAGAAATCACTCCTTATCACAATAATTCAACCAATACCTAGCAATAACATACCAGTTCAAAGAGAAGGTTCAAAGTCTCCTGGGTGATAATGTTTTTTGAGTAATCCACAAGTAATTTGCCATCGGGCAAAGACATAGACAAACTAAAGGAAAAAGAAATCATGATACATCATGCAGTACTGGTAAGCACAATTCATTTGATCATAGGTATTCCACATATATTGTATATAATATTTTTATAGTACATTACAATGAGAGGCGAAACAAGAACTCTAATTGAGGGGAGTGTATATTCATATGTTCAGTTATGCCCTGTTAATTACTTTGAAAAGTTAATTTATTTCAAAAGAAATCAGTAGGGCACAACTGTATATACTCTTCCAGACCCCCCCCCCCAATTAGCGTTCTAGTTTTTCCTCTGATTACAATCAAGGAAAAACTTATATATTAAGAGTTTGTACATGTTAAATAAGAAAAATAGGGGAGAGTTGTTGAATATAAATGAATACAATTGGGTGCTTTGCATGATAGAGGGTTACACTCTCGTTAAATTTTTGGCACCTGTGAAAACAATGAGCCTTTTGTAAACAAAAAATGAAAATGACAAATGAAAGAAAAAAATTATTAAAAAAAATAAACTGTATAAAATGGCTGGTATAGAGGTATAGAGTGTTTAGTGAGGTAGAGCAAAATCAATTTTACCATGCATTGATTATTACTAGTTTTACATGTGGAGCAAATGTTTATGCCAAGGACAAAAGCATAGAGTATGATGGGGTTGAAAACAAAATAATTTACAACTGCAAAGAAATACTTGTTTATTTTATTTACATATAACACAAAAATACATGTTACTTGTAGGCAAAAACAAATATCATCACAACTTTGAGACAAATAGAAAGTATTAAATGTTTTATACTTCACAAAAAAATCATCTCCATTTACATTATTGCAAATTACTTTCATATTTCTGAAGGAATCAAGTACTAACAAAGAATACACAAAATATTCAAATTTTCACAATTCATTATCATAAAGACAAATGACAAGGGTTAATCAAGGATTTCATTCAGGGAGGAGTGCATCAAAAATTAAAAACATTACAAACATGCCACAAAAGAATCTGAGCTTAGGAAGGAGTGTGAACTTCTTGCAACCCTATGAAACAAGGGTTTCGGATTGTTGGGTAACAAGACACATGACAACCTAAACAATTACCAGTTAAATAACCTATTGAAGAACAAATGATTAAGAATTTAAGCATCTCCGACCCCTTTGCGCGTATGCAATAAAGATCAGCTAAACATCAACTTCTATTTTCTAAATAGTCTTTAGAAGAATACAAACAAAGTAAATGGTTTGAGCCCGGGAGTATCGTTACATAAAGTAAATGGTTTGAACCCGGGAGTATCGTTACATGTTTGTAAATGTAGATCGTTCAGGTTGGTATAGTCCTGAGGGACTGTTTTTGTTGTTGTTGAATACAAACAAATCGTCTACACACAGCTTACACAAAAAGCTGAGACAATTGACATGGAGATTGTACAACACGCATGTACAATCTGGTTATTTCGCCTTCAAACATAAAGTGCACATTCTAATATATCACAAAGATAAAAAAACGATGAAACAATGTTTTGCACTACTTTACTAACACAACAGCAGAATATACAAATGGAATATCAACTGCAGATACTAAATGTCTATATTGTTTGTATGAAGTTGGAAAAACGTTCTGCTACCATAAAGGTTAGTGTTCGCTTGGGAAAATACTTCTTGATCGAAATAATGCCGAGATTTAACACAGTTATGTAACTTTTCAATATGGACGGTGGACCTTAGTTAACTAGTCACTCAAGATATCAATAAAGGACGAACCTGAATTTTTCGAAACGTTTTGTATCTTCTTCGAACAACTTTCGCATGTGGATTTTAGAGCCAACTGCCTTGTAATGCTCTTCTAACGATTTATAACATGCATCGTCTTTCAGCTGTTTGCACGCCATGTTGTCTTCCAACAAGATAGGTGGTTATTGAAACAAACTCGGAAGTCGGAAATCAAAAATTGAAAATGCTAAACAATATGTGTAGCACTTTTATTAGACAAATGTAAATACTTATTTACATATTGCATTATTCGCTGATTTTTTAAATTTTCAGGGCCTACTTACATGGAAGTAGGTTAACCCTAGCATAAGGATCACCCTATCATTCGAGTCAACAATTAGATAGCGTTTCCTATGAGTAAAGACCGCAGGATAACTTGCAAGGCAATCTTTTTCGGTATGGTGACACATGGGTGAGTCTTCGGTTGACAGGTCTGTGTATTATCCAATGTATTATCAATAACGGCTGCACTACATGTTGTAAAATTGACAACTGCAGATGCAGTGAACTCGACATTTGAATAACTGGAATGATAACCGAAGCCAAAAAAATATTTGTTGTCATCATTCGTCATCACACGTCAGGCTCTAGTCCTCGCGTGTTCATTTTATTTTTTTTAAATCATTTGTCTCTTGGTAATGGTAGAGTTCGGATCTTGATCAGAGCGTAAAAATAACGAAATTTTTGGAATGAAAAGGTTCACGGAAAGTGAATCAAAGTGATAAATCGAGAAGCAAGATGAGGTGAACTTAGTCGATCTGCTCTTACGCTGCGGTTTTCCTTTAAAACGTATCAAAGTCTTTAAGGATATTCAATTATGGATATCGAGATGACAACCATTTAGTATTTCAAGTTTCAAGCACTATCAAAATCGATGAAAAATACAATCGCTCTGTAAAAAGTAAAAATGCGAGTTATAGACTCAATATTTTTTATGAAACTGGATATTCAAGTTTCTTTTTTATTCGGAAAAACAGATCTTTAAATCCACTAAAATGACAAAAAAGACAAACACTGTCTGACACCGTTTGAAAGTTTACCTTACGACGAAAGACAAATGTATGCTTGAATATTTTCTCGTCATATTTTCTATTGTATTGTCTTTTTAGCAAACAGTGTAATTTTCAGTTGGCTTTTCCTCGTTACAAGTTGTAAGTTACAACGAACTCACTGTAGTAAAGTTTCAGCTGTAAAAAATAACCTTTTGCGAGGAGTTGGCCTCGTGTGTTGTTTGTCGTGATGTTGTTTATATGTTTATGCTTTTACAATTTGTATTCAAATTTATATTGGCCGTGTATGTTTGGCACTCAGGGGAATGAAACTGACGTACAAACCGCGTGAATATTCGACTTTGAAGGACTGGAACTGACGTACAAACCGCGCAAGAGACCAAGACTTTGGCTTCAATTTTTTATCTATAAAATGTATTGTCGTTATCATTCCAGATATATATATATGGAGTTCACTGTGCAGATGAAACATTTTTGCTTCTTTTAGAGAATATTTTCTGTTCACGGCGCATGGCTCTAGTTAAAAAGCATTTGAGAAAAACGACAATTTTTTTAAGCGCAAACCAGTGAACTCGTCATTTGAATAACTGGAATGATAACCGAAGCCAAAAAAAAAATATTTGTCGTCATCATTCGTCATCACACGTCAGGCTCTAGTCTCTCGCATGTTCATTTTAATTTTTTTAAATCATTTGTCCCTTGGTAATGGTAGAGTTCGGATCTTGATCAGAGCGTGAAAATAAAGAAATTTTTGGAATGAAAAGGTTCACGGAAAGTGAATCAAAGTGATAAATCGCGAAGCAAGATGAGGTGAACTTAGTCGATCTGCTCTTACGCTGCGGTTTTCCTTTAAAACATATCAAAGTTATTAAGGATATTCAATTATTGATATCGAGATGACAAGCGTTTAGTATTTCAAGCACTATCAAAATCGATGAAAAATACAACCGCTCTGTAAAAAGTAAAAATGAGAGTTATAGACTCAATATTTTTTATGAAACTGGATACTCAAGTTTCTTTTTTCTTCGGAAAAACAGATCTTTAAATCCACTGAAATGACAAAAAAAAGACAAACACTGTCTAACACCGTTTGAAAATTTACCTTCCGATGTAAGAAAAATTTTTGCTTGAATATTTTCTCGTCATATCTTCTTATTGTATTGTCCTTTTAGCATACAGTGTAATTTTCAGTTGGCTTTTCCTACTTTTAAGTTGTAAGTTACAACGAACTCACTGTAGTAAAGTTTCAGCTGTAAAAAATAACCTTTTGCGAAGAGTTGGCCTCGAGTGTTGTTTGTCGTGATGTTGTTTATATGTTTATGCCTTTGCAATTTGTATTCAAATTTATATTGGCCGTGTATGTTTGGCACTCAGGGGAATGATACTGACGTACAAACCGCGTGAATATTCGACTTTGAAGGACTGGAACTGACGTACAAACCGCGCAAGAGACTAGGACTTTGGCTTCAACTTTTTATCTATATAATGTATTGTCGTTATCATTCCAGATATATATATATATATATATGGAGTTCACTGGCGCAAACATGTTTCGACATTATCAGAATGCCATCTTCAGTGCATAATGATATTAACCATTATGCATTGTGATGTCGAAAAAAATGTCGTTTTTCTCAAATGTTTTTTAAACTTGCTGCTAATTAGAAATTATGGCTCTAGTTACATTGTTTGTAGTTATCAGAGTCATGTAGTTCATGTTGTAAACAATTCTATAATTCGCAAGCGATTTATTTTCACCCGATATTGTAAAAACTGTATGAACATGTTTAGGGGATGTTATGTGAACATAGCCCGACTGTTAGGTACCCAATCTAACGCGTTTACACGGCTTATATAAATAAAAACATAGCCATACTGCTAATGTAGCTTTGTAGATTTTATGTGGGATCCCTACTCCTAGGATTACCCTAGCGCGCATGTATAGACCCTACTTATAAAATGTTTAATATAAAACATATTGACATAGGTTAACCGCTTGCCAGGGTATTCCTTCTGGTAGAGTCAGCTTACCACCTCTGTGTAAAAAGGCCCTTGCAACTAGGAGTTCCCTTCGCAAGGGAAGTGCTATTTATGGTATTTACATTATTTATCATACGAGTAAAGAAATTTATGCGCAACAAAACGTCGTGTCCGCATTCTTATTGGATATTTTTCAGTAGTGACAAAATCATGAACACACTTATGGTAACTTTGGTTTACATTCCAAAGGCCATGTCTCCCAACAAATAGTACAGTGACTAACAATATATTGCGTTCATTCTTCAAACTTGTTCTTATTGTCTTTAACCAAACATATTACTCTTCAATACCGTCCTAGTTTGTATGGTCAAGTCTTTTTTTATTCAATATTTACGATTCAATAATCTGTTAGAAATTGTTGGTTTTGGAATATCTAATAGGGATATAAGGGTTGTTTGTTTCATTTTGACAAGTTGACATTTTGATGGATAAAAAAAATTGTCAGTCGGGGGCGATAAAACGAAGGGCGATGTAACCCTCAATGGTAAACCTTTCCAATAGGCTTCGTTTAAGTAGGACCTTAGTAATTCTCTGTAAACAGCACTCAAACCATTGTGCAGACAGTGGACAGAAGATTTCGAACTCTGGAACATGACATTTAGCTCTGTGAACTTGGGAAGCACAAACTCCAAAAAGTGAAAATAGAGCTTCCATATAGGATTCTGCAAGAGCAAAAGAATCTTCTCCGAGATTAGCAACTTATCGTGACCAGCTACCGCTTTAAAGAAAATAATCAGTGCATCTCATTGCTCAATGAGCCTGGACACACAGGAGTGCAGCGAAAGCCATCGTGTTTGACATGGGCACAACAATTTGTGCGGTGCTATGTCGCAGAAGTGCTGGACAACTCTGAATTGCTCTTGACGTTTGGGGCTGTTCTAGAAGTAATTGTATACATCACGCATCAACTCCTCAGCTGTCCGGGAAGTTTTTCACAAGCATATGATGCGCAAAGGTGAGCACGGTGACAAATGTATCGCATGACAAAAATATTTGGTAACTTCTCTTTAAGGCCGGAGACAACACTGTTATGCTCTCCAAACATGACGTTACAAGTATCGGCTGCAAAACCAATTACCTTTTTCAAACTTTTATTGTCTGTTTGTATGGTATTTACAAGTGTCTGATATAGTTTTTCTGCATCAGCTTGCGGGACGTCGAGAAGATCATAAAGATGGCTTTGCACAGTTAAAGACTGCTTGTGATAATGAAGGGTAACGATAGCCAATTCTTTGCACGTAGATACATCAATAGTTTCATCGATAATTATGGAGAATCTGGTGTTTTTCAAGTTTTTCTAATGCACTTAGCTTTAGTGCGTTTTCATTTAAAATTAGCAGCAATTTGTGAATCAGGACACAACTTCGGCAAAAGATCACAAAAGTGATCCATTACATTATAGGACAGATTATGCTCGCTGATAAAGCTGGCCATACGCAATCCAGCTTCCTGAACTTTTCCATCTATTAGGCCTGAACGACGAGCAAACACTGAATCAATTCGATTCAGGGTAGGATTAACAAGAACGTTGACTTTTTCGTTGTGATACGTGGTTTCGCTATGTTTTTTCAAGGCTGTTATAACTGCTGTGAGCTCTCTTTTACAAACATTGTAGTACGCTTTGCTCGGATTTTCGGCAACAGGTTGAAGCCAACCCTTAAACAAAGGATCTTTTTTCAAGCATGACGGTATGTTTGCCTGTATTTAACAGTTTGCTTGCTTGTTGGTCTGGTGCAGACAATCTACAGAATTAAGAATGTGATCATAAATTTCAACTATTGTTTTTGTATTAGATTTAGTTATATGTCGTCCTTTGTGAGTAAAATCGGCTGTATATTTTACTTTAGCTTTTTTAGGATTTGAAGCTTTACCTTTTCATTATCATTTACGGATAAACAGCCATCATCAGCATCGCTGTCGCTTTCCAACATGTTCGACATTTTTGTTAAATAAAAACTGAAAACAGGACAAAATAGCGGGAAAAACACAGCAAATTAATTTTAGTTTAACATAATTTATGTAATATGTAAATAGTTTAACTTTTGACATAATATCATTACTTGTTACAAGAAGTAAGCAATTTACTATTTTTATTACTGAATCATTGTACTTATTATTTTTTATCCTAAAGGAATGACAACACAAGGTTCATCAAATCCTACACAGAATTTTGAAAAGTTCACAAAAAGTTCACAAATTTTTCATGTTCATGAAAAGTTCTTGAAGAGAGCAAAAAGCTCACAAAAGTTAATGGAACTTTGTCACGATCTGGCAACACTGCTCTAAATAAACTGTGAGCCCACGACTCGGCTTAAAATAACAGCGGCACTTCATGTAAAAGGAGTGTCGCTGAACAAAAACAACAAAACGGAGCGATCTTCATCGTCAAACTTATAAAAAACTGCGGGTTTTGGTGAGTGGGAAAACTATAGGATACCGGCCATAAAATTTAGCACCGCGATGGTGGCTACGAAAGTATATGTTTTGAGGCCACAGGCAACGGACTAGGAATCCCTTGGTGTGATCAAACCACTGATGAGCCAGACGCCATGTTGTGGAATACACATACACGTGTTGCCGATTAGATGACATAGATGATGATTTAATTTTTGAGCATAATGTATTTGTTGTCACGCATCTGCACAAAGCCACAATGATTTGCTGAGCAATATCTATTGTCTCTTATAAAGACATTAAATATTAGAGTTGGATAATATCCAGAGCAATAGCGAGATAGCCCAATATCTTTACAAATAATGAAGGAAAATGAAAATAATGAAAATTTTGATCGGCAGATTGGAAGCCATGCGGGCGGCTTTTTCGGAATGATTGAGTAATGAAATATTTCCATCACAGGACGAAATAAGTGGATTGGATACGCAGTGGCCTGATAGTCTAATAATGACCAATGTTAACTCAAAATACGAGAGATACAAAAGCATTCCATTGATTCCAAAATAATTTCAAAGCACTTAGTTGATTTAAAGTATATTCAGTGCTTTTCAATGACATGAATGCAGTAAATTAGCTACAAAACATCTTTTTTGTCACCCATGATGTTTTCAAAAAGAAGTAAAGTAATTAGGAAAATTGCCAAAAAAGAAAGAAGCTCTTAATTTTGACTATGCATTACTAATTGTTTATAAAACATGACTCAATATATTCCTAAACATTGAAGTTATAAGAATATAAAAACAATTAGCTTGCTTATGTTTTATAATATTGTACATCTCTTAACAGAATTGCATCAAAGATCCTGTTTATCTTCATCAAGTGATGTTCTCCCTTCAACAAGTTTAAATCTGGCACAAAATGCAAAGTCAACAAACAAGAGCGATTGCTTTGATGCTAAAAGCAAGGAAAGAGTAAAATCATTTTCTGATTACAAAAAGATGAAAGGCAGTGAATGGAAGAAAAAAGTCGACAAAGGAAAAGGCAAAGATGAGGACGTTGTGATATTCATTGGACTGCTTCAATGCATTTAAGAAGAAAGAAAATTAAAAGCAAAACGAGGAAAAACAGTTGTTCTCAAAATTTCAAATACTTACACTGAAGTGCGGTCAAAAGGCATTGAAATGTGAAAAGCTTATCACTCTAATGAATTCATCGAACAGGAAGAATATACTCTGGTTTATCCAGATGGTCAAGAAGCTTTGTTTTTGCCTGGCACAAAGGAGTTCTTTTCAGCAAAACGATACAGGGAAGAGAGTGGGAAAGATTATAAACGCATTACTTTGTATGCCTGCAGTAATGATGTAAGAAGGAGCGAGGAAGATAAGGAGTCTGATACTGATGATTTTTTTTATCAGAAGAGGTAGTAGCTCAAAACGGCAGCTCACAATTTGGCAACATTTAGCAAAGAAAAAAAGTCCTTAGAACCGAGTGATGGTGTATTTGGCAGGAGAGGAGGGCATTGATAATGGAGCTATGGCAAAGGAATATTTTACAAATATTGTGAACGAAATTAGAAAGAATGTTTTTCCAGATGGAAGCCCACCAAAATTCAATTTATTCATGTGGGCAAATTGTTGCAACTAACATCGCCCAAGGAGGTCCTCCGCCATGATTCCTTGAGGATTGTGTTTATGATATGCTTGTTCTAGGAAATTTCAACATGAATGCACTTATTCCTGAAAAACATTTAACGTCTCATGAGCAAACACTGATAAAAAGCATCAAAGATAACCCGACTTTGATGCAAGATGTCATCTTGGAACACGAGTACACTGGCAAGATCAATAAAGAGTATGTTAATGATATCATTGGTACTGTTATGGTTAGCATCGTCAGCAAATGTCTCCTCTATCTAAACGAGTTTCGTAGAGGTTTGGATTTCTATGGATTTTCTGTCTTATTGCAGGCCGAGCGTGATTTGTGCAAGCAGCTTTTTGTCAAAGGACGGTCTGGACAACCAGCTGATGCTAACTATTTAGTATCATGTTTCGTGACATATTATTCAGAAAAAGGAAGCTCGCGGCGTGTGATTAAAGAGGAAATGATTGACTTCTTTCAAGATGTGCTAATGAGCATGGAAGACCAGAATGTAACAGGCTATGTAAAAGATCTGACATGGAATGATGGAGAAGATAGTCTTGGTATCATGCAAGACAACATGGAAAGGATGACTTCCCTGTTTGCAGATCTAACACCATCAGGAGTTTTGGGGTGGCTCACCGGACAAAAACATCTACTAATTAATGGAGAAAAGTCAAGAATCGGAGTTCATTTTGATCATGATTGTATGTCACGTAATGCCGTACATAAAATCTGTTTCCCAATCGTAGGATCATGTGGCAGAAACATTACATTACCAGTTGAGCATATAAAAATAAGTGAAGATTTCATGATTGCCTACTGTAAGGGTAAGAGTTTTGGGAAAAGATGAAAGTTGTCATTCTGAATCCTTAACACCTTATCAGTAATTTATTATTATGGAATGGTTACTTTTTTGTTTGATTCACCCCAACGGCACCTTTTGAATTTACTTCTTTCAAATTTATGTACTTACTAAACGCTTGTTAGTGAGGAAACATTTACTATACACTTTGTTAATTTTTATGTTAGCAGATAAATGTGATTGCTCCCTACAGAAGATACTACCTACATTTTTTGTACAAACGAAATATATTAGATTAATTTGTCTTATAGCCAGTGGCTAAAGTAGAACGTTAATTCTATTGGTGATTACAATTTCAAAACAAATCAGAAGGGCAGAGTTGAATATTTGAATATTCACCCCACCCCACTTAACGTTCTAGCTTCGTCCCTGCCTATAGCTACATGCAGTCTGTTGAAATTGAATGTCGGCTGGTATATTTACTTTGCATAGTACTGAAGAGTATTGTAAAGCTCAGTTGCCTGTTTCCAATCTCTTGGCTTGTCGAGAGCACAAGATTGTAACACATAGTTGAAATATTCTTGGAATATGTTTTCTTTTTCACTTTGCACTATGTGTGATCGAGCATAATGAATTTCGGCAAAAGCAACCAACAGTAAAAAGTGATTGCCACCATCACATAGCTTAGGTAAATAATACAATGAGTCAAGTCTGCCTTTTACAGTATCATGACGCGATTTTCTGATATTATGGTTGTTCCATTGCTCTTTCACTTTGTCTAAAACCTTCTGTATCACATCCGAAAAGCAAAACCAAGGACATTCCATATCTAACTCTGATGGGAGATCAACTACCCTTTGACACACTAGATCTTTACAATAGTTCATCCACCAAGATGAGCATGACTTTCTGTCCCCACCACGACTCGATTCTTTGATTTCTAGGAGGCGGTACATAACGATGGCTGTCAGCATCATCCCGGAAAAATGACTGAATGGCTGCCATTATTCCATTTTCAGTGCCTAAATCTGTTACCAGATCAACAGGACATCCACCAAAATGTTCGACAGCATCTAAGTAAAAACTGGCTATATCACCAGGGTGGTTGTTGGATCTAGTTACTTTTAGCCAGAGTATATTTCTACTCCACCCGTCAATGCAACCATGTATTAGAAATCCGAAAGGCTTCATTTTAAGCCGTCAAAATGCCAAGCATAATTCAGGCCTGGATTTCGGTATTCCCTTCATTTCAAGCGATGTGCTCGTCTTCGTTAAGTTCCTTCGGGACATATTTCACGCAAAATCTCCTGAACAGTTAGTCGAGGTACTTGTATGCCATTAAGTCGTAGAGTGTGCCAAACTGACCCATAACCCTGAAGACTGCCATGACCATCAACAATATTTCGTATTGACTCTCTTACAGTAGTGACGTCGTATTCAACTTGCTTTCTTCCGAGACCATATTTCTTATTCTTCTCTTTAAGGTGCTAATGCTTAATAATGCTGTGTTTATCATTATTTCTTAATGAAGAAATTGGGTCGCCGTGAAGATTGTCGTAACATTGATCTTCTAATAAAAATTATTTGTTGTATATAACGGCATTTGCAGTATTTTGGTTTGCAAATGAGTTTTCCTGAGTATTTGGTGAAGACAGCTTTTTCGTAGTAGTATTTGTTATTACAATGTTTGATCTCTTTTTTCTATCGAGCAAAGATTTAGAACTGTTTCCCTGGTAATATGTTTTGTTTTCATCATATTTGTCTTTAATGATCTGGGGCCGGTTGTATAAAAACGTAGTTAACTTTAACTATAGTTAACGTTAACTACCGTAGTTAACTCCTTAACTGTAGTAACTTAACTGCTCGACTTAACTGCGTTGCACAAAACGTAGTTAGTCGGATAGTTAAGTAACTGCGTAGTTAACTTGCGTGGAAATTGCGTGGAGTGTTGTTTACTTTAAAAGACATAAAGTTTAATCAATTTATGCTTTGTAATGGCGGGCAAGTGAACTATAAAATGACTTCAAAATCAAGAAAAATCTCTTGGCTTATGTAAAAATCCTAAAATATGGCAAACTTTTGTCATTTTTACGGATGTTGATGAAGCGAAAAGAAAATTTAATAAAAGATTCACGATGACATGGTAACCGGATTAAATTGTAGCATATACTTTGGACTTTTCTCAAGAAAATCGACCCGTATCTTCTGTGTAATACAGTACGATGTTGATGAATGATATGAGTCTCGGCAAGGACTGCTTTCTTTCATGTACCAATTATATATAACGGACTTGGGCAAACGAAACAATGAACTCTTCTCAAATTGATTCATATTGTGTTCTATGTGCAAGGATTTAAATAATTGAATGGCCTCGCTTTTACAGAATTTAAAACTGAGAGATTGAGGGTAACAAAGGAAAAGGATCGTTTCGTTTCTCTTTATAACAGCTGAGTGAAATGCTTGAAAGAAATGTGTTTGTACAGACATAAGTCACACATATTTGTAAAAGATGACAGTGATGGACTTTTTTATTATTAGAAAACATTTCTTTGAGTTGTCATAGTTAGTAGCCATGTAATCCAGCAACTTTCTTTTATCGGCTTGTGACATGTTATATTCACAGCTATACACAAAATACTTATTTGTTCTTAATTCTACCTTTCAAAAACTGAGTTATAAAAACTATTGGGTATATTTGTTAATGAGCCTTAGCTATGGAACTTTTATTCATGCCTTTGTGATTTATTTCTTCTTGTATATTTTCTTCTTGTATAATAAACAATATGCAATGGATAATGTACATATATCAAGCAACATGGACCTTCACCATGCATGCTGATGAAATGTTTTATGTATTTAAGAAACTAAAATCATTGTATCTCATGCAGCTGATACACAAAAGAGTAGTCATGAATAAAAACTGTTGTAAAGGTCATGTATCTATATGTATTATCATTGGTATACTTAGAACAACATTTATACTGTAGTACCTATTTGTTTTAACATAATCTAGCTTATTTTCCATAGAGCAAAGAGTTTATATGGTGCATATGATATTCAATCAAGCAAAATGCATAGGGAAAAACCCGCAATTTGAATATTTGATACATCCAAGGCTATAGGATTCATTGCTCGAATAACATTCTTTGTTTTTCTTGTCATTGAACGAATTTTACGTATTTGTAAGACAATGTCAGCGAGTTATGTGCACTAATCTTAAAGAAGTGGCTCTCTCTCAATTGAGAGTCTCGCTTGTGAGTTGCAAAGAGCTACCGGACGCAAGAAAGATAATACAAAATGCAATTGCTCTTGTGTAAAAAAGGATTTGTTACGTGGATAAATTGTTGGCTGTTTTTCGTCAGCAAAACTTGGGATGTTTTACAGCACTGACGAATGTAGTACATTGTCCATAAAGCTCTTATTCTAAAAGCCTTTGCCATGGAAGATACATATGTGACAAAAAACTCAAGGTAAAACCTTGTTGATCAACAACATCTCGCCCATAATTGTCTTTGAGAAGGTAAGCCGCCATATTTAACTGTGTTTTGAAAAGTTAACTATGCTCCATAGCATAGTTAACTTTAACTACCTTTTAACTGCATTTAGCGCTAACTACTTTTTTATACAACCGACTTAACCGCGTGGTTAAATTTAACTACTTTTTAACTGCAAAAAGTGTAGTTAAAAAGTAGTTAAGAGCTTTATACAACCGGCCCCTGGTTTAAATCTTGCTTCAAAATTTCTATTGTTGTCCTAAGAGATTCATTTTCTTGTTCTGCCTGGGTAAGTTTTAGAGCCAGGTTGGGCGTTTTGGGATTTGCTAAATTAACTTCTCCCGTATTTTGATTGCTGAGCATATTTTGGCTCACAAATTTTTCTTTATTGTCCAGATGGTTTGTTTTATTTGATCTTCAAATTTGCATTGCTGATGCTCTCGTGCTTAAAATGTTCTCCGTCTAAACTGGTAGCTTGTGATGCAACGTTTTTAAATTGATATTTGCAGAATCTGAATGAGCTGAAGCGCTGTTATGTCTTTCCATGTATACCCCTTTATCATCGCCTGCATCAATCGATGTTTCGATCTTATGAACAAGTGCCCAAATCATTTTAAGTTCTAGCTTAACTTCTTTAATTTCCAATGCCAATTTATTGCATTCTTGACATTCGAATTGTTCTTTGCATGAGTTTCTTTATCTTCTACAGTCGACTTATTACGCATACATGGAAGGAAGTTATTTAGAATAGGTACGGCCTCAAATTTTGCGTTAAGCACTTGATATATATTACCGATTAATTGATCGGCAAGCGTGCCTTTAAATAATATGTTGTTGCTTCTAGCATGCCATGTAGGAGATAAGACATCGTTTTCAGCACACCATGTACCTCCGCTGGGTGATTTCCAATGAGACTTATCCGTAGCATCGTCTTTAAGTTCGTTTGCAACGAGAATCTGTAGCTCTTCAAGGCTTCCTAACCAGACAAGCTTTTTATTTTTAATATCAAATTTATCGAATAATCCAGCGCCAGTTGTAGCCACGGTCAAGCCAGGCTGAGTGTGCATAGTCCTAATTTGCCTCCTTAAAAAACCTGACCACTATACACGTCTGCATGCACACTGTTCACATTATAATTACTTTTTTGAAAAACCAGAAAAAACAAAGCTGTTTTCTTTGCTATTAAATGCTATTGCCTCTAGTCTAAATATTGTGTGCTAACTGCAAACAGTCTTATGCTCATGCAGATCTGCGCGTTATTCCTTGGATATTAAGTATAAGTAAACGCATATGCAAACATGGATATTAGTTATAGTCAGTTTAAATGTCCCACAAACTGAGGGTAAAAGTTCAAAGGAGCAGCTTGAGATACATTCCTAATTCTCTCGAGGCTTGAGAGAACAATCAATAACATTCCTAAAGCATAAGCTTAATTTCTACTAACCATTGATAGATTTAGTTATATTAGACAGCTTTAGCAAACGCAGCGCGACCTCAACTAGGACGTCTAAATTTTTAGGAGAACTGGGTTGAGGACGACGTTGTGTTGTCAACATAGATATAATAAAACTAGATTGCTGATGAGTGTGACGTAATATTAGACTTATTAAG
This sequence comes from Xenia sp. Carnegie-2017, assembly GCF_021976095.1. Classification (NCBI taxonomy): domain Eukaryota; kingdom Metazoa; phylum Cnidaria; class Anthozoa; order Malacalcyonacea; family Xeniidae; genus Xenia; species Xenia sp. Carnegie-2017. The sequence continues at coordinate 6,879,572 of NW_025813469.1, read as the reverse complement.
ACGGCAGCGCGACACTCATGATAAATCCAAGATGGTGCGGAAATCGAGCTAAAAACTTGGGGCTACTATTAGACAAAAAGTTGAAGTTTTTCGCTGTTTACTTCATTTCAGTGTTTTCAAACTCGTCCAATCAAGTTTTATTGGAAACAAAGCGTTAACAATAATGTTTTGAAGTCACATTGGACAATTGAAATAAGAGCGAAAAATATCGCTTGCAAAGTGTTGTGTAAAGTGGTCGTTTGGTTGTCTCGAGGAGTTTGTCCACCAAAATAAAGGAAAAAGAAAATTGCAAAAAACATCAATTGCCCTATAGTAACTCTATGTTTTTCATCCGGTTCCAACGCCATCTTGCATGTATCATAGATGTCAACGCAATATGGCGACTCGTCAGCAAACTAAACCTTCCATATCTATGCTTGTCAACTTATTTTGGTTAGGCATTTCTGAGACGGGGAGTTTCTAAGAATTCATTTTCTTTGATGAGACGAGTGAAAAACACACATTCCTTACAAAATACAAATGTTTGTTCAAAAAGTAGTGAAGAGGAATTCACTATATGTTTGATTTTCAGTCATTTACTGTAGGCGAATCGTAAAAATGTTTTGGAAAAAGAAGTTAGTTTGTTTATGCACTTATTCTTAATAAAAATCTTCTGTTTTGACACCTTACACATTAATTAATTAAATTTTTAAAATTTTATTTAAAAACAAAGCGCTTTTATAATAATATGTACGATGTAAAAAAAAACAATAAAAAATTCAAGTTGCTGTAAAATTCGCCAAAAAAAACTGGAAAAGCTGTTGAAAATATTTAAGATTATGTTACAGAGAAGTGTTTAAATAAAAGAAATCACTCAAATGGAAGGATAAATACTGAAAAGTCACGAAAATGGAACGAAAATTAATAAAAAATTAATCAACTGAAACGAAAACTGAACATGAATCATTTAAATGGAACAAAATAAATAAAATATCACTCAAATGAAACAAGAAACATTGAAAAACACTCAAATGGAACAACAAATATTGAAAAATTACTCAAATGGAAAGAAAAATAATGAAAAATAACTCAAACGAAACACGAACTAATGAAAAATCACTCAAATGGAACAAAGAATACTGAAAGATCATTTAAATCGAACGAAAAAAGATAAAAAATCACTTAAATGGAACAAGAAATATTGAAAATTCACTCAAACAAAACAAGAAATATTGAAAAAAAACTCAAATAGAATGAAATTCATATAAAATCAACCAAATGGAAGAAGGAATAATGAAAAATCACTCAAATGGAACAGAAAATTATTGAAAAATCACACAAATGAATCAAAAATCGAAGAAAAATCACTTAAATGGAACAAAATTAATAAAATATCTTTCAAATGAAAGAGAAATATTAAAAAATTACTCAAATGGAACAAAAAATAATGAAAAATCACTCAAACGAAACAAGAAATAATGAAAAATCATTTAAATCGAACGAAAAAAGATAAAAATCACTTAAATGGAACAAGAAATATTGAAAATTCACTCAAACAAAACAAGAAATATTGAAAAATCACTCAAACAAAACAAGAAATATTGAAAAGTCACTCAAATAGAATGAAATTCATATAAAATCAACCATAAAAATCATGAAAAATCATTAAAGCGAAACAAGAAATAAAAAAATCACTTAAATAAAATAAAAGATAAAGAAAAGTCATTCAAATGAAACGAAAATTAAATAAAAATTAGTTAAATAGAACAAAATTCATAAAATATCACTAAAATGAAACGAGAAATATTGAAAAAACAAGAATTAATAAAAAAATCAACAAAATGGTACAAAAAATAACGAAAAATCACTCAAATGGAAAAAAATAATGAAAAATCACTCAAATGAAACAAGAAAAACTGAAAAATTACTAATGGAATGAGAATTATTGAAAAATAACTCAAATGGAACAAAAAATAATGAAAAAACATTTAAATGAGACAAAAAAGGATAGAAAATTACTTAAATGCGACAAAAAATATTATAAATTTACACATATGGAACGAAAAAGAATGAAAAATAATTCAAACGAAACAAGGACTATTGAAAAAACACTTAAATATAACAAGAATTATTGAAAAATCAATGAAATAGAACGAAAACTAATGAAAAATCAATCAAATGGAACAATGTTTATGAAAAATTACACAAATGAAACTTAAAGTAATAAAAAATAACTCAAACGAAACAAGAACTACTTAAAAATCACTCAAATGGAACAAAAATAATGAAGAATTACTCCAATAAAACGAAAATTAATTAAAATCACTTAAATGGAACGACCTTAATAAAAAAAATACTCAAATGGAACGACAAAAACAGAAGGGAATAATTGTTGTCAAATCTCGGCATGGGTTTACTCATAAATTATGAGATTCAGCTTCATTTCCTTCGCACTCATGACAACACTGAAATGATAAAAATATCGTGGATTACGAAAACCGTAATCGTACATAGAAGCAGGTGATGAGAGAGGGGAGAGGAAAGAGAAGTGGGGTTAGAATTTACGTAAAGAGTGGAAAGGGGAGAGAACTAGGGTAATACAAGTTTGTGTGGAAAGGAGAAAGGAGTGGGATGAGACTAGACAGAGTGGAAAGGAGAGAGGTTTGGGGTAATACAAGATAGAGTGGAAAGGAGAGAGGAGTGGAATGAGACAAGACAAATTGAAAAGGAGTGAGGAGTGGGGTGTTACAAGATAGAGTGGAAAGGAGAGATGAGTGGGGTGAGACAAGAGAGAGTGGAAAGGAATGAGGAGTGGGGTAAGACAAGACAGTGGAAAGACCGCGTTCAATCTGCTTTAGTTTTTGCTTCATCATTACAGTTTGTTTATAGTTTTTTTCACGAGTTTTTAAAGTGTTTATGTTCAATGATTTGTTTATTTTAATTTCCTACCTAGGGTAATTATTAAACTGAGATGACTACTCACGTCACATGAACATCGTACGAGATTGATCGCTCAATGCAAGATTTAAGAAATAAAGGATGTTTACTGTGTTTGCTCAGGCTTATGCAAACCGTGGAGACCTTAGGGAGAACTCGAGAGCAGATCAATGCAAAGCCGAGACCAAATGTCGAGGGTTGCATATGCTCGACAGTTGCATATGCCATTAATCCTGTGAAATAAATTAGTCTTTCCAACGCTATAACTCTAGCAAACGCTACCTTGTACGGTCTTATCGGACGTTTAAAGTCTGACGTATTTATAGGCAAATTTATTTCCACATTATCAGCCACGCCGGTGTAAACCCGTTCTACGAACCGCGCGAAAAGCTGCACGATTTCCGCAAATAGGACAGAAGAATGCCAGACAAATTCACAAGGAAGTTGGGTTTGACTGTGAGTCCGTGATAAGCCAGTTTAAGTAGCACCCTAATAGAGTGGTGATGTGTTCAGTTTACTAAACCATCCAAACCTTTAATTGTAACATACGCACAGTACAATGGTAACCATGTGTAGCCACAGAAACAAATAGTATGGAATAGAAAAGCCAAAAATTTTTTGAAGCCAGTTATGAGGCTTCTATTGAATACGCATTTTGAAATGGAAAATATCAACGGTGGAAACGGTAACAAAACAATGACTTCGTTCATTTTATACACATCGGAAACATTGCATCAAGTACTAGTTTATTTCGAAAGAATTCAACTGGATGCATCCAATAATATACATGAGTTTCTCCTTGGAATAATTCGGGATTTATATTTAAACCTTTTTACAGAAACCATTAATTTTTCTAAAAAATGATGTTCGAAATAAAATAGCATGTATGTAACTTTTTCACAAGGCTGAATTAACTGAAGTTATGAAAGGCGAAAAATTATTAGATATATACAAAATGGAACGCTTTGGAAGGATTTCCTTTGCTGGTGCATAAATTTATCTAACATGTGATGAGCATAATTTAATTTATCTTTTAAAACCAAATCTATATTAGCTTTTTTATGTTTTATGAAGATCGTAAATATCTTGCATATAATAGTGTCTCCTTTGGAACATAAATGTTTTAGTTTTTAACTTTTCACTTTTTTTCATGTTTAGAGACATACGAAAACAAATAACTCTAGCAAAATGCCTTCTGGTTATGTTCAGCATTGGCTTCCTTTACAATAATTTGATTGTCGAAAAATTTTGTATGCCAAAGAAAAACAAAAAAAGATTTGTGTTTCGCTTTCGTTCAATGGCTCATACATACTAACGCAACCCAAGCAACAAATAAAAAATTATATAAACGAAACTTGATGAGAAATGTCTTTGGAATAAACAGTTTTTATTGACCTAAAAATAAAGGTTAGTTGCCAGAAGGGAAATTGTTGATTAGATTATAATAACTTAAGATTTTTGGTTAACAGATCGATGCTGACGCACCACAATAACCTATATGTGTATCTTTTGTCATTTCATTACCACATTTCACTGAATTAAAAAAAAAATTCAATTATGATATAGAAATTGATGTAAAAAAAATGAATTCAGTGACGGTCATCAGTTGTCTTGTTCGTAACCAACAGAAAGGCCAACTCTAGGTTGTCTTTTCCCCTAATTGAGCTATATTATATTGGCCATTCAACAAAAATAGCCGAGAATAAGCAATTTTGGTAACGGCGTCCCAACTTTTTCGTATGTGCATAAAGCTATGTTTAAAATCAACCATATACTATATTTTATTTAGATTTATAGTGTCTCTTTGGATTTTGTCATTAGCACACACGCAACGCGGCTTCTTTTGATGGCTTGATCATGTAATTTAAAAAATGCTAACGCGGTTACCTCATCTGACAAAATTTACGACCTGAGATATTAATTTTAGATAGACCGTCATAGCGCCAAATGAAGGGGCTGGGTGGCTTGAGCTTCCAACTTTTTCACTACAATTATTTGTATATATTAGCATAACTTGAGGCATAGTAAGACAAAGTAAAGTTAGTAAATATAAGTCGTAGCACCCCCCAGTTCAATTTTGTTGCCTCATCCCAGGTAGAATGTACTAGACTACTAGTTATTCAATTATAGCTTATACAGTTTTTTGCCGCCGGTAGTCGGTACACGATGGACGGTGTGATTTTGGAGCTTTTCACAAATCTACTTTCTGCATGGTCTACTGCTCAAGAGAATGTTATTGTCTGCATGGCAAGACAACCAAAACACTTCAAAAGATGTAGGATTTCAAATGCCATAGCACACTATATAAGCGCAGGAAGAGGAAATGGCTTTGTGGCTTTTAATTTCGATATTTGTATAAACATTGTTTTTAAATAACTTCAATAACTTCAATAACGTGCATGTTTTAAGTAGCGGATAGAGTCGGGAGAAATAAACTTTGGGTGCTAATTTCAAATCAAAAAGTTAAAACACCGTTATGAGAATGCCGTTATGAATTTCCAAATCCAAAATTCTACAGATCAATGGCTGTTGTATTTTATTTTCTTCGATGATCCAGCGCTAGGCAAACTGACAAATTATTGTTGTATAGGTGGTGTAAAAGTTTATTGTTTGCAAACTAATTACTGTATAAAAAGTGAGTTTTAATTATTTTGAATTTCAAAGTAAAAAGAAGACGTTTTAATTTAAAAACTAAGCTGCTATATCCTTTTTTGCATAACTTAAATCCTCTACTGCTCATTATATTTGCTTTTTGCGAAGTTAAAATGTTCAGTTTGTCTTATATAGTTAATACTTGAAAAAAGCGAAGTCTTCGGATTAACACTTCCTATATATGACGATAATTTTTTTTACAACACGTTAATAAAAAGTTATATTTTTGCCATATATAAAAAACAAAAGGACATATACTCATTCTTTTACTTCGCAGACTAGCTGTTGCGATAATCCTTGTTTAATTTTAGATTGTGTCATAACAACAGTATTGTATTTTGAGCACAGATCATTTGCCAAGTATATAACTTAGACGGGATTAATCATCGTGTGCTTAAATCAAGAATGTGATATCTGTATTTCCGTTCATATAAATCAGTCTCTCAAACACACTTGGCTATACACGAGTTACTTTACAAGAAAAGGGACATTTGTAGAAACATGTATAAGTCACTTTTGTGCACGGTGTTTCTCTCTCTATGCATGGGGTATTCTTTTGAAGTCACAAAAGGTTAGTGTTGTTTTCCATAATGTAATCAAAGAAATGTTTAGATCTTTCAGAATTTTGCACGGCTTAAGTATGAAGGTGTTATTAGCTTTATTTGTCAGTAAATCGGGTTTTACTCAAGGGCAGCTCTTGCAAAACCGATGAACTTTTCCAATCTCTGTATTCTATTGACTTTCAAACGGAACGTATATTGAACTTAAGCGAATTAAAATATCGAATAATTAAGTTCATGCGTATGGATTAAAGTATTTGTACCTTGTCCTTCAAAATGCATAAAGAATTTTGATTTAATTTTGAAGAACGCGTTTAAAATTCATTAGAATTAACGTTAAATAGTTAATTATGAATCTAATATGGTCAATGGGCTTAACTGCTTTCTCAAAGATTTTATAGAACTTAAAAGCGTCCATATATTTGATAAAGGAATAACTCGCAATTTGTTTGAAACAGTACTCGCACTCGGTTGCATTTGTAATGGTTTGCAACGTTCTTTGGCGAGTTTCTTTATGTCACTAAGAGCACGCGGTCAGCGTTACTGTATGGAATTGCAGACGTACATACATGGCAGGCTTAATAATGTTTTGCATTATATATTAACCCTTTAATTGGCCATTTTTTTAAAGTTGCTTGCCATTTCGTTGGGTGTTTGTTACAGATCTGCTACACTTCAACAGTAAGGGTTAGTCCTTTTTAGGTATACAGCAACTTGCTTGTTGTAATAAACTTAATTCTGTAAAGCCTAGTATTGATGAGCAGCCCGAATATGTCATTATAAACGCTATTCACTGTAAAAGTGGTGCTGCTATTATGTTTTGCAAATTTTTACTCCTTGCTATTAAAATTTGTCACCCTTCTTCTCACTACTTGAACACAATTTGTGATGTTCAAATACAATCTCTTTCAACTGAATATTTCTTTTACTGCTCTAAACCTCTGATACTCCTTTTTTTGCAATACTTTGTCTCCTGGAAGTCGAAGTTAAGTTTCGCAAAAGAATGGGCGATTCTTTGTAGCTACATAGCGTTGCTGAATATTGCAAAGGACATAATTCTCTTGTTAACAAACCAATACCATGCAAATTGAACGTTTTGTCTGATTGACAGTTATGCTGGAAAATACTTCCAATTAGAAATATTGAAAGAGTAACGTTTGCATGTAAACTAGTTATTTTACTTAAATATATTAGCAACAGTGTCAAAGAGAGAATCATCATCATATAGCTCTCTGATACGTTACAATATTCTACATATTACGACATTATACTTGTACTTTCAATGTATAGGGCGATGTAAGCGTCATTTAATCTTTACTTGAACAACTGTTACTTACTTTTAAAAATATTATTACATAATTACTTTTTCAAACTATATTTCATACAACCAAAAGAGAGCAAAAATAAATTAAGGAAAGAAAAGAATTATTGAAAAATCTTTACTGCCTACAAAGAAACCTATTTTCGTCAAACAACATAACAAATTTTTGTATTAACTTCATTATTCTACAATTCTTTATCGAGGAACCTTTAGAGAAATAAATTAAAGTGTCCACAAATTTTTGCTGTAAAGCCTGTCCTCACTTGCGACATATACATGAGAATCGGAAAAAAACAAGAATGCCTTGACTTGAAAGACCGGGAAGTTTTGATCATCTTATGCCAATAAATTATGCTTATGTTGCAAGTGCATGAGAACCAGGTTTAAGTGCAAGTTGAGTAAAGCCATGCAGCCCTTGACATGTATGTTGATTAAATAGTGATGATGTTGATAAAATTTGAGCAGGATAACTAAAACCAAATATAGAATCACTATTTTGAGCGAAGGTCACCGGATTACTACAGTTTATCACTCCTAATAAAACATGCAATAGTGTTACGCCATTATTGTTGCATTACGATACAATGCGATGGGTAATTGCTACATGTGTCATTCATACCAGGACTAATAGGACTCAGGAAAATTTTGATGATCACTTGTGCCAGACATGAGGTAATTAAGAACAAAAATACCTTTCAAAGGTTCACGCATTTTGACCCAAATAACTAATAGTATTATTCACAACGCAAAGTATTTCTGAATTTTATAACTATAACATCTTGTTTACAAATATTTTCTGGTATTCTGTAAGTATGACGTTTGATTTACAAATATTAGTTTGTATAAATGTTGACGCCAGCAAATGCCGGTGACAAAGAACCAAATCATTTCTACGTTTACCACAGTTTCTAAAACGATGTGCAAAGCTTTTTGACAAAAAGGTTGCAAAAAAACACTAAAAAAACGACGAAGCTACCTTCGAATATATTTGCAACACATCAAAGGAGAAGCAACTGTATGAAACGTCTAAAAATTAGTTGAGGTTCTTAAGATGTTTTACATCAAAATATTATATTACAATTCAATTAACTTAGCTCTCAGCCTTACTTTGGATATAACATTGACCTCAACTTGATTAACTTCGTAATATCAAGTTCACCCTCATCCAATAATTGTTAATTATATCTTAAGGCACATTAACAGTATCAAACCCTATTATAAAAGAACTTAATCAAAATGCGTGTTCTGATTGGTCAATGCCCGTGTTTGTATCAAGGCATCCAAACACAGAAATTGAAATTGCTGTAGTGAGAATTTAGGATATGCCTGGAAAAGAACAATTCTTAGCTAACTTGCCTTGGATTTCATTTTTGGCAGTGTGAATAAGAATTTAAATCAACATTAGTTATTTTTTTAACCTTTTAAATTCAAAAAACTTGCTGCAATACTACGTTTTAGTGACATTGTTGTTCACTAAATGTTACAGTTTCGTTTGCTTGAGATAATTTGGCTTTCACATTTCACGTCATTTAAATAAAGCTTAACCCTCTTCTTGTTTGTTTTTAAAACAATTACTAAATTTCCAGTGTTTGAATGGACTGAGTCCAACGCTTGGGATTTTTCTGGAGTTAAGAAAAGCAGAGCAAAACACTCGCCTTCAGCACCCACGTGTAGGCGTTGCGTACCTATATTTCTATAATTTCTTTCCACCAGCAAAACTTTGTGGGTGGAAAGAAATTATAGAAATATAGGTACGCAACGCCTACACGTGGGTAGCCTATCATTTAACTGTGAAGCGTCTGTTAGCTTACAAAGATTAAGCAGAAGTTATAAACAATAAGCAAAGAATCGTCGTTGATATAAACCTGTGAAAATGTTGTTATTTTGAGAAATATTAGCTAAAAACATCACGACTGAAAAATTGACTTGTATTGCCTGTTGTTATTTATTCAGTCAAGCGGAACTAAACATGACCTCAATTCATCGATTATACAAACGAATTTTCTTACTCTTCGCCATTGAACTGTAATATAATCTATTTTATTTCAATGCTCTTCACAAACTTCCATAAAAAAGTAACGTCTAAAAGTCAAGATATTATTCAAATGCAGTTTAGTCAAACGCCGAAAGCAAATGAAATTGTTTTGCTTTCGAATATTATCCAAAATTATTAATGTATTATTTGTGTGGTTTACAATTTAACATCCAGTGAAATATACGTGTAAAACTATAATTAAAGTCCATCATCAGGAAATACAAAATAATGTTTGATAGTAAACGCTTTGCTCAATGATTGGAAGTGATCGAAATTGTTTGCAATAAACACAAAATCTTTGGAAATATATACACTTTTCAAAACGTGATTAGAAAAAAAGTAAATAAAAAACACGACCTTTTGGCTCAAAACACAGTTAATTCCCTGTATAATTAGGTTGAATAATATGTCACAAGCACGTCAAGTTAACAATATTTGTTCGAACAAGCGCCGCTCTCGAGCTAGTGCTGCCCTCCAATAAACGCCGCATGTGTGGTGAAAAAATTAAATTAGCACCGCTGCATTTGTTCGAACAAATACGGTATTCATGGTTAGGAATAACATTCTCTAAACAACATCTAAGAAACATTTTTAAAACAAAACTTTAGAAAAAATGGTTTTCAGTGAGAAAAAACCTTTAAAAGTCGCAAGAAATCTAAATGACGTTACTTTCCTTGATATGATTCTTGTGAGCACGTGCATTTATGAAGCGTGCTATCTAAGCTAAAACCCACAAAGTTTTGCTGGTGGAAAGAAATTATAGAAATATAGGTACGCAACGCCTACACGTGGGTAGCCTATCATTTAAATAGGGCTAACTAATGAAGTACGTAAATGAACATAATTCAAATAAAATTGTATATTTAATATCATTTACATCAAACTCGTTCAATATTTTAAAATTGATTTTAGTTATTTGACTGAGTAAGTGTTTAACCATTTCTGCATTTTACGAACGTTTTAGCTTAGATAGCACGCTTCATAAATGCACGTGCTCACAAGAATCATATCAAGGAAAGTAACGTCATTTAGATTTCTTGCGACTTTTAAAGGTTTTTTCTCACTGAAAACCATTTTTTCTAAAGTTTTGTTTTAAAAATGTTTCTTAGATGTTGTTTAGAGAATGTTATTCCTAACCATGAATACCGTATTTGTTCGAACAAATGCAGCGGTGCTAATTTAATTTTTTCACCACACATGCGGCGTTTATTGGAGGGCAGCACTAGCTCGAGAGCGGCGCTTGTTCGAACAAATATTGTTAACTTGACGTGCTTGTGACATATTATTCAACGTAATTATACAGGGAATTAACTGTGTTTTGAGCCAAAAGGTCGTGTTTTTTATTTACTTTTTTCTAATCACGTTTTGAAAAGTGTATATATTTCCAAAGATTTTGTGTTTATTGCAAACAATTTCGATCACTTCCAATCATTGAGCAAAGCGTTTACTATCAAACATTATTTTGTATTTCCTGATGATGGACTTTAATTATAGTTTTACACGTATATTTCACTGGATGTTAAATTGTAAACCACACAAATAATACATTAATAATTTTGGATAATATTCGAAAGCAAAACAATTTCATTTGCTTTCGGCGTTTGACTAAACTGCATTTGAATAATATCTTGACTTTTAGACGTTACTTTTTTATGGAAGTTTGTGAAGAGCATTGAAATAAAATAGATTATATTACAGTTCAATGGCGAAGAGTAAGAAAATTCGTTTGTATAATCGATGAATTGAGGTCATGTTTAGTTCCGCTTGACTGAATAAATAACAACAGGCAATACAAGTCAATTTTTCAGTCGTGATGTTTTTAGCTAATATTTCTCAAAATAACAACATTTTCACAGGTTTATATCAACGACGATTCTTTGCTTATTGTTTATAACTTCTGCTTAATCTTTGTAAGCTAACAGACGCTTCACAGTTCACATAGAGCTAATGTATTACGTGCATACGTACTATATGTATGTGCGCTTGTATTCACTGTCATATTGACCTTGCGCACAGTACAATTTCAGCGTAAACTTTCGATCAGAAAGCAAAGAATTGAGCAAGCTTAACAACTTAATGACAGAATTTCCTTAACATAACTTTCAGACACAATGTTTAAGTTTCCCACACAAAAAATTCGCTCTGAGTCAATCGACAGAATGAGATGAAAAACTGTTAATCCTGATTTCCACTATTGGTTTAACGAGACAAACGCGACAGCGATTAACTTTAATCGTGATAATCCAATATGGGAACGTGATAATAATTGCAATAAACGGAGACTAAAAATCACGACAAATGCGATAAAATATCAAAAATTTTTGATAATTGTTCGCGTTAATCGCCAAAATGACGTCATCTTGAATGAAAATTTAGGAATTTAAAATGGCGGTTTCAATATGTGTTCAATCACTTAATCCAGGAACTATTAAATTTGATGAAAAGTTGGCCGAGGAAGTGCGTAAGTTTCCATGCTTATTTGACAAAACATGTAAGGATTATAAAGACAAGTTTGTCTTGGCAAATGCTTGGGCAAAAGTGGTAGGAAATCTGAATCTATTGGAAGGAAAAACATAATGTAAACAAAATATAGGTGTGCTTGAGTGGCAGATTTCAAAGGTGTAGAGAGTGCAGTCTGCTATAAATAAACAGCTTTCAATCTATCAATTTTTTTTTCTATTTACGTCTACTCTAAAACTAACACTAATTAGATTTAATATTTTTTCATGTAAAAAATGTTAATACTGAAAAGTTAATGTTAGTGTTAATATTGTTAATGTTAATAAAGTTAATGTTAATAAAGTTAATGTTAATGTTAATATTGCTTATAGGTGAGCGAGCCAAAAAAATTGTTTGAAAATTTAAAAAAAAGATTCATCAAGCGAAGAAATGACTTCAAAAAAGTAAATAAATCTGGAACATCTCTGTCAGCTGTTGTTTCCTCTAAAACAAAATTGGATGACGATAACTTTCTACAGTGGTTAGTACCATACATAAAGGCTAGAGCAACAAAACTAATTTGTCAGTATCAACAACCAGCAGCAGCTCGACAAGTAATTGTAGTTTGTTAACCAATGATGAAATTAAGCATGTCAGCTTACTAAATGAAGACAATGACTGTCAACAAATTGAGCCAGATGAAGTATTTGATGATAAGATTACTGATATATCTGACACAACTGGACATAGAAAGTGGCCAAAGACAAAAGTCGATGTCGAGAAAGAAGAAATACAGTTTCTTCGTACAATGCAAAAAGCAATTAGGCATCAAAACGAAAACAAACACGTGGAAAAAGATGAAAATGATTTATTTGGAATGCGTGTTGCCTCCTAGTTGAAGAAATTAAATGCACATGAAAAGGCCTTTGCTAAACATCAGATTAAAAATGCAGTTTTCAATATACAAATGAATCAAAACCCATCACCGTCTAACCAATTTTTGCATAGTACTCAGGCTCTGCCTTTTCTCGGAAGCTAAATGATGCAAAAACCAACAAGTTAACTAAAGACTGAATTGTTTATAATTCCATTGAAGAACTTTGTTAAAAAAAATGCTCAAACTTTAAAGTATGAATGTTATTTAGAAGCCATGTTGTTTAAACGAAATTGTTGACAAAATGTTTTATTTTCTTAATTATAAATTCTTCTAGTGTTTCTTACATAATGTTGCTGCCAAGGCACAGAGCCTTCATTGCTATTCACGTACTGTTTCAGTATAACGAGATCCTCGGACTTTGGGGGTACTGATTAGGCCTATACCAGAATCTGATGCAACAACCTTTCTCCATTCTCCTTGCTTGATCTGTCCATTGCTATTTTCTGAATCTACAAATCCAGTTTGGTATTATACTGCATTATCCGTTTGTCGTAAGTAGTTTTGCAGACACACTGTTTTGCCATTACGTATTTAACAACATTGTCTCTGGATGCAGGAATGGGCCCCCGGAATAATCTCCACCTAGCGATTAAAATTCCAAAAGTGTTTTCGATATTCTTCCTGGCTCTGGACAGACGATGATTAAAAATTCTTTCATCTTCTTTCATTCGCTCTTTCTCACCAAGATATGGTCTCATTAACCATTCTTTGAGGGGGGAAATTTTATCCCCCACCAAGTAATAAGGCAATGCATTCATTGGGCAGCCATCTAATTTTTCAGGCTCTGGCACAGCAAGAGAGTTGGTTTCAAATCACTTCTCAATTTCTGAGGCAATCAAAACGCCACTGTCATTATCGCTGCCATATTGCTCTACATCTACAATTGAAAAGCTGTACTTATCATCACACACTTCAAGAAGTGATATACTAAAGAAATCTTTGTAATTATAATTTTCACTTCCCGAGTTGCTAAGGCAATCTATGGCTATATGTCTTCGATCAATTGCTCCTACAACATGAGGCATATCCCATTGCTCTTTAAAACCTTCACTTATGTGTTTCCACTCTGCAGAACATTTTTGAGCTCTTAAGTAAATTGGAGATAATGCATCATATATTGCCTGACAAACTTCTCTAATAATCTTGGACACTGTTGCACGCCCAATACGAAATCCATAGCTGAGTGTTTGCTGAGAGCATCCTGTAGCTAAATATCGCAAAGTAATTACCAATCGTTCCTTTCCACTGATTGCTCATCTTTATAAGACTCAATGGTCAAATCTATCTCTGGACATTCTTAAGTATCTATATAGCAATAAAAATAGTATGAAGCAGAGCTCTAAATTTTGTTGAGTTGCACAAAATGCTTCGCACTTCAATAAAAACAACCACAACCATTTTGATTTTGGTCTCATTAAACCAGAGGTGTTCTTACAACAACAAACTCCGTGCTTAATTCAGATAAGAAACTGAAAGTGTCGAAGGTATGAATGCAAGAATGAAGTAATACAAACGTACCTGTAGTGATACTCTCCGTCTTCATTCTTAGCTCCTGGTATAAACGATTGAACTCGCTATTCGTTTTGTCTTTGAAAATATCTCGAATCCAAAAACGTTTTCTTCTTTTTATCGATGTCTCCGTCGCCTCCATAAAACATAAGCTGCTGCAATTACCAGATCGTGTTCTAACGCCATTTCACAAAATAATCGCTATCGGACATAATGTAAACAACACGTCTAATCGCGCAACCATTGCAAATTAAAGCTATCGCTATTGCTTTTATCGTGATCATTGAGTTCTATAATAACTGGAGCGGCTATCTCAAGCGCGGCTTTAGATATCGCATGTTGTAAAAAACATGGCGGATTTCGTCCGTTGCCGCTGAGATTTACCGAAATTGACCGCTTTTCCGAAAATTTCCCAATTTCCCACTCCCTCCTGAGGAAAGAGTGAGGAAAATGTATGTGTGTATTTGGGATTCGGCAAGCAATTTTTTGATGAAAATGAAGGTAAAAACCTTAAAGTCATAACAGCGAGTCAACTGTGGTTGTCAGTTATCTGCTCCTACAAGGATGCATTTATAACTATCGACGAAAGAGCTATATGTCGGCTACACATGTATGAATGCAGATGTGCGTCGTTTTCTTACCAGCGTCAAACTTGTTTGATCGATTAAACTCTTTAGTCAATACAAAAAAGTATATCTTAGTTCATCTCCACGGTTCACGAGAGAGAAGTCAGCTTATTTGTTATCATTGCTATTTTGCTTCTTTTCATGCAATGGGCAATGGCTTTTTTCGCCACAATTGTAGGATTTTTACTTGTTTCTTTAAAAAAGTACATATTAAATCTCTGGATATTTACGGATTTTCTGTAATTGAGTTAAATATGAAATTTCAAAAAGACTCAAGTCTGCATAGGTTTGGTAAATGAAAACAAGCAATATTGTATAGAAATTACTTTAAGTAACCTTTTTGTGATGTTCTGAAGTGCAAGTGCATCAAATACTTGTAAAGTTGTAGCACATTTTGATTTTGTTGTATTGATAGCGCACTTTGTTTTGTTTTTCCTATATTTGCAATAAAAGTGCACTATAATTTGAATGATTAACACAGTTTTCACCTCAATAATAAATTTCATAAGCAGTTGGTAGTGCATTTTGTTCTCTGAGTATCCACATCTGGTGTTTTGTTCATACAAGAATGATGAAGTGCAAGTAGATATGTCATAGTAAGGCAATAAAACCAAATGAATTACATACCTATAGTGTACTTTTATGCTAGAAGCTTAAAAGCTTTTTTAGAAATTAGAAAGTTATTGTATTATATTACCTCTATATCATCAATCTCATGATAAGAAATAAGAAGCAAAAAATTTGTAGAAAAGCTTTGAAAAGTGAAAAACTTTCTTTAAAAAAAGCAGCAATAATGCATATGATAAATCTCCATTCTGTACTCTAATAGGTAAATAAGCTCAAAGTTTTCTTAAAGAAATATAAGAAATATATAAGAAATATACAGTACAGTAACTTTAAAGGTTTCATCACTGAATCTTTAATGCTTCAGTATAGTGCATTAGATATTAGTAACATTCAAACAACACTCAACTAAAATATTTTGATAAAGATATGACATGATTTAAACATTAAGTTACATAAAACCCAATGGCTTATACAGTTTGAAGC
Source organism: Xenia sp. Carnegie-2017 (assembly GCF_021976095.1). Lineage (NCBI taxonomy): Eukaryota > Metazoa > Cnidaria > Anthozoa > Malacalcyonacea > Xeniidae > Xenia > Xenia sp. Carnegie-2017. The sequence continues at coordinate 6,863,527 of NW_025813469.1, read as the reverse complement.
TTCACATCTGCATTGAGTCATCATCAATCTCAGTACAAATGTTTACATAGACACAAACTTTATGGCCTTCTATTTTACATGTTTGTGAATTGACATTTCATTAAGCATCAAAACACACACAACCTTCTTGCCATCTTTCTTTGGATCATGAACTTTAACTTCAAAGCATTCAAGGCATCCTTAGTGAATCCATTGTCTCCATCCATAGAATTTGACCATGATTAAATTAAATAACTCTGGATAGGGCAGACAATAAATCAATTATTTTTACAGCATTACCATTTTTTTTAGACTCTGCCTGGTCAATAACATCTTCCAGTCATCTTTAATCCTTGATCTTCCCTGCATGTTGTCAGCAAATAGAACATAACAAGCTCTGCTCCAAATCATGGGTACCGTTGGGGCTGATCATTTCTTTTTGATACTTATTCACAGAGCAAAATGTGTGCAGGGTCTTTTTTACTTTAGGGAAACTATTTTGCAAATAAATGGGTAAATTTACGATTTCATGCATTAACAAATGACAGAAAAGTATGCAGAATTTTATAAACAAAAACAGGAAAACATCAGCATATTTGGCTTTCAAGTCAGTCTTAAAGAATACGATCTTTAATATGTATTTTATGGCTTTTCAAGTGCATGTATAATTGCTTTTCAATCGTTGACGGACTAACAAAACAAACAACTACCTCACCTGTGAGAAGCGATATGTTCCTTTTTGTGGAAACTACGACATCCAACAATTGAACGATTGAAGTGTTGGCATTATAAAAGAAATGCCAAAAAAGATATCGTCACAGAATATGGAACTAACGATATCCATATTCTGTGATATCGTGTTTGTTTTTGAAAAACTCTTTTTATTTACTATAGACACCAGGGGGAGGTCGAGAATATTATTTTTCTGCAAAGCGATCATTTCAGCGGAAATACGTCCGTTGGCCGCCATTTTTTTGGCACCCTCGCCCCAGTAAAGTTAGCCCCTCCAGTTATTATAGAACTCAATGATCGTGATAAGCCAATAGCGAAAACCAGGCTTTATGAAAACAACATTGCGCTGTTTTCCGACAAAATAACGAACACACTAAACGGATTTCTTCGTCATAGCTCGTACGTTCGACTATTTCCGAGGATAAGGACAGATAAACAAACCGATGGACACTTTTTCAGAATAGCACAGTGAACATAGCGAACTACCCACAAAATGTAAACATAGCTATAACTCAATTTTCTTTATCGGTTAATTAGTTTATTTATTTTGTTAAAAAATAAAATGGTAAGCCGAGGGTTAAATTGCGTTAGAAATTTACGTAAGTATAAAAAATAAAAGAAAAAATACTTTAGAACTATGTAAATCAGTTAAATGCTTGATTCGTAATAAAAAACAATTGTTTAACATAAAATTCGAACCATATAGCCATTGAGTAAGTTATAAAAAGTTATTTGTCTTTAAACAAGACATTATAAGACAAATAATTAAAAGAAAGGTGTGTGTCTATTTATATACAAAGATTTGCATATTAGGTGTGTAGCTATTAAAGCTATGGAAAGTAAAGTGCAAAGTGTAAGAGAGGACACAGATCTACTTAATGATGGAAAACATCCAATACAATTTGCAAATGGCAGTTTTTGCCTACTGGGGAGAGAGAGGCAGCAAGGCCTAGCGATAGTAACTCCTTGTTAGGCTTTTCTATTACAGGTAGCGTTCTATGTTTTTTTTTGTTCAATGGTTTTGCCACCTTTAAAGACGGCGGCTTGCCTCACTCGTTACTATAAAACTTCGGCAGAATCAGATATCTAACAAATTGGGTTCTAGGTCATTGAAGTTTAGAGATCACGATGCTTTCATTAATGATTAAATCAGGGATATATATATATACAGCCATGTAGGGTGAAGAATAGATTATAGAAAATTCGTCAAAGGAAGCTGTATGACCTAATGTATTCACATCTAGCATAAAATGCGGACTGTTTTCCTGTCAAAGGTGAAACTCACAAGTGTTTTGGGATTCTGGTGTGGCGATGGCAAGTAGTATTACTGACTGTCAAATAAACAACACCATGTCTCAGGAATTTGGGAATCATCTCTTTCAATGAAAAGGAGGACAAAATGTAGCAGTTGAGCGAAAAACAAACGTAATACTTATGTGAAGAAAAGTGGCGTTACAGAGGCGGTTAAGTAGGGTGCATATATGTGAAGAGAGTTTGAGCCTGCGCAGGGAAGACAGACATGGATGAGGTTTTTGGGCATAGATGGTTATATAAGTGCATGGTTTGAGTGAAAAGATGGTGTGCAGAAAGAGGCGAACAGTGCTGTCAAAGAGTTGAGTGTGGAAAGCATTGAAATCAAACAGTTTCTAAACATTCCTAGCTGAACACAAAATAATTGACACTCCATATTAAACAAACATTTCATTCCAAATATTTTATAATTGATATGTTATTATTAGCCTATCACATAGAAGCCTATCACATTCATGGTATTAATCCTTCATTCAACCATGGTGCCACGTGCGTCATGTGAATTGACAATTTTTCTTTGAAAATTGACTTATTTATTTAAGTAACGTGAATGAACGTTTAATCACGGTCTTATTTATAATTTGTAATTTTTGCAAATATTTTCTACTGATGATGACATGTAACATCTTTCGAAATGTTTAAAACAAAATGTTTACTTTATAGAGAGTGTCAATTTTTTTGTGTTTTACTAATTTTTTTGGCAGTTGTAATTTCAAGTTGATAGTGTAAGTTTTCGTATTTTGAGCATATGTTAAAAGTACGGTGAATAATAGTAAAAATTTTGTTGGGATGTTGAATGAGAAAAGAGAGGAGCAGAAGTATGCGATAAAAAAAGCACTCGTAAACGTAGCGTCATGTTTAAGAGAGGTTTAAAGGAAAAAGGGAAGTTATTGAACCATTTCTGTGCAATCATTTTCGTTCAGTTCTTTCATACACAACCTTTTTTGAGTATTCCACTACTATTTGTACTCACTTGCACCACATAGTAAATTTGTATTCTAACTCACACTTCATACACCCCATTTTTTGTTAAATCATCGCACTTAACTCACTGAAATTGAACATATGTAGCTACACTCATAATATGTAAATCTTTGTAGCTATACATAAACGCACTGTGGGATATTGCATTCTTTTAGTTTCCCTTTGACATTTTTTCAGTTTAAATACGTTTTGTAAGTTTTTTGTTTGTTTAGTTAATTGTTCTTTTTTGTTGTAACGCGTGAGAATTTGAAACGCGATGAAAGAGTAAGTACTGCTAATGACGTAAAAAGAAAGCTCGACATTTGTTTTGTTGTAATTACCGTTAGTATAAATAGATATAAATAATTAACTCTAACAGATAGCGTAGAATTCGGTAGAAATACTCCAGTGATGTATTGCACTTGTAGCTTGTAAAATAAAAGTTTCAAAACGAAGAGTGTGAAGCAGCTGAGGAGCGGATTCCTCGATACACACACCTTGATCATATTAAATATTAGTATTATGATGTCTTGTATAAAGAAAAAACGTTACTTAAAATAAAATATTATTTCTTACTCAATCGCTATGCTTGAAATTTTATTTTGGGCAATTGTGTTTTTAATGCGAATCTGTTTTCCTTGCCTGAGAAGTCACTCGCTTTTATTTTGAGACATACTTCATTGTAAAAATATTAAAAGTATGGTTCTAAGATACTTTATGGAAAGGAAGAAATTGTAAATTGTTGAGGATATGGCAGCAGTAAATGTTACAATTGTTATTATGTCGTACTTTCTAATCAGTAACATCTTTCACGTGGGTAGTATTCTTCAAAATGAGTGTCAATGAGATTATGTTGAAAAAACTGAAATGAAAGGTTCTCGCAACGTTCCGGAAGTGCATTGTAATGTTTTTGAAGCTTTAGCATACGTAGAGTAAAGCAACATAGTCCTCAAAGCACACTTTAAAGACGTTCTAGTTTTTCAAGTAATTAATGACTTCTCTTTTCGTGTTTTTGTCTGTATGTTGTAAAAATTAACAAGAAAATAACTAACGTGTACGTGGAAATTAAAAATTTGTCTTGCAAAATTCGTGTTTGTTCCATTGCAACCCAATTGCAGACTTTATCTGAACGTCAATTCCTGTTATTTTGTATATTATCACAAATACTTAAAGTGTTATTGCAATGAAGTTTGACCGCCCTCTTTTTTCTCTTTAACTAAATATCCACCGTTTTAGAATCAATTTGATATATGAATAAGCATTTTTTATTGAGTTGAAGTTAGTTAATTTTACCGCTGAATACGGACCTAATGTGCGAACTTCTCAAGTGGTCATGTTAATAAGTTATGACGTCATAAGTGAAACACGTTTGGTTTACGAACTATAGATTTATATGGCCGACGCCACATTCTTCTTCGTTTTTCTTTATTTTTCGGCTTGGAAAATGATTGCTTCTCAATTATTTTTTACACTATGCTAAAATAAGTATTTTAGAAACAGATGGCTGGAAATATAATCCATTATGTGTGATATTAGGTCGAAAACATTCTCTGTTTTGATTAGTCTAGATTTGAAGTATTGTATGATGATTCTTCCATGCGATTTATTTTGGTCTTTTTTCTTTTATTCTCACGATTCTTAAGTGAATTGCTTAAAGGAAAATCTCCAGGAAAATCGCATTGAACTCGATCTTGTTTGAGTTTTTGGGCTTTGTTGGAATGCTTTTAATAGCTTCACAGAAAAAACACATAAGTGATCCAATGTCATTAGAGAGCAGCACTAAGCAAAATACTGAATACATACATAATATAGAACATGGAAATTTCAATAATACAATGTGAGCAGGTGTAAAGAATACAGTGCCGTTATTAAAAGATAAGGGTTCTGTTCTAACAAACAGTGTACCTCTCAGCTTCCTGATAAATAAGCTTCCTGATAAATAAGCTTCCTGATAGATAATACTACCCAGTAACCAAGATTAATCTGAAGATAGTGTATAAGTCATATTTATTCCTCATTCTAGTTTTCTTATTACAGCAGAAACAGCTCTACTACATGAATAATATATAACAACAAAGATATGCTTAAAATAGTCTTGATTTAGGTTGTGTGCTACTCAATTGCTTCAAATAATAATAATTACAATGTTTATTTTGATATCAAACAAACTTATAGACAAACTCATTTCCCTGAAGATTCCTCAAAACTTTTTCATGGACAATGTATCAAGAGAACTGTCATGAGGCTTGTTTTATCATGCATACAATATTTCATAGTTCATACTGATCTCTTCATGGTAGCTAATATTTCAAAATGATGGTTTGATTATCTTCAACAAGCTCATATTTTGTTAAAGGACTTCATTTTTTGACTTCTCTTTCACAATAATTGTAATTCTGTCCTTAAAATACTTGTGAATTCAAGTCTATCTAACCCGTCGTAGTCCAGCTAAGTCAATTTCTCGTTTTTGTTACGACCGATTCCAGCCAAATTGACGTTGGGAATCAAATATTTATTCTTTCCGTTTCGAGCTTTTTGGCCAAACAAACATTTACATAGATCAAAATACAACTCATCAAAAAACGTTGAGCAAAGACATCTACAAAGGGGTGAAACGTTGTCGAACAAAATGAGCCTTTTGTTCGCACCATTGCAGTTCGCACAAGAAGTGCCAAAAATAACAACTTTGGACGAGCATAACTTTGGATAGAAAAGTTCAATTTTATTTCTAATTTCAAATATAGAGTGAAGATGGATACTTCTTTTTGTACTTCTTTTTATTTGGTCAAAAAATTAGGGAGTCAAAATTCGTTCCATAGGCACTTTAAACAATTAAGTTTTTTGTATAAAAAATGTTTCCGAAAAAAGGTCCTGTTCCATAATGCTGGCCTCTATAAGTTATGTTTGTGATTCAAATGCTTTATATTGATCTGTAGCTGCTATGATATAGACATTTAGACTCCGACTTATAAATTCTGTTCAACATGATGTGTTTTTGGAATAACTATAAAGTTTCAAATTTATGTACCAATTAAATTTATGTATTTATTTACAATGAGAGTTTTGGGTTTTGATATTTTCTAATGTGTTTGCTAGGTGAAAATATGACATGTTCTCACAATGACTTCTTCTGCAAAGATGGAGAGTGCATTTTGGCACGATGGAAATGTGATGGTGAAAATGATTGTTTAGATGCCTCTGATGAAGAAACTTGTGGTAACATAGTCTTTTTTAAATTCTGAGAAAAACAATCAACTCGGATCTTGAAAAATACTTCGGGTTGGAAAGGTTTAATACATACTATACTGCTGCTTAAAGTTTGACAAAAAAACTCAAATCAAAAAATGAATAAAATGTAAAAATGAAGGTTGAAGCGCGTAATTGTGTGCATGCAAGTTGTACTCTTCTAAACTTTGGTTGATATGACTTGCATACATGAGCAACTTTTTCAATTTCTAGAATCAAGTCTGATCCTGATAATGGTAGTCAATTAGCTCCTTTATTTGTTAATGAGATTCTCTATGAATTTTTTTTCAAATAGTTAATACTTCTGAAAGATTGTTATATGCAGTGCGGTGTTTGAAATTGAATGAAGATATGATCTTCGCACTTTGCCGGACAATTTAAGCAATTGTCTCATGAACCTGAAAAATTCAGGTGACTCAACGGGACTCGAACCCATGACCTCTGCGGTGCCGGTGCAGTGCTCTCCGGCGCAGTTAATACTTCTCTTGTTTATCACAAGGTTTCCTCTGTTTTTTTTTCAATTTTCGATGCAAAAAATCAAAATAATTTGCTACGCCAACACCATTTTCTGTGTGCTAGAAATTAACTTTTCAACTACAAAATGCTTTAAAAAACTTAACCTGTTTTTGCCCTTTCAGTTTATAGGTACTTTAGAGATTGACATGACCAGGCTAAAAGTTTATCATCTCTTCCTTAGAGAGTTACCCAACTTGCTTGTCTAATCAGTTTCGATGCAAGTCTTCAAAGAGATGTGTGGATAAATCATGGCAATGTGATGGTGATTATGACTGCGAGGACTACAGTGATGAGCTCAATTGCTGTAAGTTAAAACATAAAAAATGTTAATTGTTAATGAGAGAGATGAGAATACAGAACATAGTAGTAAAAAGTAAAGTACTCCGGAAAGAATTAACTATTCTGATCAATTGATTTAAATAACTTTGTACATGAACTGCAAGTCTGCAAGTGAGATTAATATTTCCATAGAAGAAGCCACATGCCTGCAAAGTTACTTGCTCTGTGCATTCATTTTTTAAGCTAAAGAGAACATGTTGTCAAACAGACTTAAGTAGCAGACTTAAAGTAGGACATAAATAGCAGTAGCACAGCCAGCCGGCAAATTTACTCCCACTGAGCAAGGGGGAACAGCAAATATTTGCATAACTGGAGTATAATATCGGGCTTTTATGTTACCGTTGAATGACTCGAAAAGTATACATATGTATTCAATCTTACACAAAAAATAAGTTTTTAAATGTATTCTAACAACTATATTTTATTTATGACATTATTTATCATGTCAGCTATACCAAATTTCTCTATTGTGTGCGTTTAAAAGAAAAATTATATCATTCAGCATTTGGGGGGACTGAATGTAAAGGTTTTTATTGTATACTAATTTTATGAAAAGAGTGTATTGCATTTTAAATCAAACGTTTCTATTTCTGCATGTGCTTTAAAGGGGTAGTCAGACCTTAACACAACTTTCGCTCATATGAAAGTGTATATTGTTCTTACCTCTCTCGCGAAATCCTAGGTTTCCAATTCAAATTTAACTCGAGAAATAATGCCTTAAATGTGTGTATTTTTCGATCGCCATTGTGTACATGCAAGCGAAGCCGCAGTCCAGCAGCGGTTTTTCGTCGTGACGTCACTGCGCGGTGATCGTTGTCAACATTAGACAAAATATACTAGCAAAAGTAGAAATTACGCATAAGCATATTCATCGTTGCATTTTATTTTCTAAGTTTTTAAATTATTTTGCGCAATGGATACGGATTACTCAAACGATTCCTCTAGTAATTATTCTGGAAGCAGTGTTTCAAACTACGAAGAAATGATTAACGATCAAAACATGATTCAACCATATGCTTATGAGCCGATTGAAACAGACTCTAGCGAAGAGCCTATGGACGACTCCGACGAAGTTCAGCTGTTGTAACAATGAATGAAGACTCTGCACAATTTGAGGGAATAGATACTCCGGACTGTATTACAGATAATCCTGTTTTTCAAAATCTTTTTTAAATTATTGGGTATTACGACTGGCATGGAGTGAGTACAAACAACACTATGGTTCAAGAACTGAAGAAGGACCTGAACACAAAAGACAAAGACATGTGGCTTACAGGCAACTGGTTCGATGGTGTTGGAATGTATTGGGCAAGGAAAGTAGAGTACCACTACCATCTTTTGCTGTTAGCTACATTCGAGCACATTTCCAACCACCAGGTCTAGAAGAGGACTTTGTCTTTGAGGGTTTTAAATTCGCTGATGAATAATAATGGTAATGTAAACTATTATAGCCATATTTATAAGTATCGTTAATGATGAATTACTAATAAATAAAAATATAAATTGGATTTAGTAAATGAACAATAAATACAAATTATAATGGCCAAGCCAAACCAATTCTTTATTTGTGCTATGCAAGGATTTTGGTGTACATAATTAAAAGTGCCTTTGCTAATGAATTTGCATAGCAAAACAAAAATTGGGCTACTTTACTATTAGAGATTCTCTTATTATTGTGCTTGTATAACACTTTCTTTGTTTGGCTTTTCTATAGATGCAATATTTCTTGAAATGTTTGCTGATAAAGAAATCTTGTTATGTACATTTTTTACATTAAAACAGCAGACATCTTCCCTCATACCTTGCACAAAAGAATATGACTTACTCGCCATAATTGGCTTGGCTACCCAATTTTCTTGTCCTTTTGGGAACACGATATTATATCACTTTTTCCCTTGCTGCTTTCCACATTGAACTTGTGCTTGTTTTCTGCCAGTGTTTACATTGTGGTCTATCACTGCCAACTTGGTTCTTGCAAGCATACCTTTATACGAAAAACACTTTTAATAAAGTATTTTCCCTCCTTCCACTTGTGCTTATCGTGTTCCAAAAGGGCGAAAAAATTGGGTAGCCAAGCCAATTATGGTGAGTAAGTCATATTCTTTTGTGCAAGGTATGATGGAAGATGTCTGCTGTTTTAATGTAAAAAATGTACATAACAAGATTTCTTTACCAGCAAACATTCCAAGAAATATTGCATCTATAGAAAAGCCAAACAAAGAAAGTGTTTTACAAGCACACAAATCAAGAATGGGTAAACAGTCCCCAAAAAATAATTATGTATATATCAATATTTATAATTAATAATAAGAGAATCTCTAATAGTAAAGTAGCACAATTTTTGTTTTGCTATGCAAATTCATTAGCAAAAGCACTTTTAATTATGTACACCAAAATCCTTGCATAGCACAAATAAAGAATGGTTTGGCTTGACCATTATAATTTGTATTTATTGTTCATTTACTAAATCCAATTTATATTTTTATTTATTAGTAATTCATCATTAACGATACTTCTAAATATGGCTATAATAGTTTACATTACCATTATTATTCATCAGCGAATTTAAAACCCTCAAAGACAAAGTCCTCTTCTAGACCTGGTGGTTGGAAATGTGCTCGAATGTAGCTAACAGCAAAAGATGGTAGTGGTACTCTACTTTCCTTGCCCAATACATTCCAACACCATCGAACCAGTTGCCTGTAAGCCACATGTCTTTGTCTTTTGTGTTCAGGTCCTTCTTCAGTTCTTGAACCATAGTGTTGTTTGTACTCACTCCATGCCAGTCGTAATACCCAATAATTTAAAAAAGATTTTGAAAAACAGGATTATCTGTAATACAGTCCGGAGTATCTATTCCCTCAAATTGTGCAGAGTCTTCATTCATTGTTACAACAGCTGAACTTCGTCGGAGTCGTCCATAGGCTCTTCGCTAGAGTCTGTTTCAATCGGCTCATAAGCATATGGTTGAATCATGTTTTGATCGTTAATCATTTCTTCGTAGTTTGAAACACTGCTTCCAGAATAATTACTAGAGGAATCGTTTGAGTAATCCGTATCCATTGCGCAAAATAATTTAAAAACTTAGAAAATAAAATGCAACGATGAATATGCTTATGCGTAATTTCTACTTTTGCTAGTATATTTTGTCTAATGTTGACAACGATCACCGCGCACTGACGTCACGACGAAAAACCGCTGCTGGTCTGCGGCTTCGCTTGCATGTACACAATGGCGATGGAAGAAGAGGCAAAAATACACACATTTAAGGCATTATTTCTCGAGTTAAATTTGAATTGGAAACCTAGGATTTCGTGAGTGAGGTAAGAACAATATACACTTTCATGTGAGCGAAAGTTGTGTTAAGGCCTGACTACCCCTTTAATTAATTCTTGTTGGAGTACGATTTGTAGCTGATACATATATATACACTGCAGGATCAAAACTTTTACTTTTTTGCAGTGATGGACACAAACTGTGCAGGAAAAAAATAGAAACTTTTATAATACAAATGAAGTAAATATAACAAGAACGCTACTTTAGCTTCATTTGTGACGTTAACTTGCACGACTGTTGTAAAGAAAATAGAGCTTTTGAATTGTTTTGCTTAAGATATACGGAATGAAATTGAAGGAAAGTTCTTGTTCACTGTATGGTTTTGAGTCAAGTTTGTGATTGTGACTGTGATGGAATATGTTTTGACACTGACATAATCAGTGGCGTATCTAGCAAAAAAATTTTTGGTCAATCTATTATATACAGAGCCACGCCTTATGACGTCATGATTTTCAATCATACCTTTAGTAAGATATAAGTACTTTATTTAAGTTTAATATACAAATTTTAAAGTACAAACAAACACCATGAAAGTTTCTAACAAATAAAAATAAAATTTACTGTGACTTCTAGATACGCCACTCGACATAATCAGACTTTGAGCAAAAGAATTTGTCAATTGACTGGGAAACAAACGCTATTCTCCGAAACAACTTTGGCGCGTAAATTATTTCATACAGAATAGTTTATCATAAAAACGTTTTGTGCACTTTAAAGCCAAAATTTTATAAAAAATGCTAACGTTATTTATGTGTATACAGTTGTATTGTTGAATTCTAATCTCTAAAAAAACAATGAATTTGTCATTAAATATACTACACAAAGGCTGTGCGTTTTTTTGTCATTTTGTTCATTATTTCAAAACGATGAGTTGAATTTAGACTTGATCCAATGAGTTTAAAAAATTATTTATTTTCTTAATTTTGTTTTGAATGAAACTGGACGCTATATACCTTTCTTTACAATTTTAAAGCTGCTTACTTTCCATATTCTTTCAACCCGAAAAACACACGGAAAACAAACTCTTCCTAATTATAACTCATCATTTAAGCTTCTTAAATTAATTTTAGGATAATAAAGTAGTTTTTACGATCGTTAACCTAGTCTAAATGTATCTTTATCTAAGATGAAATAAAAGATGTGTTTGCACAGAATATATTAGAAATTGGGCGCAATAACAGTGCTGTTTTATAATTAAGATACAAAAGATGTTTAATGTCTTTGTATAGGCTTATGAAAACCACGGAGACCTTTGGGACAACTCGACAGCAGATTCATGACTGAATTGTAAATTATCTTTGATTGATTTATTGATTCCATTGTTTGAGCTAAAATTGATTTGCACATGTTAATATATCGGGGAAATATATCGGGAAACTGGCAGGAACTGGCTCCTATATCGGGGAAACTGGCAGGAACTTAAACATAAGACTTACTGAACACAAACGAGCTACTAAGAAACAAGACAAAACTAATCACATTGCCGAACATCACCGAATCACAAAGCACAACATTGACTGGGACTTGGCAAAATGCATTACTTACAGTACTGACTATAGACAACGGCTTACATAAGAAAGTTGGTATACCAACTTGGAACAAACCCCTCTGAACAGATCACAGCAATTACCGGCACCTTACAAACGACTTCTTCACAATACAAACAAACGATTAACTAAAAACATTACACTTCACACTAATTCACAATGACAATACACAATTGACACCCACACATTACAGCTAAAAACATCACACCTAAATCACACTTCACAACTAAAAACATTTCACTTCACACTAAATCACAATGACAACACACATTTCCTGTACAAACAATACAATGACGTAAGAACCAGAAAACAAACACGGCTAACCTGACGTTTACTCCTCATTTGACTCTGAAGATGACTACCGCAAAGGTTGTCGAAAAACAGTCAGTCAACAACAACAAAAACAGTCCTTCTCAGGACTATACCAACCTGGACGATCTAATGTAACACAGCTGTAGCCAATCATCGCGTGCATATTTAATTGTTTTGCTTACAAAGATCAATGCCACAAATACAAAATCATACATGTAAATATAATGTTAGTATTTGCAATGGTTTTTCTATAAAATTTTAGTCTTTAAAATATGAAAGCATTGTTCATTTAAAAAACCCAATCGCAAACTTCAACCACAAAATTTTACAAAAGCTCCCTTTAAATTTCAAATTGTACACTACAGCATCAAAAAATAAAATTTAAAATTTTCGTCCTTTACAAGTCGCAACAGCCGTTGAGTGTCTGCAGGTATAGTCCTGCAATGTTTGGCTTCATCGAAAAAATCTGAGGGTCCACTTATATTCAATTTAATGTTCGAAAATTTAGGTTGAAATAAACACAGTCTATGCACGTGCCTGACTCAATGAGAAAATCAAGGCTTTTTGGAAACAAACCAGCAGTGGCGTAGCTAGCCACTGCTCAGCATGCTCAGCATGATTAAGAATTTCCACAAAAATTATTTCATTCTTATTAGTGTCATTGTATATTCTGATGCCTGATTGTTTCTTATTTACATATAAGTATTTGGGACGAAGGTCAACAAATGAATTGCATTTTGCGTCTTATTTTAGTATTCCATTACGTTTTACCTTGCTGCCAGGCAACAGCTTAAACTAGAACTTATTCTCCGCTTACAAACGCAACTTGGTCATGCTCTCAAAAATAAGCATGACCAAGTAATATATTTTATAGAGAAATTTTTGCTAATCTGATTGGGTAAGAGCATCTGAGTATGCTCAAACGCGACATTTTACGTCATCTGGTCATGCTGATTTTGAAATTTTTTAATGACCAAACTTAATCCATGCAAACAATCATACTTAATTGCTCTTTGTTGGAAATATCAGTTGTCTTATCAACCTGAATACATACAAAAGTGAATTATCCATAACGCTTAAAGTTTGATTATCTTATGAAGACAACCAATAAACTCCTTTTACATTACTCGAGTTTGCTCATGTTGTTCAGGGTGCTGCCTATAGCCTTCTTCTTGTATTGTGGCAAACTGCAACCTCAACTTTACTTGTGAATATTTTCTTTGCCAATATTTTCTTTGTTTGTGTTTCCACTTTTTTAGAAACAATTAATACTCCAACAAAAAGGCCTTTCTTACTTCCACATAATTGAGTTTTCTTATCCTGGCGACTGAAGATGGTGTTATAAAGCTTCTATCATTAATGCTGCATGATAAATGTCAGAAAGATTCATGTTTTTTTTATTTATTTCATTATCTAAAATCTATCCAATAATCTAACTATCGTTCAGACAATAAACTTTCTTTTATTCATTTTTTATATTATTGTTAGTTTGCCTTTCCCATCATAAAAGTTACATAGTTTTTATTGTCTTCATGCAGTCAAACAGAACATAGATAATTGTTGTAATGTTAAAGGGCGAAAGTGGATTACTTCGTATAGTACTAATTATAGTTAACGTAGATATTGAATACTGTTTTTAAAAACATTTTTTTGTAGATTTTAAGGATTACTTAAACTTCAACTGGTTGGGTAAATGTTGTTGTTTTGGTGGTCGTAAATGGTCTAAATTTTAAAAATTTTATCGCTCGACCCTAGCATGATGGCGCCTAGTGAGGTTGCAAAAGAGAATCACCAATTAATTTTTGCTAGCTACGCCTCTGAAAACCAGTCTCTCAATTTTGTATTTTGCAATTAAAATAAGAGGTGCAAAATAATATTTCTAGCGAGTTTAATGTAAAATCTTCAGAAATACCCGATTAATGACTGGTTGAAAAAGCAAAAAAGCGTGAACATAATTGCCTGTTTAATTATAGCTGTGCACATTTTCACATTTATAGTTCAATGAGTAATTGTATTTTGATATACAAATGATAAATTGGATAAGCATTTTCGAGAAAAAGACCTATAAAACACAAAAACATACATATGGTAAATGAAAAATTAGTAATACTGCTGGGGCATCATAAACTGAAGCTAAATATGAATGTGATTTGAAAAAGTTTTCATTTCATTTGACGAATAATAAATTTTGCGGTGAATTGATCATAACTTTTAATTTTTAGTAAATTTAAATAAATTCCCACTACTTTCTTAGCTTGTATACTGACATGTGCAAAGTATTTCTTGGTAAAGATTTTTTGTTGATTATTTTTTGTTGATCATTTTTTGTTGATCAAATTGTCAAAATCTATCACCCAATTTCTACGTCTTGTTAAAAAAATATTTTTTCTCTTTTTAGACCAAAGTGAGTGCACAAGTAACCAATATCAATGTCGAAATGGGTTCTGCATTGATGAAAGTTACGTTTGCGATGGTGACAAAGACTGTCAAGATTCTTCCGATGAAGACTCTTGTGGTAAGAGTGCTGTTTTTCCTCTTCAGTCTTTTGAAGGAAAAGTATTTTTTCTATACAAGAGCATAATTCCTAGTTCAAGTCATTTTTTATGATTATAACGAAGTGTTTTTACTGTTCGGTGTAGAATACAAAAATATAAACACACTGCTTCTCTAAGTAATGGAGACAGACTTTATAGAATTCATTCAGAAATATTCACGACTTTCTGTCTGAAAATATTTACGACAAATTTACTTAGATTTGCTGCTGCAAATTCTTCACTAAGCCTGATACATACAACGCAACGAGCCAATTGCATTGGCTTTACAAACATTTTCAATCAAAACTTATATAGTAAATGAAAAACTTCTTACTCTAATGGTGACGGAAAGGTTGCCGCAAAAAGTAAGCGCACTCTGTAGCGTATCCAGTGTACGTCAAAATAAATTATTGCTCCTCAATTTTAAATTCAAATAACATTTTGAAAATTACTATTAGTTTTTAATTTTTAAAAAATATAATCTTACCAATGGTTTGACCTCTAAGGTTTTAAGAAATGTAAATATACGCCAAAATGTGCTGCAGTAATTTATTTCGACGAGCTCTAGATCCGACAATGAGCGCACTAGTATACAACTACATATAACAAATACAACGTGATTAGTCTTTCCCTCATTTTAAAAGCTTCTGCGATGAGATAAATAATTCTTAGCTCTTGATTTTTTCTTCTTGCATGATGAGATTATAACCTGTTTGATTGGAAGTAAGTTAAGATTAATTTTTGAAAACAATATAAGAGACATTTTGGTTTGTAGGCGTTAACGTTCGTTGCAAGGATGATAAATTTCTTTGTGATACACGACAATGCATTCCAATCCGTTGGAGATGTGACGACGAACCAGATTGTTGGAATAAAAACGACGAAGCAAACTGTAGTAAGCTATTAATCCTAAATAGTTTGAAATAATTCTACAAAAATATTTAATTTTTCTTCTGTGATTCACAAATATTATTTTAAGTAGGGATTTTTAAAGAGTTTTTATAACTTATGGGAGGTATAAACTTAGTCTGTAATACGGATACAATGCACGATAAAAACACTTAAATTTATTTATTTCTAGCGTCTCAACCTTGTGTTTCTGGACGATGGAAGTGTGGAAGTGGTGATTGCATTCCAGAAAGTCACAGATGTGATGGAGACAGCGATTGCCGAGACAAGTCAGATGAAATAGATTGTGGTAAAAAAAATTTTGTATCTATGTGTTGAAATATGTCGCCTGGTGATTCTCAAGAATTTTTAATTAAATTCATTATAAATAAACAATTTTTATTTCATGGACTTTTCAATAACATTAGCTTTTACTTGACAATGTAGCTACTAACCACAAGTTTGCATTTGAGTGTTTTAGTTTCTTTTTTTTTTAAGAAACATAGACTGTTTAGCTATAGGTAGTATGAAGTATTGAAAACTGTTTTTGTCCATATTTTATCTTCTGTTGAAATTTTATCAACAATTTTTTTGTTTAAATAGAAAGAACATATAAAATGAGTTGATAACGATAATTTAGTAGAATGGAGATATTGTATTTTTTCTAAAAATATTTAACTTTTTTCTTTATGAGATTGACATCGTTATGACATCAGTAAGCATAATGACATCTAAAAGATCATCTATTTTTTACATCGTTTGAATGTTTTATAAACAAAGACAGCAGTTTAATGAACACGTGTGTAAATAAATATTTTAAACATAACTAATTTAGATACTTTAATTCTAATTGTGTTCAAAAATTAGTTTGTCCTAATGCTAATTATACAATGTGATGTCGTAACGATTTAATTTGCATATCGAAGAAAACAAAAAAAACAACAGAATTTTTTGAGGAAGTTATAATTGTCTTTACAATGCAATCAAAAAACACGATGATAAATTTTGAGGTTACAAAGTTTAAAGAAGATTTTGAATAGTGAAAGCACGTTTTTTACAAAATGCTCTCTTTTTTCACGTTGCCCATGCTTGTTTGTGTACTTGAGACTTTTTATACATCTCAATCCATTTCCTTTTTTATTGACATTTTTCAGTCAGAGAATCCTGTTTTGATAAATGTGTGATCTTTTGCTAAATCTTTAGTGTTAACAAGGCTTACAGCGAGAACTATATTAATTGATTTTCAAACAACTTTACATATAAGTTAAAATCATTCACATAAATATTCTATTTAGGTTTGGTAAGAGTTGATTGTAACTTAAAGACGCAGTTCCAGTGCAAATCCGGAAACTGTTTACAATCAAATTGGGCTTGTGACGGTGATCTTGATTGTGTTGATGGATCAGATGAGTTAAATTGTAGCAGTGAGTCAATATTTCTAAATGCGTAAAATATTTATAACAAAAGCATATTTATTTTGTAATTGTCAAGTATAGAAAATGGTGCGATAATGATATAAGGAAATATGATCAGTAAATATGATTAAATGTCTGGGTAAATGCAGTGCCAGCCAAAATCTAAGAGTATTTTGAGAAGACTTTTGAAAAAAACACTATAAAAAATAATAAAAATGTCGAAAAAACAATTGGTATTCTAAAAAGGATTTTTCCGCAGATTTTTTTGCTTTGTCACATTTGTTTGAATCCGTGTTTATGAGATAATTCCTATTATTTATTTTAGGCAAATTGATTGATAGCAATAAAACGTTTTCTTATTGTCCTCATACACAATATCGTTGTTGGAACGATCAATGTGTCTTATTTGATCAAGTTTGTGATGGCAGAAAAGATTGCACAGATGGTTCAGATGAAGAAGGATGCCGTGAGTGTTCTTGTTTTAGTTACGAATTACTGACTTAAAATCATTGCGTAAAGGATGAAACCAGTTGCAGAGTCATTTATTGGGAGGGGGCACATATTTATATATTTATGCTCTGCCACATTAAGTTCCTTTGAAATCTATTGTTTGAACGGATTAAAATCATATTAAAACATGCTTATATGAATTTTTGCCCCACAAATTAACGATTCTGGTACGTCACTGGATGAAACCAAAGACACTCGCAATTATTACTGACAAAGATGTCAGTAACCATGACGAACAATTAATTACCTGCAATAAATTTGTGTGGATTTGCAAAGTTTGAAATTTTCCAAGTATCAAAAAAAGTAGGTTTTTTGTGAAATTTTTGCATCTATTAATCTGGTATGAAGAGGTATGTGAGATGTTGCTTTACTGAACAAGTGAAATTTTAACACTCAAGGAGCATAATGTTTCATCATACGGCCCATGGGGTTCAACTTTGTAAACCATCGTGTTCATTTTAGCGTCAACTGTAAATCAGACATCGTGCGGAGTTAACAAAGGTGGGTGTCACCAGATATGTCTGGACCAAGAAACACGTTACACCTGCTCTTGTTTTGAAGGATTTAAGGTTGATGCAACTGATCCAAAGCGTTGTGAAGGTGAGTTTAAATTGAATAAAAATGAAAAAAATAATTAAAAATATAAACAGTGGGTGTTTGTTGTCTTTTTTTAATTCATAAGTCAAGTTATGTAATTTACTATATGTCTTACTGTAATTTAATATTAACGATCTTTCAGATGTCAACGAATGCCAGATAATGGGATTTTGCAGTCAAATTTGTTTTAATGGTTACGGTAAATAGTTTGATATGGTATTTTTTAAACTTTGATAAATCATTTAATTTATAAAGTTTTTGTTTTACACAGGAACGTATAACTGTTCGTGTGTCAATGGATTTATTTTGCAATCAGACGGACGTAAATGTAAAGCTGAAGGTATTTCTGATATACTGAATTTTATATAGAGTTTACGTTTATTTTTAACAAAGAAATTCGATCGCTGTAGACTAAAGTTGCATGATCATTAGTGAAGTTATTTCATGCACAATATAATTGTGATTTGCTCAATAAGGGAAAGAATATAAGCAAAAGTAAAAAATGTAGCTTATAATACAAGCATATTTGTCAAAAAATAAATCCGTTACAGTTTCAGAAGATATTTCATTTAAGACAGTAATAAAGTCACGCATCTCAACCCTTTCATTTAATTCTGATGTATTACTTCTCAAATACATTTTCTAAAAAACTTACAACATATTATAACATATTATAAATAAAACAATAAAATGCGTGATTTGATTGGTAACTGTGCTTGCATTAGCCTGTCCAAACCGATCTGAACTCAACCGATTAAACTAATGGATTAATTAAAGAGAATATGCAAATCAATTACAAATACATGTTAGAAGAAAAATGAAAACAACTGTTTTAAATTTGTCGGTTTTGCATTGTTGTTATTATATAAAGTATCTAAATGAAAGATGTTCTTCGTGTTTGAACTCTATGGCTTGTGAAAACCTCGAAAACGTTTGTGAGATGTTTCAAGCTGTTGCAAATCCACGATCTTCGGTTTCGTGCTTAAGCTGATCTGCTCTCGAGTTCTCCCAAACGTCTTCTCGGTAAGCACAAGCCTGTGCAAACACAGCAAACATCTCTGTACATTAAAACAACACTGTACATTGCCCCGTTCTTAAAAAAGATAATTGTCTTGGGCAGTAGTAAAAAATACAGTTTTTAAAAATTTGTCTCATACTTAAAGTCATTTTTTCATTTGATCTCAACGTTCACTTTAAGAATTATCAACATTTATCTATTCTAAAAGGGTAAAATTATCATCTGCATAATGGAATAATTCATAATAGAATAATGTTTATTTTATATAGCAAATATTCTCTCCTCAATTTATTTTGTTTTTTTATACTGTTAACCATTGTCCGTTGACACCCAGAACCTGAAGTTTGTTAATTGCAGCTTACTTTGTAGGATCTCATCCTCTTATTGCGCTAAGTTACCATAAAGATATCACAATAACACCATATCGAGACTCCGGTGAGAAAGACAGTGTGTTTATTAATGGAATGGAAAATGCTGCAGCAATGGATTTTTCGTTCGAGGGAAGTTTAATATTTTGGGCTGATACTGTATTGAAAAGAATTATGTCCGCAAATTTCAATGGTTCAGCTGTCAAAAACGTCATAAGCCATGGTCTAGTACGTCCTTGTGAGTAGAATTATTTCATAGATTATAATCCTGTTTCTTCTTTTTGTATAAATATGTTAGACGTGCTTTATCGAACTGACAGTTCATGAAGAAAATGTCCTTTTTGCTTTAAAATTTCGTATTCTTCCATCCTTAAGTTTCATTTGTAATTCGTTACTGCAGTTCTCTAACAAACATGTTTTCAAACTAAGCATATCGCCATGTAAAATAAATGGAAAAGAACAACATTTTTTATGATAAAGGATTTGTTGACAAATGAAACAAATGAATTAAAATATTGAAGCAAATGAGTTTTTTTGAAATAGGACAAAATTTGCTAATTTGCAGTGCACTTGCCTTCTCTGCTTAGCGCATATACATTAGACAAGTGGCGAAGCCAGGATAAAGCTTTCTACTCCTGCTTATACTGTAACGCGATCTAATCCTGCTTATACTGTAACGCAAGCGCTGAAGGAGCGAGGCGCTAGGGGGTCCGAGGGCATGCTCCCCCGAGTAAAAATTTTGAATATAAGGAGTCCAAATCGGCCATTTCGTGCATTTTTAGGGGAAAAAAGTGAAATTTATCAGCCGATTTGAGCAAGTAAAATTGCAATTTACGAGCCTAATTTTCAAATAAAAGCTATTTAACTCAACATTGCTGTTTCGCCCAATATCAGGGCTCGTCAGCATGCCTAGGAAACGTGCATCTTAAAGTTGCAAATGAATCCAACATGGACAGCTTTCCAATAAAATAAATTGCATTGAACCGTTTACGTCCCATGTTTTTTGGACCTTTGAGTTTTGGATGGTTTCTAGATGTTGCCATTTAGCCACGCTGAGAAAGAAGGGTTAAGGCTGGTCAACAAAGATGTATATTTTACTTAGCTTATAGAAATTAAATAAATGTTGAATGGTCTTAATTTTCTTTACTTCATTTGAAATCGAAATTTCATCTCCGTGGGTTTTTTACAAACTTTGCTAAAAGTAATTTATGAAGCGATTTTTGATCTTCTTTAGCATTTGATATATCTTTATGTATTGATATTCTACCTAAAGAGCCTAGACGGGAGTCAGCCATAGTGCTACAAAGATATGATTTTACCCTAGTTAAGCATGAGAATGACTTCTCCACTGAAGCACTAGACACTGCCATCACACCATTGAGTTTTAGCAATTTGACCACCTCAGGAAAAAAAGTTTTTGCATTAACTGCATAGATATAGTTTAAAAGCTCCATTGGGTTTTTCTTGTGGAAATTTTTATCCTTATAAATAAACGTCAGTGATTTTGTAGATTTGGCACATTAAACAAGCGGCCATACTTATCATCTAACTGATTAATCTTAGCTACTTGTGCACCATCAGCCCACTGTGCAAACAACTTAGAATTTACCAAATGAAAAAAAGAAAAGCTCTCAACTTCATGGAAGTGATTTTTGCTCAGATCTTCTTTAAATTATGCCTTTGGTTTTCTCTAAAGTGCTGGTGTAATATCTATCAAATGCAACATCAGTACGCAAATAATTAGAAAGATACTTTTTAAAATCATGTATCTTATTAATTGCATAAGAAAAATGTACAGACCTAGTTTAAAGAATTTCACAAACAATAGATTACTGCTGCAAAATATTGTAATATATTTCAAGAATAAAACAGAAAAGAAAAGATTTCCAGAGCTAACATTAAGAAATTTGAAAAACCGTTCTACAATCTCTTCTCTTCGGTCAGGCCGGACAATAATACTGAGTTGCTCCTTACTTGAAACATCCAATGTCTCATCATATTGAATACTGATGAACTGACAATCACTTATCTCATTATTAATCTCATCTTGAATAATGTCATCTAAGCCATCAATTAGATCATTTTGCCCATCTGATGATAGCCCAGAAAATACCCAACCAGAATGTGGCCTTTCAGCGGGTTCTAATTTACCATTTAGGCGTCTATCAAAAACTGAATCGAGTTTGCAATAAGATTGCAAAGGCTTTCTATAATTCCTCTCTGTTAAGACTTTTACTTGACTCATCATGCCCCCTAAATGACAGCTCCTGTCTTGCCAAATACAAAAGAGCTTCAGTTAGATTCTTTAGCATTTCCCTATTTTGAATAACACCCTCATTATATGTTTCCACAGCTTCCATTCTCGCCCGAGAAAACATAACATCAATGCTTTCGTTGTCATCTTTACTAAATTTTCTCCAAGTCGTATAGGACTCCATATTTGACTTTGCCTTTGCATGCTTCTGGCAGTCACTTAAGAAGCTATGCATATTCATATAGCCTGTATTATTCGAAATATTGGATTTAGAATTAAAAAGTAAACAAGGTCAGCAAAATAGACTTCTCCTAACTTTGCTAGCACATAACCAGTCCTTGTTCGAGCATATGCAACCCTCAACCTTTTGTCTTGGGCTTGAACTGATCTGCTCTCGAGTTCAGCCAAAGGTCTCCTCGGTTTACATAAGCCTGTGCAAACATCGTAGTAAATATCTTTTATTTACAAGTAAATATCTTTACAAGTAAATATTTCTTAATTATAAAATAAACACAATGAAACGCGTACGCTGATTTGTCTAGAGCTGTGTTTGCATTAGCCTGTGCAAAACACATCTGAGCTCAACCAATCAAATCAATTATAACAATCAATCAGTCAAAGAGAATTTGCAAATCGATCATGAATACATTTTAGAAGAAAAACTAAAAATTTTTGTCTTTTTCGTATTACTTTTATTTTATAAAAGAAATAAAAGATGTTTTTCGTGTTTGCACTGGCTTATGCAAACCTCGGAGACGTTTGTGAGAACTTTCGAGCATGTGCTACCCTCGACCGTCGGTCTTGGGCTTGAACTGATCTGCTCTCGAGTTTTCCCAGAGGTCTCCTCGGTTTGCATAAGCCTGTGCAAACACAGTAAACATCTTTTATTCCTTAAATGAAACTCACTAGAATTTTATTTTGTCCTGCTCGCCTGAATAGAGCAGGAGTAACTTCGGGCAGGCCACTCATTTTTCCTGCTTTTAAAAGGCAGTCATGTTGACACGCAGGCTTACTCTTCTTTGACAATTGCTCTGTCATTGTTGCGAAGTATATTGAAAATAGGTGATCTTTTTTATAAAAAAACTTCGGAAATTATTGTAAATGAAGAATTATGTCAAATATTTTTAATGCTATATAACCTTTAAAGAAAATGCGAGAATGAAAAATCATTCTTATAAATTTTTTATGTCAAGCCCAGCAGCACAAACAAGACATCTGGCTTCGCCACTGCATGACCAGACACTATTCTAAACTTCTATGTCTGTGACCTGCCCACTTAGTTTCTTGAAGCTGCAAATTGTTTACTTTTCTCTTTTGAATCATGTCTCCAATGGTGAATCTTCTCATTTTATGCTCATTGCTTAATTCTTGCATCTCTTCCTTATTTCCTGCTGACAGATACGTTTTTTGTATTGTCAGTGCTATTTCGATCAGTTCTTTGCATGCATGCAAACAACACTCTTTTGAGATTTCATTGCATGCCGTCATTATTATACAATTTATATTTCAGGTGGCTTAGCTGTTAATTGGTTAGATCGAATACTTATTTGGTCTGATTCGGGAACCAACCGCATAGAAATTTCAAACTTCAATGGCACGAATCGAAAGGTTATATATTGGCAACCACTTGGTATTTTGAGAGCTGTTGCAGTGTATCCAATCAAGGGGTTTGTGCTTGTTCTTGATATAAATGTGAATAAACTAAGGCATGTGATCTAAATTTCACACGCATTAAATAATTATTAAGCATTGCAGTAAAAAGCAGGAAAATCATATTTAGTGCGTTCACTCTAAATTACAGCAATTGACTCTTTGAAGCATGTTAATATGTGCCAAATGTCAATTCTGGTGAAATAGCATGTTTTGATTGGCTTTTAATCATTTTTAACGGTTCAGCCAAGGACCTGTATAAGAGTTTGTACTAATTTCACTTACCGGAAGTAATCTCAACCGTTTTTTTGTTAAAATGAACATGACGAACAACATGGCATATGTGTCATTTCCTCAATACTGGACGAAAGTCCTAAAATTGAGATCTCCCTAAAACGGCATTTTTAACTCCAACTTCCAGAAACAAATAGTAATAACAATTTTGTAGTGTTAATGGTTTTGAGAAGGTTCACTTTTAGGGGTGGTTATAGAAAGAAAATTTTGGAAAAGTTCAATATTTACTGAAAAAGTTACTATTTATCAGCTATGGTCGAATGCAAATTTTGCATAAATTAATAAATTATTTTGGAAGCGTTCGAATTTCATATTTTCAAGGAAAAATCATATAAGACGAAAAACCACACTCACTCTCACAATTGTTCGTTATTTCAAGTAATTGACAATTCGTTATTGCAAAATTGGCATTTGACCATAGCTGATGTATGGTAATTTCTCAGTAAATATTAAACTTACTCGAATTTTTCCTACCATAACCAACTTTAAAAGTGAACCTTCTAAACCTCATATACCCTACAGAAATGTTATTGCTATTTGTTTCTGATAGTTAGAGTTATGTCTAAACTTCCACTTCTGCGACAATACAAGCCTAAGGCTATGGGCAGCAGAATGAACAACATGAGCAAACTCGAGTAAATGCGTGATGGATAATTCACTTTTGCATGTATTTGGGTTGATAAGACAACTGATGTTTCCAACCAAAAGCAAATAAGTATAATTGTTTGCATGAATAAAAAGTGAAGTATCATTGAAATGCAGCTTGGATTTGTATAGGTTACTTGCAATAGAACTGCAACTGCTATATCAGCATTGGCAAAAGGTAACTTGAATAAGCATAGTAACCTCAGAGGCACTTATATAGCAGTTGCAGTTGTATTGCAACTGACAGCTGCAAATCCATGCCGCCTTTCAATGATACTTCTCATCTTATTTGTGCAAATAATACTTAATTTCTTTTTAGTGGAAACATCAGTTTTTTTATCAACCTAAATAATTACGAAGAGCAATCATCTGTATTCTTCAAAATTTTATCTTCTATAATCAAATCAAGTCAACAAATCAAATCATTTAACATGTCTGGTGATACATTAGCCGAATATGCATCCAATCAAGGCTATGATGCAAATACCTTCCAAAGACAAAATCGACCAGAGCAAAGCTCTCAAGAAGCTCTTTAAAATTCTCTATTTATGCTATCATTTGAGTAGTCATGACCAATACAATTATATCTGTTTGGATATAAAACAGCAGTAAAAGTTTTGACGATTGCTCTATTTTCCCTTACCTCTTTCATTTTATTTTAAATTTTAATGTCTTCACGTTGCGATTGTGATACAAGAGAGTTCACATTAAGACAGAGCGAAATTCTTTGCACGAAGTATAAATTTACAAATTACCAAGTACGAATTGGTCTTTAGTTTCTTAAATTTAATTGTCCATGACGTGAAGAGAAATCCTTGAATCCCATGAACAGTAGACAGGGACAGCAAAATCACTGGCCTTGCAATGCTATCTTGACTTTGCTCTTCCATAAAGCCTATTTTTCTTTGTGTATCAACTCTACCGAAGGCTTCCAACACTCAATGTTGTTTACAATTTCGGCATTGGCCTTTGGTTTATGAGGATATTTAAGCTTTAACGGCAAATAACCGATGATATCTGGGGACTACTGATGTTCAGCGGAAACCTTGGACGCTGACCCAAACTCTAACCCTATAATCCTAATCGAAAACGAGCTTGCGCTTCCCATACAAGCGCTTTGGGTGTCCGCTAAACTGAAGTCTAGCCGATATCTGCTTTGGCAGCATATATATACATATGTATACATAAAAGATAAAAGTTTCTCCGGATTTTAAGTGATTTTTATTGAGCTTTCGACTCGTTGCTTCGAGCCTTCATCAGAATGAGGATATTATTTATTTACACGTGCTTTTAGCTTGGAGACGCTTAGAGCGTCTAATTGGATTAGCGGGTGGATTAATGTGATTGGATGGGGTGAAATGCGTGGCCATGGGTTTTGGTGCATTGTGAATATGATTGGTGTTAATAATATTAGAGTGTAGTGTTGTAGTTTAGGTGTTGTTTGTAGTTTTTTTGTCCTTTTTCTTTAGTTGTGAGTATATGATGGGTATGTCGATATGTCTGTTTATTGTGTCGTTGTCTTTACTGTACCAAGCTTCTTTAAATTCTCGTGCGTGTTTAGTCTGTGCGCGTCCGAGTACTTTAGTTTCTTTCCAGTCGAATGTGTGGTTGTTTCCGTGGGTATGTTCTGCCGGTAGTGAGTTCGGATCTCGTCGTTTTATGGCGTTTTTGTGTTCTGTGAGTCTTGTTTCAATTTTCTTTGATGTTTGTCCTATGTATTGCTTTGAACAGTCTTTACATGGTATCATGTATATCGCGTCAGTTGTATCATGAATTGTTGTTTTGTCTTTATGTTTGGTGAAACATGGTTTGAGTTTTTGTGCAGGTTTGTGGGCGGCGTTAATATTAAATGGTCGAAGAAGTCTGGCAGTCATTTCTGATGTTCCGTTTATGTATGGTAATGTGACGATTTTTACTGTTTCGTTAGGCTTTTTGTTGCTTTTGTCGGTTTGTGTTTTGTTTTGTATTTTGTATATAGTTTTGTTTATGAAGTTTCTAGGGTAATTGTTTTTAGTAAATGTGGAGTATAAGTAGTTGCGTTCTGTTTTTTTGGCTTCTTCAGTATTACAATGAGTGTTTATCCTGCTGAAAAGTGTTCGAATGCAGCTTATTTTGTGTTGTGTTGGATGATTGCTGTTGAAATCGAGTATTTGGTCTGTGTGGGTGGTTTTGCGGTATACTTGTGTGTTTAGTGTACCGTCATCTGTTCTGGTTAGTAGGATGTCGAGGAAGGTAAGTTGTTTGTCGTGCTCTTCGTCTTTAGTAAAGGTAAGGTTCTTTGTGGTATTTTTTATGGTGTGTAGGATTTGTTCAGTTTTGTCTTTCTTGACTATGGCAAAGATGTCGTCGACACATCTTTTCCATAGTCTGATGTTTGTGTTGTTTGTGACTGATTGTGTTTCGAGGTGTTGCATGACGGCTTCTGCGAAGTCTTCTCTAGTCCAAGTCTACGCCCTGACCTCTGACAATGACGACGAGACAGTAGAAGATTTCTATGAAGAACTGGACAGGACCATCAAGTCCATTCCTAAAAAAGACCTGCTGATTGTCATGGGAGATTGGAATGCCAAAGTAGGCGAGGATGCATATGACCAATGGCCTGGTACAGTTGGACGCTTTGGATTGGGAGAGACCAATGATCGTGGACTAAGACTGCTAGAACTTGCCAAGGTTACAAGATGACCCTAGCCAACACACTGTTTCCGCATAAGACATCCAGAAAAGCAACATGGCATTCACCTGACAACAAGACCCACAACCAGATCGATTTCATTCTCTTCTCCTGCAGATTCAAATCCAGCATTAACAAAGCCAAGACCAGAACCTTCCCTGGAGCAGACATTGGTAGTGATCATGACATGGTGCTGCTGACTCTAAGACTCAGACTAAAGAAGAACTACAAGCCTAACTGCGCCCGTATAAGATTCGACCTAGAAAAATTTAAGGATCCAACAATTGCCGTCGCGTTCAAGGCAACAATGGGAGGGAAATTTGCTGTGCTCAATCTGTTGGAAGATGACATCAACAACCTCACAGACAATGTGAAAGAAGTGCTACAAGAAACAGCAACAGAGGTACTTGGGAAGAGAAGGAAAAAGAAGAAGCCTTGGGTCACAAATGACATCCTGGATCTATGTGACAACAGAAGAGAGCTAAAGAGGAAGAAGACAACAGATACATCCGCCGCTCAGAAGTATGCCAAAGTCAACAAAGACATTAGAAACGAAATGAAGAAGGCTAAAGAGAATTGGATTGCTGAACAGTGTAACATCCTAGAAAGAGGCCTGAGAAATGATAACAGCAAGATTGCATATGACACTCTCAAGATGCTAACAGGGAAACAACAAGCAAGATCCTCGGTGATCGAAGACAAAAACGGCTCACTTCTTACCGACGGAACAGCACTCCTTAGAAGGTTAACAGAATACTGTCCGGAGTTGTACAACTACAACTTGAGACCAGATACCAGCTTTCTAACCAAAACACCCAACACAAACAGGGAGAATGGAGATGCACCAATTCTTCAGGAAGAAGTCGAGGCAGCACTACATGCATTGAAAGGAGGCAAGTCACCAGGAGCAGACAATATACCTGCAGAACTTCTGAAGCATGGAGGCCCAGAACTTGTAAAGGCTCTAAACACCATCTGCCAAAGGATCTGGGAAAAGAAGCAATGGCCAAAAGAGTCGACTCAGTCTTTGATCATACCCCTACCCAAAAAAGGCAATCTCAAACAGTGCCAGAATTACAGAACAATCAGCTTGATCAGCCACCCAAGTAAAGTCATGCTTCGGGTTGTACTAAATAGACTGAAGAAACAGGTTGAAGAAATACTTACAGAAGAACAAGCAGGATTCAGACCTAATAGAAGCACAGTCGAGCAGATATTCAACATCAGAATTGGCACAGCTACAGCAGCAATGACTAGACTCGGCACCATCTGGAAGAGCACAAACATCAGCCTCCCTGTTAAGATCAAGTTGTACAAATCACTGGTGATTTCCATCCTCTTATATGGATGTGAAAGCTGGACGTTGAATGCAAAAACTGAAAGGCGGATCCAGGCATTTGAGAACAAGTGCTACAGAAAACTACTAGGCATCCATTACTCAGAGCACAAGACCAACCAGTATGTCAAGCAACAAATTGATGATGCTGCAGGCAAACAACAACAGCTACTAGCCATTGTAAAGCAACGGAAACTTGCATGGTTTGGCCATGTTAATCGCCACAACTCCATGGCTAAGACCATACTCCAGGGAACCGTAGAAGGAGGATGTAGAAGAGGCCGTCAACGAAAAACCTGGTTCGACAATGTTAAAGAATGGACTGGACACACACTAAGCAAATTGCTGAGAATGATAGAAGACCGAAGACAATGGAGATCCCTGACTGCAGTCTCTATTATGACACCCCTACGACATGAAAATGTCACGGGACTGACTTGACATGACATGACAGTGGTATTGATGTGAAGAGTGATGTCACGTCGTAGGATATCATGATTTTGTCTGGTCGTAGTTTAACGTTTTCAATACTGGCGAGGAAAGTGGTGGCATTTCTGATGGTGTGAAGTGAATTTTTGACGAATGGATAGAGAATGTTTTAAAGATATCTTGAAAGTTCATACGTAGGTGATCCTGGAAGCGATACGATAGATCGAAGTGGGTTGTTTTCTTTGTGATTTTTGGTATTCCGTAGAATTTGGTGGCGGATGCGTCGTTGGGTCGGATTCTTCTGTAGTCGTTTTCGTTTAGTCTCTTTTTGTCTTTTAGTTGTTTCAGTTTCTGGTTGATGCGGTTGGTAGTCGTTTTGCTGGGGTCTGCGTGGAGAAGTTCGTAGGTGGTGGTGTCTTTTAGGAGGGTTTTGGCTTTGTCGATGTATTCTGATCTGTCCATGATAACTGTTTTGCGTCCTTTGTCATCTCGTAATATGATTATTTGGTCGTCGTTTTGTAGGTTTTTAATTGCTCGTAGTTCTTCGTAGTTTATGGTGACAGGTGGTTTGTGGTAGAGGTTATTTGTGATTTTGTGACGAATGTCTTCTTTCGTTTGGTCTGTTAAGTTGGTGTACTTTAAAGCGGATTCCAGGTCGGCAACGTATTCAAGATTGTTCGCGTCTTTAAAGTTGTAATTTAATCCATTGTTTAAAATTTTAGTTTGCTGTTCGGTTAGTTGTTTGTTCGAGATGTTTGTGACAAATTCGTTTGTGTTGGGATGGAGTGGTTTGTAAGATCTGGATTCTTGTAATTGTCGATGAAGTTCGTGGTGTCGTTTGGTTCTATATGCGGATGTTGCTTATATGGGTATGTTGATGACATACCCATCATATACTCACAACTAAAGAAAAAGGACAAAAAAACTACAAACAACACCAAAACTACAACACTACACTCTAATATTATTAACACCAATCATATTCACAATACACCAAAACCCATGGCAACGCATTTCACCCCATCCAATCGCATAAATCCACCCGCTAATCCAATTAGACGCTCTAAGCGTCTACAAGCTAAAAGCACGTGTAAATATATAATACTCTCATTCTGATGAAGGCTCGAAGAAACAAGTCGAAAGCTCAATAAAAAGTTATTTAAAATCCGGAGAAACTTTTTATCTTATATATATATATATATATGAAAATAAATGATGGATTATAAAGATTATGTTTTGTAATGTTTTGAATGTACACGAACTACAAACACGAATCTCGCACATAGACAAAATTACTCGTGGGATTAAGTTTGGTCATTCAAAAATTTCAAAATCAGCATGGCCAGATGACGTAAAATTTAGCGTTTGAGCATGCTCAGATGCTCTTACCCAATCAGATGAGTAAAAATTTCCGTATAAAATATATTACTTGGTCATGCATATTTTTGAGAGCATGACCAAGTCGCGTTTGTAAGCGTAGAATAAGTTCTAGTTTGAGCTGTTGCTTGGCAGCAAGGTAAAACGTGATGGAATACTAAAATAAGGCGCAAAATGCAATTCATTAGTTGACCTTCGTCCCAAATAATTATATGTAAATAAGAAACAATCAGGCATCAGAATCTACAGCGACTCTAAGAAGAATGAAATAATTTTTGTGAAACTTTTAGTCATGCTGAGCATGACCGCTAGCTACGCCACTGAATACGGTAGAATTTTTTTGTTTGTTAGTTTAATTAAATGCAAAATATTGTGTTCGAAAAAATTGAGAATTCTCAATTATTTTTCTGTGTTTAGTTATATATTTTGGTCCGAGTGGGATACAAATGACAACTACGCAAAATCATCAATTTCACGCTCTTATATGGATGGCACAAATGCCATACGACTAATTTACCAAGATATCTATTGGCCAAATGCACTCACTGTCGATCATGTGTTAAAACTTTTGTTTTATGCAGATGCAAAAAAGGGTGAGATTGGATTAACTGATTTAGGTATGTTTTTAAAGTTCTTTGCTAATGGGGAAATTAACAAGAACCAAAACTAGAATGCTAGTTGCATGGTGGATGGTTGTGGTTGTGCTGTAAACATTAATATATATTCACTACTTCCCGACTGATTTTAAATTAAAATATACGAGTGCTTTCAAAAGAAATCAGTTGAGTATAGCTGGATATGTGAATATTCACCCCCCCTCCTCTCCCATTTCTAGCGTTCTAGTTTCGTCCTTGAAAGTACTTGCCATAACTAAAAACACGCGATTAGAAGTTGTCTGAAAATAGACACCATCTAAAAAACTTTTGAAATTTTTGTTGGGATATCTAAGAAGTTCATATCATGAGACAGTGTGAAAGCTAATTCGATCTAAGTTCTAGTCCTTTGTTTTATCTTAAAATTCTTCACAAAAATAAAATATTGGTTAAACTATTAAAACAGTTTAACTATCAAGACAATACAATTTGAAACGATTTATCTTTTATGGACGAACCCTAGAAAAGTAAAAGCCAACCCGTACAAAACAGCAAGGACGAGAAAGAAAGCAAGCTTCGTTTCAGGTCAAATAATGCCATATAGTAACCTCTCTTTACTGAGAAATATCGGACCTCGGTCTGTACAAAAAGACCTCGGTCCGTTATTTCTCCGTAAAGACCTCGAGCTCGGTTATTAAGGGCTTAATTTGACCTGACAAACGCGTGCAAACCATAACATGATTTGGTTATTAGTGCACCAGCTAAATGATCTTATATCAGCAGCGTTCTGTTGTGTTCTTAGAATTTAATATACAATGTAATCGATGATACAAGAATTATTTACTTTGCTATTTGCAGATGGGAAAGGTCTTCGTCTGGTTGTTAAAGGTGGCTTTGTGCGACCCTTTTCCATTAGTATTTTTGAAGATCATCTATTCTGGACGGACAGTAGTGGTCATCTTGTTTATAGAGCAAGCAAATTTGATGGAGGAGGCTTAAGTTCACTTGTTGGTAAAGGAAAAAGTGCATCTGGAATTTTGCTGATACATGAATCTCTACAACCAGGTGGTAAGATTATACTGTTATATTTGTATAAATATATGTTAGCAATAATTATGTAAAATTGTTTCATATTTTTCCTATTGATAGTTTAATGATGTTTCTAAAGAAGTAATAGACAGGCTTAAAAAACATTTTTTTGGAAACATAAGAAGGAGCGGCACTGTTAAACGTCCTAAAAATTTGAATGAAGTGTTCAGTCGTTTGCACTCATCCGGGCAATGTTGATACTAATTTGGAATTATACTTTTTTACTCTTCATCCCCTTCTAAACATTTGATCATCACACTTCTAAACATTTGATCATCACTTACCTATTTTATTTTAATACAGCTTAGTTTAATTTTCAACAATAATATACAATTGTATGCAAAATTTGGGCAACGGAAGGAAATTAATCATTTCACTTATTGTAAGTCAGATCTTTATAAACAAACTGCACAACGTGCTTATAAGTATGACTGAACAAACCTATTTAGTTTCTTGAAGAGGTACACTCCTTATGATAGTTCTTATATTTGCAACCTTAAGAGGACAAGCTAATGTGAATAATGAGTTCCTTCTTTTTTGGTCGATATAACAGCCTCAAAGCGTTTTACAGAAATAGACGCGAGCTTCTAAATTCGCTCAGGTGAAAATCCCGCACATCCCTCCTTGCAGAGTTTCTCCAGCTCAGCCAAATTCTTTGGCGTTCCAGCATTAAGTCCTGTCTTGAAGTAATTCCAAAGATTTTCAATAATATTCAATTCTAAAGAATGTAATGGTCTGTCCAGTATTCAAAATCTCTGTCGCCTAAAATCCATTTTAGTTGAATTTGAACAATGTATGCTTAGGATTATCTCGTTAGAGCATCCAGCCTCTGTGAAGCTTAAACTTTCTGACTTATTCTCTGAAGTTATCCCGCAAAACTATTCTTTTGACATTGGATAGAATTTATCCTTTTTAAGACATAGTAAATCTACTACCGTATGTAATAGTTGCAATTTAATTCTTCTCATAATTCAGCCGGTACAACTTTCAATCATATAATAATTTTATTAAAACGAGGTTTCAGCTGTCTGACTAAACTTTTGTTTTCATTTTGGCACAGTGGTGGATATAGGGTACATCATATTAACTTATTAAAACACGTTTTTCAATAAATCTACATTTCTTAGAGGCAAACCATAAATAAAATTATATTCTTCAGAAATTCAAAACCAATAGTGTTTCTCTGAAAGTACTGTGAATTTAAAACTAATGAGCTATATGGATCCGCCCAAATATAGCGCTTTTTTTATGATTTTGTCCAAACAAAACTTAAAATTTTCTTTATTGTCAGCAAGTGAAAACGTGTTTATAACATATTTTTACATTTTTACATATGACGTCACACCTAAATTCAAAAGAGTTCACAAAACCATAAAAAATATTCATATTCTGTTGAGACAAATCATTTCTCAGTTTTTAAAAATTATTTTTGACTATGTTTTAGACTTATCTCCTATATTTCATCTTGTAGTGCTGAATGTTTTTATGATTTAGACGTTATGGTCCAATGCTCTACAAATAATGGTGGATGTAGTCATATTTGCTTGAGTCAATCATTTGGTATTACTTGTGCATGTCCAACAGGATACAAGCAATTGAACGCCACGCATTGCGCAGAAAGTAAGATAACTTTTCTCTATAATCGCATATTGGTGGAATCCATTGCTCTGCCTCTGTGGTCAAAAGAATTATGTCTTTAACTCAACCCGCATGTTGTAAACGTCACTTCCATGCTTTACGGTGATGATATATTCTTCATCATTTTCATTATAAATAGAAGTAGGTTTTTGGTTTTCATCAAAGCAAATGTGTCACATGCAAGCCATTTGTTATTCACTATGGAAAATATGCAGTTAGATTATGAAATTTACATTTATTATTTACATTAGTAGACACATTTTATTTAAATATTATAAATTCTCTGACAAAAAATGCACTATTAAATTAATTTGAAAATTTGTTTTCTGTTTTGTTTCTTCCAGAAATAAATGATTTTGTCGCTTATGGAGTGGATTATATGATACATCAAATCTCTTTGGATACCAATGATTTGTTTGATAGCGTTCTACCCTATGACAATGTTCTTGATGTGATAGCACTTGACTGGGACTCACATAGAGATGAAATGTATTGGGCTGAAGTTGCAGATGATACAGTTATAGTAAGGAAAAGAAAGACCATACCACATTACAAGGAGGTAAATTTTGGAAGATTAATCGAATAATGGCCGATTTAAATTCAAATTTAAAAATCAAAGGACGATTTTCTGAAAAACGAAATATGCTCGATGCGATTTGGTAAAGAATCTTGAGCTGTCTCTGCCGTAATCTTTGTTACATTGTTCTGCTCTGTAGATAGCTCCCACAACATGTAAATATATGATGAGCCCAATTTATATTAATGCTTTAATTCTTATCTTTGAGACATTAAACCACATGTTAAAGTTCTAGTAGATAAGAATAGTTGGGAATCACGACAAGCTCGATTAACTTTTCTTTGTTTATCTAAAGACGATAATGTTACGAACCAAAAGGAAATTATCTAGCATGGCGATGGATTGGTTATCGCTAAAATTATACTGGTGTGATGAAGAAAGAGGTTACATTGTTGTGTCCAATCTTGATGGTAGTAATCCTGCAGTTATATTGTGGAGGAAAAATGTAAAGCCAAAGAACTTAATTTTGGATTTGGAAAACAGGTAAATAGGTTGTATTGATTTAAAGATCTTCATCTATATCATTTTTGTTCAAATCGAGGACGAGTGTGAAAAATACATGACAAATGTTTTGAAAAGTTAAGAGATCAGGTAGTCAAAGACAAAATAGTTTGTTTTTTACCTATCTATATCAACAATAAAGTCGTGAAGATAAACTCTCACCAGCAGTTTTGTGCTCATCGTAATTGTTTTAGATCTATGTACTGGACATCACATGGTTCAAGAATCAGCATAAATAGGGCTAGCATGGATGGATATGCCCGCGAAAAGATTGTTTCTGGCAACCTGATAGATCCAACCGATCTTGCTTTTGATAAACAAAACAAAATCTTATATTGGCTGGATGGTGGGAACATTATAAATTACATATCACTCAATTCCAGAAAAAGAAAGGTTTGCTATGTTTATTTTATTGATACTACATCACAGTTGATATTTAATATATGCTGCTTAAATAGAGCAGTTACGGAACATCAAGTTTTTCCATCGTAAGCTTCAATTATAAAATAATATTTACACCAATTTAAAGTCATCTCGCTATCAAGGTATTTACGTTTTAGCTAATACGACATTCCCTTTTCCAGCAGACAATTTAAAGAAATATGAATATAAGAAATATCGCGTCTATTGGAAAACGTACTCTAAAAAAGCCATCATCATATTTTAAGATATATAATGCTTTTTGAGCATTTTTTATGATATTCACTTTAATTATAGAGTTTAAAAGTCTCATTTCATTCCACATTACTTCAACTTTATTCGATTGGAGTTTACAAAGAAAGCATCTTTTGCGCTGATATGAAATTGAAGAGAATTATACTGGTCAATATTAGTGTCACGAGCGAAGCTAAAGTAGTTGGAAAGTTTCATTCTGATTCAATCAGATTATCTGTGTTTTTGCGAAACAAAAAAAGGTAATGCTACATGAACAGCTACTCTATGCATGCAAACACTCTGTAGAAAATCGAGAGTTAGGTAAATGGATTTGAGCTGCTAATGTTAAATACAATCTATTTTGTTTGTAAAATACCGTTGCTTGCGATTGTCTTAGGCATAAAATATGAACAATTCTGCTGTAAATTATCAACGCTTGATTCGTAAGGGGGCCAGTGGCGCGAATCCTGCCTTAATAATTTACAATTGCAAGTACAATCGAATTCAACTTGTCCATGGGTAAAAGTTCAGATTTATGTGCAGTTGCCAGGCTCTTTAATTGTTAGTAGTTTCAGCACTTCTACCAGATTTTGCAATTGGGGACCTTACAGAGCTACATATGTCTAAACTAAAATCTGCATGATTGGAAAATTTTTGGTTGTCAGCTAAATCAAATACGCATCAAATTTTTACGGTGAAATGCGGGAGGTTAGAGGAGCATTTTATAGGATAAAATATCATGTTCTATATCAATTTACTCTGTGATAAAATACCCAATAAATGTACTTTGTGCAGTTCCAATAAAAATATTTTGCTTTAAAGATCTATTTTTGTTAAATTCAAGTTGTAACCCACATAGTTGATTGCTACATAAATATATGACAGCAGTCACGTCATAATACCAAATCTGTAAAAAGGTTGTTCGCCAGCACTATGAAAAATGCATTTTTGTTATACTCAATTTAAGATGCTTTGCCCGACCTCTTTGTTTTTAGTAGCATAGTCTCATCGCAATTTGATTGGCTGTATCAGCCTGTGGTAATTTGTGATATTTGACATCTGTGATGGACCTAGCTCTCTCCGATGTTAGACAGCGTCCAGAAACCTAGCCGTCGCTAATTACTTGCTAAAAACTATTTTGTTTTGTATTGCTTCTGACAGCAAAAGTCAATAAGATTGTTGCCTTGATTTGCATGGTACAAAATTATATTATTCAGTTGGTCATTCGGACTTTTCAGTTGACGAAAATAGTTATAATTGAATAGCATTTTACTGCTTTGACTTGTTTGGATTTGTAGGTTTCCATATCTGTAGTCAGAACAACGGTGGATGCAGTTATTTGTGTGTACTCTCGAAAACACAAGATTTCCGATGTTTATGTCCGACAGGAAAACATTTGAGAGAAGACAACCGCACCTGTGAAAATGGTAAAACCTGTTTACTTTGCTATATTAATCGTCTACACAACTGATATTTGTCCATGCATTCACAATAGCAAAATGTGTCTTAAAAATTAGGATAAATTGCGTGACAAATGCATCGTTTATTTGTAGCTATAAAGACTGTTCATCACATAAAAACTGTGTCAAACTTTGATTTACATATGTTCATCTATCGTAACTGTATTTTTGTTAAGAACGTGAAGAGCTATAAGACAGGCGCTCTTATACATGGGGAAAAAATCACAAAAGCTCACCGCGCATTTGAGATTTCTTCTAATAAGAATAACATTTTGCTATACATTAAGCGCTGGGATTTCTAGCATGGACTTTTCTTTCAATGCTAAGATAATAATCTTAAACGAAGCTTTTATACAATAGTTAATTGTCTAATGGATTCCAACGATTTGGAAGATAAGTATTTGTTCATGGGGCTTGGACAAACCCCTTAAACTTTACTAGTCTAAATGCGATATGTTTGCGCCATGTATTTTAACACTATTTTTGTTTTAATTGCGTTTTAATTTTGCATTTTGTTGGTGCGGGTTTTTCAAAAAGTTCTTCTTGATAAATCAGATATCATCCTAAAAGAGCTCGCGAAAATTTTAAAGTCAAATGGACCAATGTCCAACTATAGGTTCTTGAAAATTTTGCAATGCGATTAATTTAGCTATGTTTCCTGAGCCACCTTTTTGATACTCTCTGCAGTGAGATACATAAATCATTGATTAAAAATGGTATATTACGTCAAACTAGTCTGTCCTAAAACACACCCACTGAACTTTCCGCCATCTTTAATAAATTAATAAATAATTAATAAATAACGATAATCTAATAAATATAGTTCCAAAAATCAAGCAGCAATTTTTAAAATGTTATTACATTGTATAAGGCAAAGTATAAAGCACTTACCCACACTTTGACAGGGCCTAAAATCAAAAGACGTAAAATCTAAAAACAGTTTTTATCACGAAGATTTTCAGGCAGAAAAATTCCCATAATGTTAATCACATACTTGAACTTAACACAAACTTAAACAAAGTCCAACTGCTACTAATGTATTTTCACTAAAGTCTAGCAACCAAACTAAACAATTGTCTGAGAAGCCTAAAATTATCACTCTCCGATCTTACAGCCACACCAACCACTACTACTACCCTATACAAATGGAAATTTTCTATATGGTCAACTTGTATATAAATAACTCCTGTTTTAAAGAATATGCTTTTTTTGTAGCTATATACACATACATCTCTTTTCCAGACCAAACATCTCGCTTTGTTTTGGTGAACAGCAATGGTCGTATTTATCAGATTCCACTTGGCTCGTCAAAAAAGACGGATGTTTTAATAGATAATTCTGAAAACAAAGACATTCTGGCTTTTGATGTCGATGTGAAGCACAGGTGTGTGTCTAAAGTTTTCTCTTTAAGGGAACGAGGCTATTTTCAGCACAATGTTGTTTATTTTGTTACGAAGAGCAGCGTCATGATGTTCCCTTCGCCATGGGAGTTGCATTTTCTCGTTATTGAAAGAAATCCTAGATTTTTTGAAAAGTGAATATAAAATACATTATTTTTTATGCACAAAGTCAGTAATTTGTTTTGCTGGCAAATCCTCGCAGCATCACAGCTCATTATTTACAAACACCTTCAAGGAAACACATATTGTAAAATTTTGTTATTTTTTTCCACAGCCACTAGCATTGTAGTACAAAGACATTTTGAATTTAAAATGAAAACAGCTAAAACTTATATTGAAAAACGCTGCGTTTGCCGCTCTAAATAATAAAAAAGACATTAATCGAAGATGTTTTTGGCGTAACATTGATACAACTTTTTGTATTTATAAGGTTGGTGTATTTGGTCAAAAGTATTGGGCAAAAGAAGCTATTTTGTAGCATGGCACTATCTGGTCAGAGCCTCAAATGTAAGACTCCGGATATACTTCATGATATTTCTCCTGCTGATATTGCGTATGATCCATTACGTAATCATATATACTGGAGTGATCTTCACACAAAAAAGATATATTTGACCCATCTCATAAAAAATTTATGGGCGGTAGTTGTTTGGAAAAACTTGAATTTACCGTCTTCTATCGCCCTGGCTTATAATCACGGGTAAGCAGCTAAAATTCAAAAAGTAGGTGTAATGTAGCTATAATGCTAAATTCAAAGTTTTGAAAAGAAAAACAAAGCATATTTATGTTGTCATTGTAAGGAATATTATTTTGTGCAAGAAAAACTGTTAAGATTAAATTAGCTTTTGTCTTTAAAAAAGCAAAATTATCTTAAAAGCAGACGACTTGCAAATAATTGTTCCCAAAATTTTTGGGAAAACAGTTGCAATTTTTTAAAATCCTGGAGGCTGGAAGGCATTCCCCTCGCCCTACGAAAATCATGTAGGTTTGTTCCGCCACTCCTCATAATTTATTGCGCCCTATGACTTACTTTCGTAAGTTATTGCTGTTTTATAAGGAGGAATAATATTTTTTTTACTTCTTGGAATGTTATTGAAATAGGAGAGTAGTTCTTATATTTCATTTTACTCATTGAATTATATATACTTTCTTATATTTCATTTTACTCAATGAATTTCGTTTCGGAATCGTAAACTCGTTGTCAAAAATAGCGTAGCATGGTGTACGCTATCAATAATTGAAAAACTTCTACTATCTTGGTTTTAGCAACAACAATCATGAACTATAAAATGCAGAAAAATCTTTAACCTTTTAAACGTTTAAGGGACCTTAGAATATATTTTAAAAGTTGGTATTACTTATGCGAGCACTGAGGTCTGACAAATGCTTGAATATCATGCGGAAATATAATCTCTCCATGTTTCCAAATGGAGAGATTATAGGAAAATGCACAGCGTTTGCACTTTAACTTCACAACAGAAAAATGAAGTATTTTATACATTGCACAAAGAAATTTGTTTGAAAAAAAAACACTCTAAGCAGTCATAAAATATGCATTTTTTAATTAACAAAAAAATTTGGCAAATGAAGAAATAAAATATGTAAAAAAATATTGTTATCATCACATAGGAAGCCAACCTGCGTTGTTTCAGGTTATTGACTTGTTTTACCCACCCTACCGCAAATAGTAATTGTATCGTATTCCTTTCTTGAACTTTCCTTTTTTAGCTACATCTTTTGGGCTGATGTTGGTGAGCATTCTTCAATATCACGCGCTAGCATGGATGGTGATTCTGCTCGAAAAATTGTTACATCTGAGTTAAGATTGCCTAACAGCTTGACAGTGGATCACGTGAATAGTCTTCTGTACTGGACCGATTACCTTCATGGAAAAATTGAACATTGCAACTTTTTTGGTAAACGTAGAGTGCAATTCGTAACTTCTTTGGCGGGTCCTACGTCGTTGACATTGTTTAGTAAGTTTGTTTATTGGACGGAATGGGCAACTAGAACACTCATGAAGCAAAAGAAAAGTGGAAAACGTTCTGGTTCATCAGTTCTTAAGGGGATAGATGGCATCACTAAAATGCAAGCAATCAACATGCGGAAAGTACCTGGTTAGTAAAAGTTACCTGATATTAGCTTAAAGAAAAATACCCAGAAAATTTATTTCAGCCAAACAAAGGAATGAAGTAATAAAGAAGTATTGATAACAATATGTAACTCTTTGAATGCATAAGTTGATATAGGTCTTGTTTGTCCTACAAGGTGCTCAATTATTAAAATGACGATGCTTTCCACATTGCTGTATAACCTTTTAATTTGAAAGCTATAGCTAATTAGTATTTTTGTTGCAACTAACTTAATGAAAAAGCAACTAAATCATATTTTAGAGTATTAAAAAGTCATCAGACATGGTAATAATGTGAAAAAATGCTTTTTCCAGAATTTTTGTTATTGTCTACATGTATTAAAAAATTCCTAAATGCTTCCCATTGTTCATTACGTCAATATTTTTGCTTTTGCTAAATTCTATAGTGTCAAGAAGTATATGCGACAGAAATAATGGAAATTGTTCTCACTTTTGTTTGCAAAACACCGCCTATGCCACTTGTTTATGTCCTCTTGGCTTGAGTCTTGAGCAAGACAAAAAGACATGCCGCAAAAGTATGTTTTTCTATTTTTAATGTAATTTTAGCTACGTCATAATAAAATTTGCTGTGTTTTTTGAGGCGAAGAAAGAATGTTGATAACAGCACAAGTCATAATGTACGTTTTATATATGCTCTATGCTTTAGAAC
This sequence comes from Xenia sp. Carnegie-2017, assembly GCF_021976095.1. Taxonomy (NCBI): domain Eukaryota; kingdom Metazoa; phylum Cnidaria; class Anthozoa; order Malacalcyonacea; family Xeniidae; genus Xenia; species Xenia sp. Carnegie-2017. The sequence continues at coordinate 6,822,547 of NW_025813469.1, read as the reverse complement.
CTTACCGATCCATTTTTTATACATCTGGTAATGGATTCAGAAGAATTTCGTTAGATACTGGTGACTTGACAGCTGTCACTCTTACTGTCACATTTACGAAAATTTCTAATGACTTTGCTTTCCGAGTTGGAAGAAATCATATCTTTTGGACTAATGGCAGCACAATATTTTCATCGTTCCTTAATGGTTCAGGTTAGTGGATGTAGCATCTTCAACGATTTTTTTCTCATTAGATGAACTTTGCGCTGCTTTTAAAAGTGATTGTATAGTTAAAATATGGTTGTTTCTGCAAAACACTGCATAGAAAAATCCGTTTTGTTTCGGTCACAACTTCAACAAGATGAAACATTTCGAGGGTAATTCTATGGAACAAACAGAAAGAATTACTGACATAGAAAAAAGTGCCAAAAATTTATTTACTTTGTGGAACATGAACATCATCATGTACAACATCAAAGATACTTGTTTCATAGTTGGTATAGACAAGTGTGATTTTATTAAAATTACGTTGGTCTGAACACGGCGCAAAAATTTAACAGAACTGGATTGCATTTACTTTGCACCGAAGCGGAATTGTTTGAAAACGTCTACTCGGCCGAAGCGATACGACCGCGTTTTTTAAACATGTTCTAACGAAAACGGAGTGCTGCAAAAACAGCTAGTCCTAAATATTACGTTACACTTTAGTTACCAATCCTATTCAATTTGTTCCGTGTTGTTGCCTATAATTGAAAATGGTGAACATTTTGTGTTATGGAAAGATTTTAGTGACAAGCTCCGTTGTAATTTTTACCAATCAATGTTTTTTATAACCTATGGTTAGAGGTATACAAACACTAAACTTCAGCGCACAGTATGAATTTAATGCATGAAAGAAGATAATTTTTGGTTAAACCAAAGAAAATAAAATAAATTAATTAGACCACCACGTAGCTATTATTGGAAATTATTTTCATAGTGGCACACAGCAGAAATTAAACAAGCGATTTCCATAATTCAAAAGAGCAGGGGAGAAGTACTCCTTTTGTCTGTAATCAGTGTTCCTTGCTAGAGGTGTGTTAAGTTTCTGTGAAATTGAGCAATCATAAAGATTCTAAGGTCAGAGCTTTTGCCTAAAAACCTTTTGTTTAATCGTGAAAAGCATGATATCTTTCAAAACTGCTGTAAATAATTTTTTTCAAGAATGTTTTCGGAGTACTTATTTTTAGCATACTGAAGCGGGCCTGTAAAGCTTAGAAAACAGTAAGTCTTGCCTATTTTGTTCTAAGCACTTAAGCAAAACTTTTAATCGTCAGAAGTTTTGCTGATAAAATATGAAAATCATGTTAAACAAGAACTGTGGTAGACTGATAATTTGGTTTTTTTGGAGGGGGGTGAGATGTCATGTTTATGCATTTACTTCAAATGATCATTCATGTTCATTTATTTACCAATGTGTTCATTCCCTATTCTTGGGCAAAAAACTTTTAACGTTACTGTTAAAATTATTTATAAAATTTTGGTGTAGAAATAACTTGAATAAAGCAAATGTTATAAGTCTATAGTAGTATTCTATTGACGTTGATGCAGTTTAAAATTGATAATGCTAATTGAAAACGTTAAATGTAAAAATATAAAGCCAAACTTCAAATAAGAATTAAATTTCACTTTTTGAAAGAGCTGACCGCATCTTTCTTAATGTTTTGTTTATTCTGTTCAATTTGGTTTTTCCGCATTAAAATAATTTTAGGTTTTACCACGTGCTAAATAAATCAATAAATTATGAAAAAGAATCTCTAGTTATGAGGGCTGTTCCGAAAAATATTGTATCCTTGATCAAAAAATTTTCATTCAATTTCTCCCCTGCGCGCCGCCATCGTTTTGCACTCTACCAATTTGACATCAGCCACCTCTATTTTATACTAACAAAACTAAAGAAATCTGAAATCTGAATATTAAATATCAATTAATAAACGAGCAAAACATGACAGCATGGATTGGTGTAGTCTTATCAGTACCATGCTATGAGATGTATTAAACAGGTTTCAGGCATACTAATGACTAAAGCTATTGTGTTCTTGTTCTAGCCAGATTGATAATTACAGTTACGTGAAAATTTATTTCATGTTTTTTATGATAAGTGTATACATTACGTTAAATTATAGCTACATTTAGTATGTTTATTGTTTATTAATTGAGTGGAGTCCGTTTTAGTCTATATACAGGCTGTCTCTCCTGTTTATTGTGGCTACTGGCTATGGATATTTCTGTCGGAGAAGAAAGAAAAGACTATAGGGCAACTGAGAAATACATTGCATTATTTAGATAAATTCCACGCCAATTTGAAATAAGTGTCTCTTTGTCTGTGAAAAGACAACTAAAACTCTATTTTTGCTTAGTATTTATAACACCCAATAAATAACTCCTTTCCATTCAGGTTTTCATTCCAACTAGAAATTATCCAACCACGAAATTTTAGAGTAATATTTTCAAAAAAACAACCACGTGTGAGTTATGTTTGTAGAATGAGCTTTATTATATAAACCGGAGTATTTATAAGCATGCATTGCGGTATTACCACGAAGTTATAGATATAGTTGTATATTTTATCCAGCTTCTGATGTATTATTGGCTTGTTTTGATTCGTTTGGAGCAGTAATGTAAAATGTTGTCATCTAATTTTTGAATGATCAAATGTTGTGAAAAACATTAAATCATTAAAGACGGAAATAAAGAAGAATTCCAAAAGCAAAAATGAGCAAAAAATTCAGTGTTTCTTTTTTTTTAGTTCTTCCAAAATCTGTTGTTTATTTTATAGTTAGCTATATACGATATTTTTCAATTGATGTGGGCTTAAAATCTATTTTTTATAATTGATTTTTTTAAGTAAAAATTAGCTATCTTTTAGCCTAATTTTTGTTAATATACATATGTTAATCATGCATGCGTGTTTAATTTCAGGACACCAGACAATTATAAACTTTTTGAATGCATCAATTCGAGATCTTGATGTGGATTTTTTTTCTGATAATTTATTTTGGAGCGACGACTTGAGAAGAAAGATTATGATTTCTAAAACTGATGGATCACAAGCAGCAAGTCTTATTTCCCACTCATTGAAGAAGCCGTATAATATTGTGGTTGATTATATCAAAGGGCAAGTCATCAAATTTAAAGTTCACAATTAACAATCTATAGTAAAATGTCTATGCTGTATCTGTAAAATATATATTATAATATAAAAAATGCTTTTGGGTTGGGGTTTCAAAATTGCTTGATTATTTTTTAACTCATTGTACCCTTCAGAAAATAATCGAATCCAAAATTCAATGCCTTAAATGCGTTTTAATTACGTATAAAATGCCTATGTTGATATCCTAGACTAAGGTATTAAAATGCTTCTATTACATATACTCATTAATTTCTAAATACAGGCTCCTTTTTTGGACTGACACTGAAAGAGCTGTTATTGAGAAGGCACACACAGATGGCCAAGAAAGAGCTATTGTCGTACAAAGAGGCATTTTATGAACCAGTAGCATTAACTCTTGACATAGAAAGGGAATTTCTTTACTGGAGTGATTTGAGAAATGGTGTCGTGGAAAGATGTAACTATGATGGCTTCCAGCAGATTGCATCTACAAATATAAGGTAACTTTGTCTGAAATATTGGCAGTGTTTACCTTATTCAGTAGCAATTTTGAACTCTAAACGAGTTGAAAAGGCCTTACTTTAAAGCTTCCTTTTTAAAGACTTCTTTTGTGCCACAAAATTATATTTTAAGATCACAGTAAATTGGCATTTGAGATATACATTCTTAATAAAGTAAATGGTTTGAACCCGGGAGTATCGTTATATGTTTGTAAATAATGATCGTCCAGGTTAATAAAGTCCTGAGAAGGACTGTTTTTGTTGTTGTTGACTGACGTTTCGACAACCTTAGCGGTAGTCATCTTCAGAGTCAAATGAGGAGTAAACGTCAGGTTAGCCGTATTTGTTATCTGGTTCTTACGTCATTGTATTGTGTGTACAGGAAATGTGTATTGTCATTGTGGATTAGTGTGAAGTGAAATATTTTATTTTTAGTTGTGATGTGTGATTTAGGTGTGACGTTTTAGTTGTAATGTGTGGGTGTCAATTGTGTATTGTCATTGTGAATTAGTTTGAAGTGTAGTGTTTTTAGTTGATCGTTTGTTTGTATTGTGAATAAGTCGTTTGTAAGGTGCCGGTAATTGCTGTGATCTGTTCAGGGGGGTTTGTTCCAAGTTGGTATACCAACTTTCTAATGTAAGCCGTTGTCTATAGTCAGTACTGTAAGTGATGCATTTTGCCGAATCCCGGTCAATGTTGTGCTTTGTGATTCGGTGATGCTCGGCAATGTGATTAGTTTTGTCTTGTTTCTTAGTAGCTCGTTTGTGCTCAGTAAGTCTTATGTTTAAGTTCCTGCCAGTTTCCCCGATATAGGAGGCGTGGCAGTCGGAGCAGTTTATTTTGTAAACTGCACCTTGTCGTTCGTTGGGTTGTTCTTTGTCCTTGTGATGATCACACATCACAACTAAAAATAAAATATTTCACTTCAATCTAATCCACAATGACAATACACATTTCCTGTACACACAATACAATGACGTAAGAACCAGATAACAAATACGGCTAACCTGACGTTTACTCCTCATTTGACTCTGAAGATGACTACCGCTAAGGTTGTCGAAACGTCAGTCAACAACAACAAAAACAGTCCTTCTCAGGACTTTATTAACCTGGACGATCATCATTTACAAACATATATACATTCTTGCTGCGATAATCCAAATTAAATCTATTCATCCAATGAAATGCATGGAACTGCTCACGGAAAAAATTGTCGACAAAACTGAAACATCTATTTCTATTTTAATGACTATTTTAGCAGAAAATGTTTAATTTTACTGGGCTATTTATCGCTTCCTTCGTCATTAACAACAAATTAAAATCGACCCATTACTCCGTCGATCCACAAATCATGTTGAGCTCTGTTTTCTGTGCGTATAAATAACAAACCACTCAAAGTTTGGGACATAAATGGCTATGCGCATAGAGCGCATGCCGAATTATAATTTATTAAATTTTTACAAAATGAACTAATTACGTTGAAATTAACGTAAGAATGCTTAAATGATTATTTTCACAGAAAAGGTTGGGGATGAAAACGCCACAAGGACTGCCTAATAGGACTCACCCCACCTCAACATGATTAGTGGACCGACGGAACATAAATTAGTAATGGACACCGACAATCATTTGTGCAATTTAATCAAACGTAATCAATATACAAATATGTTAATATGTTAATATCAAGTTTTGATAACATCGAAAACCCTTGGACGAAAAACATACTCCTCTAAACTCTGCACAGGGCACGTGTCTAATCGGCGATATAAGTTAATCTGATGGTTATAAGAATGTTTGGAATCACAAAAAGTCATCTTGAAACCAACCGTAGAGCCACCACTAGTCAACAATCTCGTCATCTGGCTAAGCTGAATGCATGATGAGGAACGGTCGCTTACTCTTATTAGGCCAATACGTAGGAATTCAAAAAAGGCTGTCGCGAACATGGTTAGAAATAAGGAAGTCATATAATCAATAGAACTATAAAATTGCACCACCCCTTTAATTCTGTGAAGGATAGGAAGAGTGATTGGTTTACAGGTATCCATTCAAGTTCCCCTTTTATTATAACCTTTCAACATTTCCTGCACCCAAAAAAACTTTGCTGGGATCGGACAGCCCAAGCAAGCGGTGACAGTAACTGAGTGAAGATACGCAGGTGTGTGCCGTTGAAGCAGCATAACAATGTAGAAACATAAATGCATTAAAAAAAGCGAAATTGCGCGGTGTTATTGGTAACGAAATAGAAGGCAAATCGAATACGCGTGTCGAAAATTGACTGTAAAGTTTCCATGCTCTTTTTTATGTTGGGATCGACGATGGCTGCAATCTTGAAGTAACCAACAAGGTAGCTATATCGACCAACTGCTTGCATGGTAAGAGCATTTCCGGTATAACCGTTGGGCATGGATGTGCCCGGCGGCGCGGCCCACTTGAATGATGTGACCTGTAAACGGGACAAACAATCAGCTAAGACATTTTTTACCCCAAGAACATGCCTCGCCCTAAACAAAATGTTATGTTGCATGCAGGCCAGCACTAGCCGACGCACAAAAACCATTACTCTTTTTTCCCGAGACGTTTTGTCTATTAGTAACTTCTACCAATGCCGCATTGTACGTAAAGAAGATGATGCGCTGGTTTTCCATGAGGAGATCCAACAGAAGGACACTAAGGACAATAGGATAAATTTCCAAGAACGTAATATTGAAGCTTTTCCATCGCTCAGGCCACTCAACATGGGACTAATATTGCCCAAAACATGACCCTCATATGACCCAAATATTGCCCAAAATCCTAAAATATACGTGCTGCATCCGTGTATAAGTTTAAGACATCGGAATCCTGCCATTTATCATGAAGATGAAACGTCCTGTCATTAAAATCGTCTAGAAAATTCTTCCAAACCTGCAAGTCTTCCTTAGCCCAAGCTCTTAGACGAATAAAATGCTTAGCTGAACGAACACCCTTCATGAGGTCAATAAGGCGACAAATAAAAGCTCGACCGGGAACAATAACAGAGCATGCGAAATTTAAAGGCCCAATGAAAGAGTGCAAGTCTCGCAACTGTACTTTCTTCCTCTGTTGAAACGATGAAACTAGGGAGTGGCATTTCGTTAATTTATCTTTGGGCAACATGTTGAATTTTTAAGTGGCGTTAGGCAACTCATTCCAAAGCTGTACTGAACATTTCAAATGTGCGACATGAATACTAGCACCCCATTGGCATGGCCTTCATATAGTAAAATTTACACATCCGGCTCCCAGCTGATGCCCAATACATTATAATCTTTCGGTCGAATAGGAATAATGCGAAAGGCATTTTTAATATCTATTTTAGCAAGAAAACAACCGGGTCCTATTTACCGAACAAGAGGTATGGCATCATCAACTCGGGCATAGTTCACTGAAGTTCTAGAGGGATATGCTCGTTGACTGATGAGCCACCTGGGAATGAGAGATGATGTACTGTCCTAACTTACCAGCTGCTTTTTTAGGAACTAATCCTATTGACGAAACCCTAAATTTAATGAATGGAGGGCAGTCAAATGGCCCCGCTAATCGGTGTGCTAATAATTCTTTAAAAAACTTTTGTTTAATAATATCCGGAATTTCGTTATCTGAAATAAAATTTTATGCATGAAAGGAAGTATGAGTGCCGCAAGAATGAAGAGAAATACCAAATTTACAACCTTGATATAGAGCATGCACTAATTCCACATCATAACCAGGTAGCAACGGTAAAAGACGATCAATTTTTACTGGTGTGCTTTTAGGACTGGTACCCGTGGAGGGACGAAAGCTACCACGGTTTGCCGGATGTGTCATGTTACATTTGTAACAAGCATGTTTGTCATTACATCTTAGGCATTCTAACCCACTTTTAAATTTATAGCAATAACCTTTGGGGATGTCCATTGCTGAGGACCGAGAAGACTGGCCTTGTTGACTTAATGATTTTTGGCTGCTAAATGTCTGAGATTTAATCCAAAGCTGCCAATGAGTGGAGCCCCAAGGCATATCATCCGATCGTGTTTGCCTTAACAACCGAAACTGTTTGTCATAATACCGCCAGTCTGCCCCACAAAACGCCAGGTCCCAAACAACCTCCCCATACTTCATTAAAAATGGGGCCTCATTTGGGAACTTTGTAGTATATACTACAAGGAAAGTCTGAAAGGCAGAAGTTCAGGACTCTATAGTTGTTATCGGACGAGATTTGTACTGGGCTCCTAAGACAATGTAGGTTGAGAGGTTGAAGTGGAAACATTAATATGCAAAATGCATGAAGAGGTGCAACAGCCAATGTATAAGCTCTATACAAACAACACCAATACATATTTTAACATTTATCGATCATTCATTACAATGAATAAACTGATTTAGTGAAGACGAAAGCAGCGAACTAAATAAATACTGTCAAGTGATGTCAAACAAGTTGTCAAGTTTAATTATGCTTCTGCAAGTGATATCAGTGCTTTTGTAATTGCACCGTGATAACTACGATAAAGGCAATACTGTCCTTGAGGGTTACAGTGAAAAACGATTTATTTGTAAAACATCTATATTTTCTGTTGCGATCTAGCGGAAGTATCTAGCTGGAAGACAAGAACCTCAAAGGTTCAGAAAAGTGAAGGACAAGAACCTCAAAGGTTCCGACACGAGTGGACATTCTGTTAAGTTATATATTCCGTGCTTGTGCCTTGGTGTAACTTATTCATCTCTACATATAACTACAACATGCCACGTGCATTTATGCGCGATTGGAATTATACAAAGTGTATCAATTTTTTCTTGGAAAAACCTATTTGCAACACATGAAGTACCGTTAAAACCACCCATGAAGGCATTATACGAATAACAAACCTGACCCCGGAAGCAATAAAACTATTATTCGCGTGGCAAATAACTCCTTTCTAAAAACGGAAAGAGGAACGGAATAGGGAATAGGAAAAACCAGGAATACTAAAAGCTGGAATATCTAAAAGCAGGAATACTAAAAGCCGGAAACTCTAAAACCAGGAATACTAAAAGCCGGAATCTCTAAAACCAGGAATACTAAAAGCCGGAATCTCTAAAACCAGGAATACTGAAAACCAGAATCCCTTAAAATCACTACTGTCAACAAAGCATCGATAAGAATTAAGAATTTAGTTTATCAAAATTATAGAATTATAACTGCATTGTACTATTTTGTTAGAGAACGAGAAGAGCGCAAATAACGATGTTGACCATATTTTTGTACGGCATTACGAGCAGTCTCGCCAATCTGAGTTGTTCAGTTTTACAATCGTTCAATGTGTTTTCACAAGCTTCATCGCTACACTTGCGTCATTAGTGCTTCTGTTGAAATTCTAATCGACGACTGAATATATGCTTTCACAGGATATGTTCTTGATTTAAATTTGTTATACTCCTCATAATGCCGTACCAAAATGTGGTCAAAATCAGTATTTGCACTCTTTTTGCTCTCCGACAAACTCGTAAAAAAGCTGTTCTATTAATATCAGTTATTGATGCTATAACTTTGATGAGCTAACCTTCTTTTCGATGCTTTGTTGACAGTAGAGATTTTTAGAGATACCTGCTTTTAGTATTCCTGTTTTTAGAGATTCTGCCTTTTAGTATTCCTGATTTTAGAGACTCCGGCTTTTAGTATGTTTGGTTTTTCCTATTCCCCTTTTCGTTCCTCATTCCGTTTCCCGATTCTCCATTTCTGGTTTTAGAAATAGCCATTTTTCCTGGATTCTTTTAAATGAAAATTCTGCATCTATTTGGAAACATTCATGTATTCAGTATACTTAAGTCTTGTATTAAAACAACATTTCTGAAAACAAGCGCTACAAAACGCAGGACATTAATAGCATAAATACATTTGGAGCTTTACCACTTATTATCATTTCGTGTGCAATCAATAAAGTATGTTTGAATAATGGTATTGTTTTGTCAGTGCTGCTAAAAATGTTCCATACTTTCTAATATGGACTATGTGGAAGATTTCAAGATTTATTCACATTCACACTCAATTGAGGGAGGCTTCAAAATCACCTTTAATTTGGAATGTTGCAACAAAAAATCTTGTCATCTATAAATGGGTGCGCAATTCTATGTTGCATTTAAAGAAGTTATGTATTTTTATTTTGTGTGTATTTAAGAGGAAATACACATTTGGTGTGGCTGTAGTTGGTTCCTACATATACTGGATGGACCATCAACGAAAGACGTTAGTCCGCGCAAACAAGGAATTTGGTAACAAACTCACGGTTCTTGACAGCAATCTTCAACCTCCATTGACCATTATTGCTGTTTTTGACCATGACAATGAAGGTAATAAATATTAAACGATGCCATCTCTGTTAACTATCGTAAAGTTTATTTTGTTCAAAGTCTTTAAGACTTTTAGGAATGTTAGAGCCAGGTGGTTGGAGCAGTTTTGAGTTACTAAGAGTGTGTTTTCTAAACAATTCATACAGGATGAGCTTCTGTTATATAGCACTTTTAATCTATAACATCCAAACAAACGTCATGCATCACACAAAAAAGGACGCAACTCAATAACTTAACTTCCATGGCTAAGATGTTCAGTAATGTTTAATTAAGCTAGTTGACGTATTGAACATGAGTAACTAAGAAAACCATACTTCCTTTTTTGTGACTGTTAATCTTTTTTGTATTCCATTATTGCATAGATCAGTCCCAATACGGAATTTATATTGCAGGTCAACATTTTAGTTGTTGCTAGTGCTAATGCCAATAGTAAATTCGCCCATTTGCTGATAATTTTTCAGTCTTGATGAATTTTTCTGTTTAAAAACTGTTTGAAAACAACAGAATTCAAAAGAATTGAGTAATAACAATATTGTCTAGACTTTGCATATCAAAGCAATCATACAGTGGCGTAAACACCCTGCATGTTTGCATGTTCTGGTCTGTATAAATTCCAGATCATCGGCTTTATTTAGAAATCAATTCATTTTAGAGTGAATGGCTTCCAAAATAGTTAATTAAATAACGTCACTATAGCCACTTTACTCATGATTGCGTTACCTTTTTCAACCGAAAAATCACATTTCGTTTGCCGTTTTGCCATACAGGTGCGAAAAGATAAATATTTACATGGCACAACAAAATTGGTTTTTGTTTTTCTTTCTTGTGAAAATTTGCATATCCTCGATAAATGATATAAATACCTCTCTGGGACGGCAGAACAACATATGAGGTGAATGGCTAAGTCTTGAATTCTGCTATAGCGTCTTAAAGAGAACACTTCAAAACAACAACTTCAGCTCAGTCTATACATCTTTTTCGTTTTGCTATTGGAAAAAAGGGGGGGGGTTTCAGCCCCCACAGCCTCCCCGGTGTCGGCGTCCATGCCTCTCCTTGGGAAACAAAGTTCATTAATTAAATAACTTATGCCGTGACTTTTTTACAGTATTAAGTACTTGCTCTAAAGTGAAAAAATGCTCTAATCTGTGTCTGTCTAAGCCTCGTGGACATACTTGTGCAAGTGTTTGCAATGGAAAACTTTATTTAAAAGGTATGCATGTATTGCTGAATTGTTACTTTTTGTACACACCTTTGTTAACAGACAATGTCTTTAATTGCTTATTTTAAAGTCTCAAAACCTATTATAAAACAAAACGTATTGCTTGAATGGATAACTGCACGCGTTTTGAAATATGGATCGCAGTAAGATGACAAAAATTACAATTTTCTTTAAAGACCTTTGTTTTGTTGATGTTTCTTTGTCTTATTATGAATAATAGTCATTAAAGCTTTAGACATACCTGGCCTCAATTCAACGCATTTTTAATTGCTCCTATGATACAACGGTTCATTGGATTATATTTTATGTATTATATGTTGAATACATTGTGAATCAGTCCAAAAATCTATAAATGTTATTATTTTTGGGATGAAGCAATGTTACATGGTATATTTGAACACAATGAAGATTTATACTTTTAACCTCTTGGAAAACAAAACTTGAGATATTTGCGCAAAGTCAAAATCAAGAGGAACAATTCAATATGTTTACATTGTCACGCGTAGACATTTTTATGATGATTAAATACTCACAATTTATTTCTAAAAGTGGATAACAAGAGAGTGTTGACAAATTGCTTCCTTGTAGATATAAAATTAAATAGTGAAATAGTTTATTTAAAATTGATATTATTTGTTTAATAATGCATTTATACAATGAGACATCTCTTACTGTTTTTTCTCTCATCATTGCAGTCACTTTTTAAAGTTTCACGTTGAAAACTTTCTGTGTTAAGTTAAGGTTAACCTTGCATTGATTCGAATTTTAATTTAATTTTTCCAATGGACATGAAACATAAATTATAGAACTTGCAATGTCTTGCGTTTTTATTCATTTCAAATTATTGTTGTTTTTGTTTTATGTTAAGATTCCTGTGAAAACCAACAATTAGAAGATGAAAATACACATCGTATGGCGACAGAAAGGTACACATTAGGAAAACTCTGCGTACATTCAAAATGATACGATACAACAATACTGTTTTACTTTCTATTCCTATACAAAAACTTTCTTAGTGTTGAAATTTCTTGAAGTATACAAACTACAATTCAAGTTGCTTTTATACAACGTTATTCTCGGAATTAAAGATGCTTTATCGAATAGACAGATCATTTTTCTTAACAATGTATCCTTCCAGAAACAACTAATAAAAACACTTACGCAAACCCAAATCTGTCCTCCATAATAAAATAACATTATTCCCTAATAATTTCTAAGTAAATAATCGATCTAACGAGTATAACCTCATATATGTATCTTATACATTTTATATGGACGCTAAACTATTTATTTGCATTGAGGTTAGCTCATAAATAAATTTCTTTCATTAGAAGTACAAAATTGAAACTTACATTAAAAATTTAAAGTCTGGAATTTTTTTCCGAGATTGAACCGAAATTTTTTGCACATATTTTACTTTTCAGGCTTGTTACTGTGCCAAATGATATAATTAAAAATTAAAAAGAAAATGAATAACTAGATAGAAAAAAACTATCTAGACGCAAGATTAATTTATAAATGAACAAAAATAACATTTAGCTAAATAGCTTGTGCGTTCATTCAATCTTAAGGGATAAAGAATCGAATACACTGATTATATAAAATATCAGCGCATTTATCTCTTGGTAAAAAAATGAATGTTTGAAAACAATGGGATGCACCATAATGATGCAGCACCGAAAGAGAATGGTCCTTGAAATTTTTGCAATAATGTTTTTTTCCAATGCTGCATAATAATACTATTTCAAAGTAAATCAACTTATAAATAGTATACGTCATAAAGATTCCAGAAAACATAGTTTTTGGATTAGATTTATGATTAAACAAACCTGGTTTCTTGTTTTTCGTAAAATACAAAGGATTCCTGAAACCTGTTTTTCATACAACAAGCAATGATAAATTTTGAGTATCTTTATTTAGGATGAATTGAAAATTATTTTCATTTTAAACCAATACAGTCAGTTAGAGTTCGTGAGTTTTTTTATCATACACACATGTATGCCGACCTTTTTCATAATTAACTCAACCATTGCTCTTATTTCTCAAATAAAATGATACATTAATTTCACTGTGCCAAGAATTAGAAATTTATTAAATTTTCTAAGTTACTTGTTTACACATTATTACTATGGAATTATTGCTACGTTTGTTTCTAAATGTTTATTTTATTAGGTGCAAATTGGATGAGCTTAATTGCACAATCTCTTCTATGAATTTATCTAAAGGTAAACAACTCTTATGTAAATACCATAGCTCTCTCATCAACACTTGAAAATGAAAGCTATGCAAGATCTTTATGTGTTTTTTTAATAAAACACAAAGTAACCCAAACTGTGTTGAATATGTCGATGGATCGAGAATAGTTTAGAACGATTTTATATATATATATATACGTGCAACGAACGTTTTGTTCATATTACTATATTTGGTATATGGTCAGCAGTGACTAATATATTTAACAAGAATGTTATTTTAAATAAATACCAACAAACTGTTTTATATTGCTCTGTGTTGTAGGAAAAAAATAGTTAGAAATTTAATATTGCTTGTTTAATAGTCAAAACGTTTGTTTCTTCTAGCCAAAGACAAGTTTTGCTAGTACTTTTATTCGCTTCAAATAGATTTAAGCTTGACAATTTTGTTTATACACTCGATAAAGGATATTCTTGGTTTTTTTGTGCTCAGAAAATATACGTATACAATTGCTTGCTATGTGATTATATATACTGATATATACACTTGCAATATATAGTTTAATGCAACGCGTCGAATTAAATCAGTTACAGAGCCGAGTTTAGTCCACTGAATTAAATTTGACAGTATAAAACGAACTTTAAAACAAGCCACTTATTCAGTTTGAATAACTACAGTTTGAATTCATACTATATGTTTTGTATATGTATTCAGGTGTTGTGCTATCTATATGGAATATTTAATGGTTAGTGAGTGTATTGTTGAGAAAGATTGAAGAATAAGTGTATTAGTGTAGCGAACTAGTTTTTTTTAGTCTTTCTCCACGAATGTATTATAACAATCGTTTAAACAATCTAACCATGGAGTAATCATTTTATTAAAGCATCGAATCTAAGAAATAGAATACTTTTTCTGGGCTGAGGCGTGCTAGCCAGGGACAAGACAAGCAGAGCTCGTTGTGGGCCTCTAATACTATGGGCCACTTACACAATAAACAAAAATCATTAAGTAAAAAATTTCAGTAAAAAAACAACAGTTAATACAAGCAGTTTATGTAGAAGAGTTGTCTCTCGTTTTACTGAGGTTTTTTGGATTTTAAACCAATCGGGATTTTTAAATGCTTTTCTTGTTATTCATCTTGAATTTGCAGCACACTCCTGTTTCCTGGTTTCTATCACTAAACTATAATAGATCGAAGGCTATAGCCTGGGCCACACTATCGTCTATATTGACGAAAACGAAAACGAAATGAAAATTCGTGCACGAAATGCATGCCAGACACGATGAAAAATTTCAAGCATGTTTGCAAACCAAAACATTATTGGCCAATAAGCAAGCGGCATTTTTGACGGATTAGAAACAATGGCGATCTCTAAAAGAAAAAGATTACTTCTTCTTAAGAAAAAGTTACTGCTAAAATGTTTAAAAAGTAATGGAAATGAATGATTTGATATAAAAAGTTTGTCGGCGGACTATCAATAATACTCACTATCCCACGCCAAGTCCGTAGTTTTATTAAATTCATCTAAAACATCTTGCCAGTGATTTCTTTTCTTGTTCCTCGAGTCCTTATAATCCGGGTGACTTTTATCATACAAAATTGGTTTTTCTCGCATCAGATTTATCAAAACCTCTTGCCACTCCGCCATGTTTGAGAACAAAGTCTGATATTATCAAGATATTTTTAGCCAATAGTATGCGTTCTCGTTGACGAAAAAGGTCAAAAGTTCAACCCTTCTAATATGAACGAAAACGAAATTTTCGTCGAGTTTTCGTTCAAAATTTTCGTTGCGGAAGTTTTCGTTCTAATTTTCGTCGATATGGTGGCCTAGGCTTATCTGTTATAGAATAGCTTAATATTTTTGAATCCAAAATTAACCTCCAAACACTGAGGCCGTAACCCACGGGACGTTTTTAAGAGACAGAAATATTTTTCCATCCTGATTTGCCTAAATGGTAGATAACGCATTCATTTTTTCTGAAGGCAGCATTCATTTTCTTGCAACAGTTAATTTCAGCAATAGCAGGAAAAAAAGTCATAAAATTTTTTATGTTTCATATTGTACAGAAGTTTTGTCTTTTTAGGAGTGATGAATATCAAAGTTTTCATTGCCACTGGAGTTGTAACTTTTCTGTTCATTATGGCACTGTTGTGTTTTTTAGTTCTTGGTTACAGGTATGCATATTTATAAATATGACAATAATTTAGGAAGTTTGTTATCGGGACAAACTTTGTTTGTGTTGTAAAAAAATCACCTATGCCCTGCCGAGTTCTTTTGAAATTAAAATTGCGAACAAAAGAAATCAGTAGGGCAGACCTGAATTTATGAATATTTTGCCCCCCTCCAAAAAAAAGCATTATAGTTTTGCCCCTTGTGTTATAGGTATCTGCAAAGCTATGGAAATAGCAAAATCAGTTATCATATAAAAAACTTTTTTCTTTTTTTAAGAAAAATAATCCTCAATTTGACAAACAAATCTTTATATGTTTGTAAATGATGATCGTCCAGGTTAATAAAGTCCTGAGAAGGACTGTTTTTGTTGTTGTTGACTGACGTTTCGACAACCTTAGCGGTAGTCATCTTCAGAGTCAAAATGAAGATGACTACCGCTAAGGTTCGTAAACAAATCAAATCAACTTCTTCAGGACTTTATTAACCTGGACGATCATCATTTACAAACATTACTCCCAGGTTCAAACCATTTACTTTAAACAAATCTTTCTCGTTTGAAAATTTTTTCTTAAGAATAATTTCCTTAACAAAACAAGAAAAATTTCATGCCGTTCTCCCAAGCCAGAATATCTTATTTCTAGAAAATAGTTCTCAAATCAAGCATAATTTTTATTACAATAATAATGAAAGCAATGTCATTAAAACAAATACTTAGATACATCATGTTCTTTGTAAACAACAACATTCATAAACGACTTAATGAAATGGCTTTGGTCTGTATGACTTGCTTCTACGTTTTAACTTTAATCGACACAACACTCTTTTTTTCTTTCTCTTTCTTCGGCATTACGTTTCATTGCAAGAAAAATAAACTATCAAAATGATGGCATCCAAATGTATTCATATGTGAAATTGCAGAAAAGAATTATTTTATATATGTACGAAGTTTTTATCTCCAATCGCATACGTGCAATAATCATATAAATCTGCATCTGATTTAAATGACGAATGCTAATTAACTGATTTGCAGCAAGCTAGCTTGGCTCTCAGCACACCATGTTGTTTTCTCATAAAAATTTGTAATGAGTGTGGGCTTTAATACATGCATGTATCTCAAAAATATTTTCAAAAATTTGAAACAGAAATCTCATACTTACAGCGTATTAGCGCTCATTGCAAAAAATATGTGTTTACCTACAATGTAGGTACTACATGGAAAACAATCTAAACAGGAAACAGAAAGACCTAACACCATATAGTGTAACTTATGCGAAGACAAAGGAATAATAGGGTAAGACAATTTAAAAATTCATGAATCATATAAGCCTTCTTGCAAAGAAAATATCGAGGCGATGTTTGGCACAATGAATAAAGAATTTATTATATGGCATTATTTGACCTGAAAGGAGCTTTCCTTCTTTTCGTGTCCTTGCTGTTTTGCTAGGATCGGCATTCACTCCTAGTTTTGTAAGTAACTAATAAATCCTGTGAATTGTTGTTATCTGTATATAAGAAACTCACATTTTGAGTGGCTCTTTCTTTGACTAAAATTTTGTATGCTTTGTTCTTCTTTCCTTTATTCGTTCTACAAAGCGATTGGTTTTGCTTTTTATGGACTTTATTAACACTTATGCATAAAATTGCAGGAAAAGTAATGGACCGGCAAAATATTTCCGGCTAATCAAAGCGCGCTATTTCACAGGAAGTAGTTATATTGACCTTTATCATACGGGTATTGAAATTTAAATGCGCAACAAAACAGTGAAATAAAACTCACATTCATAAAATTTTCGAGCACCTGATTGGATATATCATTTTCTTCACTAGTGAAAAACGTCATATCTGCATTCTGATTGGATACACCATTTTTTGTGTAATATTTTCCATAGGAATTTTGCAGTGTTGGGGTGAGTGGCGAAAATTCACACGAGTCAGTCAATCAGTCATAGTTTAAACTTTCTGGGGGTGTCTGGCAACAATGCTCATTTTGTGTTTAATGATTTTGTAAGATATTTATCAGTTTTTCAGCGATTATCAAAAGAGCGTTTAACACCAACTTTAACTCACATTTACTAAGACATTTATTTATTTGCTACATTTTAAACTAACAATTTATGTAAATATATAAATTTAATTTAATGCGTTATAAAAGTGTATCTCCCCTGTTTTACCCCCAGCAGCTCTATTTCTTTGAAGAAATATCTAAATGGGCATGTGCCATTTTTATGCAAACTGTTTAATGAATTGTATAGCAAGAGTGAAGTAAGGGAAATGGAATATTCCGAAATCAAAAAAATTGTTTTAACTATAACGCTTTTCCTTAATGCTGGCACTGATGACAAATATTTTCAAGATTTTGTAAGCTCGAGTTTTATATAGAATGAGAAGAATATTGGTATTCGCTGTATTTTCCAAGAACTTGGCTACCTTTTTTATTTACCAACCTGCTCTGAACTTCTGGTCTAACTACACTCGCACACTGCGTGTTGGTTAATTGGTCTTAAGCATACGACAGTAAAATTGAATGTTGCGCACACATCTGCTTCGGTAAGGGCCTGAGTGTATGGAGGCGAGCTGGCCTGGATAGCGAGCTAGCCCGATGATTTCAAGGGATTGAAAGGAGCCAAAACCTCAATGTTGAAAATTACAACTGTTAGCGAAGCACCACACGTCACTCCGGGTATAATTCACAAATTACGGCAAATTGGTTGTTTCAATTTTAAATGTTTTGAGAAGTTATTAAATCAGAATATTGTGAAATTGCTTGATACATTTTGTCTGATGATAAATATTGAATCGTTTCCATTGCCAAAATCATTTAACGCTTGGCTGAATCCCATGTAATCAGCGCCTAAGGAACATTTTGCAGAAATAATGTGCACTATTATTGTCCTTGAAGAAAGCATCAATTGTGGAATACTTTAGAACAATATAAGAAAGTCATGCACGACTGTATGACTTTGTCGACTTTCATGTAATCGCTATGAAAGTGTAAATACGAAATGAACGTTCATTCACCCAAACTTGCCGAAAACTGGACTCTTCACCAACTGATGCAAATTGCACGACGTAAATATTTATCGAACATCGTTGCATTTTAATACTCGTTGCCTTATTGTTTAATGAGGCGAAAAAAATATCGCTAAAAAATATCGCAAACAAAGCATTTTGTTCTTCTGAACACATGAGCTTCATATATGTGTCAGAAGAATCATAAAACAGCACTTCTCGAAATGCATTTCATTTTAGCATTTTTTGAAACGCCAAGGTTCGTTACTAAGCATTCTTGGAACTAATTTTATTTGCCTTGTTTCATAACATATTTCTAAGAAACTTTGCACTATCCTTGGATCCCTAGTTTCCACTAGTGACAAAATGCATATCAAGTTTATCACGAATGGTGAACAGCATTAAAATCAAACAAAAAAACAATGTTTTTTGAGTTCATTTATCAATCGCCTTGCAATTTGCCAAGACACTATCCGTCAGCGAATTCATTATAGGTGTAAGAAAAATGATTCAAACAGCACGACATTGGATATCTTCAGTAATTTTCATCATCGAAACGTAACTTTCGAAGCATATACAATATTCCAGTCAAGCAATTTAATAAATATACAAGCAAGTTTATTACGCTTCCTTCCGAAAGAATAAAAAGTAAACAACAAACCAAAGTACTTCGTAAGAGAAGAATTGCCTTTCATAATGTTAAGACAGACGCAGCAGAAAAAATAGTTATTCCCGATGAACAATTTATTTGTGTTATATTTTTTTATGCAAATTAGGTCATTGTTTCGAAGCGTTTGAATTGTGTCCAGGAATGTATTGCTATCGCTAATTGGGAGGCTCTTATTCATGTATGCATGTTATAAATCCGTAGATAACAATACATTTCAAAGATATTAACTCAGCATATCATGCATATATGAATAAGAGGCCCTACCCCAATTAGCGATAGCAATACATCCCTCATTGTGTCTATCGTGGCTATTACTTCAACGACAAATTGCACTACAAAAATTCAATGCTCGTATGGTAAAAAGATCACTTCATGGCTGGTTTGTTTGTACAATTTTAATTATGCACTCGTTGAGAAGGATTGAAAAAAACTCGTTCGCTGCGCTCACTCGTTTGTTTTCAATTCTTCTCAACTCGATATAAAATCATTCACACTCACCAAGCATGACGTAATCTATTATTAGCGCCTGCTTGAACTCTCATGCATAAATTTAACATTGCAAAAAACTTAATGTTAAAAAATGTCAGAGGAAGTCTTTTTATGTAAACCAAGTGGTAAAGCCAGCCCAATTATTTAGTCCTGCTATGTAAATTTTTTATGTGTCCACTAACTGGAAAAATATCAGATGACAAATAAATGAATTTTGCATAGCAAAACTAAAAAAATCAGGCTGTCTTCGCTACTGTACAAATCAACATAACTTTTACAAGAAACAAAAACTGTTAACATCGTTAATACAAATTTCAAAGTTTAACTGATTAATGCACTCGTCTGAGTGCATTAATTTTCCATTTAAGTTAATACTAAATTCGTATCATAAAACTTTCTTCCTTATACATAGCTTCAAAAATGAAGATTAAAATTAAAAATTGATACAAAGACTTAACAAGTGTTTGTGGCACAATTTAGTTTTGATTTATGTGCAACATTATTACGAGGAGAATCTGAAACTTGTCGTGCACAGGAGAACGTTGACAAGCAGGAAAGAAGTGTTTTAAGCATAAAAAGTGAAAATTTTTTTTTTCTCAATAAACAATAAACAAACATGAAATTAACAAGAAGAAATGAATAAGTTTGAATTTCTCTTATTTCAGGTCATCGACAATCAAAATTCAAAACATTTTAGTTTCCTTAACTTTTCATGCCAGTGACGCGACAAGAGAGAAATGGAGTTAATGGTCTTAAATAAAAAACATAATCATTGAAGAATGTGTAATATATAAATAGATAAATATAACACTATAAAAATTCTGAACAATATATATCATGATTCAAAATTCGACGAATTAGTTGCATTACTTCCTGTTATGCAAGCTGATGCAGTAATAGTTACCGAAACTTCGTTTAATAGTGACATTCCAATAATAACCTTGTTTCAAAAAGTGGTTATAATCTTTATAGTAAAGATCGCTTAAACCACCGAGGAGGAGGCGTTAGCATATACTTATCCGAATTCTCTCAAGCCCAACACCGTTTTGTCCTTGAAGATGATAAATTTGAATGTCTGCGGCTATAACATGCCTTTTTCGTCTACCTTGACCTCTTGGTGGCATAGAAATTTGCGTCGTCTATCATCTACCTGGCATCCACCAATGCAAAGATCTACTTGTAAAGAATACCTTTCCTCCTCTATTTACTTCCTGAGAAACGAATACACCAATTGTGTTTTTTCCTCCTTGGCGTTTTAATGACGTAAACGTTTTCACTTTATTAACTCACAACAATTTAAAGTTGGCTTTAAAAGCCACACTGAGGCGCAAAGTCCAGGACATACGCATTTGGAGGTGGGCGTCAACCTGTTGTTTGTTTATTGAAACGGTCCAAAACAATGGACATATGCATAATGACGCCAGAAAGCTGAAGCACGCAGTACGTTGTGATCTTAGCAGTCACGCAAAAGTAAACATTGCAATATGGCTACTATTGACAGTTAGTATACTGTTGATTTTTGCCGTGTTTTAAACGCTTTAAATTTAACAAATACTTTGATTCTTTCATAAACTCCTGCACTGGTTATCAAGGTCTTGATTGTCTGGAAAAACGCCGCAAAGATCGCTTTCTGTGTGGTTTTCAGCCAAGGAAAGTGGAAAGTGCGGTGGTTCGCTTACTTCGTCCAAACAAACATCAAAATTCATCCTGAGCTTTCCTTTTATTGTTTTCGGAAAGGTAAACGTATAAATACACATATTTATGCAAGGAATGAGAAAACTGGACATCACTAAAGGATTTTTTCAAGCGCTTGGTCTTAAAGTAAGCTGTTATTTCACTTTCCTGAAGAACAAACAGACATAACATAATTGACAACATGCAACACATAATTGACATAAACGAAGCTCCGATGACTGTTTCAATTAAGAAATAAAAGTTGTTTACTGTGTTTGCACGGGCTTATGCAAACCGAGGAGACCTTTGGGAGAACTCGAGAGCAGATCAGTGCAAGCCCGAAACCAAAGGTTGAGGGTTACACATGCTCGAAAGCTCAACAAACGTTTTCTCCGTTCGCATAACCCTGTGAAAACACGAAAAACATCTGCTATTTCTTTTATAAAGAAATAATAATGGGAAAACGACAAAAATTTCAAGTTTTCCTCCAAAATGTATTCATGATCGATTTGAAAATTCTCTTTGACTGACTGATTGTTTTGATTGATTTGATTGGTTAAGCTCAGATGTGTTTTGCACATGCTAATGCAATTACGACTCTAGACCAATCACCGCACGCGTTTCATTGTTTTTATTTTATAAAAGTGATTAAATCCACTCCTTCCAGTCGTCGACAAACAGTAGGAGCCAAAAAACTGGATAATATAATTCTGTGAATGGGAATGGAAGATTATTAATACTGATCTGTGAATAGGCAGAATAGCTCAAATAAAAAAATGAAGCAATTATTATTAACTATTGCAAATTATAAAGTTGAAATTAAGCAATATTAACTGGAGTTGAAGCTTTTCCTGAAATCTGGCAGTAAAATAAAAAGTTAAATCTCTAGTTGATTACTTATCGGACAATGAGAGCCTTTTCAGATGTTACAACAGGTCTTATAACACTGTTATTGAACATAATAACCTATATAACATTTAAAACTCTCCTCTATGATAGCTTTTTGTCAGCATGCAGCCTTAAAATCTATCTTACTATGACAGTAACATAGACCAAAAGTTGTGCGACTTAACCAAGCATTGTGGAAAGATTTTTTGTACAATGCGTTTAGTTTTTGTTTGGTTTAGTGCTGTTGGAAATTGAAAGGTTTCTGGCGCCATTTGATAATTAAGTAAAGATCCCCCATATTTCTAACCGTCAATTTTGTCTCAAGAAACTTTATTTTACATTCGGCGCGGGCCATATTTATTTTACATTTGGCGCGCTCATATAATCTCAACATTATATGCAAACCATGTTTGGATTGTTTACTACGGTGGCCCACAAGTGCAATACACAAAATAATAAATTCAATGCAACATCTGTTTCAGATGCAAACTTTAACATTACAAAACAAAATTAATGTTTCCAAAGCGCACTAAAGTATTGAAATCTCAATTCAAAGTCCGCCAATGCAAAACAGAAGAGTCAAAACAAACTCATTAAAATGTTTCAGTGCAAAATATTTGTTAACCCAATGCAAAATGATTACCGCGCACCAAAGCTAATGCAGGCTCATTCAGAATCAGCAAGTGTGTTTTGATTTTAAACGCTGCTATGTTTTGCTGTAAATGTGGCTATAAACTTGAAAAAACGTTCTTGTTTTGTCCAAGTTGCGGCACCAAGAAGTAGGTAGAAGACCTTGAAGCTTCTACTTCTTCGTGTCCATCTAAAGACTTAAACAACGAAAGCAACTTGAATAGAAACAAAATCGAAGAGCCCAGAGGAAAAATTCCCAATTTTTTACCTACAGAAATGAAAAGGAGGCTGAGCGTCGCTCATACTTTGAGCCGAAATTGAAGAAAAGAAATGTTTGCTCAAAAAGAGAAAATGATCAACAGGTTTTGTTCAATGTTGGGATTATGGAGTTCGAACCATGCGGTTCAGGCAGTCTCAGAAAAGTGTTCGGAAGAAAGTTTCCAGTAAAATTGACGCCAGAAATGACGTACAAAGAGGTGTTGGAAATGTCAACGAAGAAGTGGGAAGACTATGACCGGTCATTTGATCGGTATCGCGGTTATGTATTGGTATATCCTGACGGAAAAATTTCGCGCACTATTGCAGGTACCGATATCGAGTTTTCCCTGAAGAAATATAAGGAAGGCCTTGGAAAAGCTTATTCACGGATAACACTTAATTTGGCTCCAGCCTTGGTAGCCAGTGAAGTGAAAGAAAAGGAAGTTCTTTTGGAAAATGAAGATGAATTCAGTAATCTAACCAACGATGAAGCTAGAATTGTGGAAAATAATTCTTTTACAGATGAGTATGATGAAGGAGATAGATCAACTACCATTAAAACTGATGATGACATGAGAGATGGAAATAATGATAATGTTCAACTGAGTAGTCCAGTGTTGGATGTTGATGAGCAAACATTGCTATATCAGGTTGAAGATTTCATGTGCGTTTGAAAGTTACTATTTCACATACAATGCTAATATAAAGTGTTTACCCTATGCCAACTTGCAGGACATAGTCATACTACATGTTGATATGCATGTACATAATGCATGTTGTTTCTTATATAATTTAGTCCAATTGTTTCAGCTTCATTTTTTGACTTTGGAATTGTTTAGTGCAAGTACCATTTCCCCATCTATGTCACTGACCATTTGAATATGGGGAACATACATAGTGTTGTTTACATACTAATATCATTGTGCTTATTGCAGATACAACTTGTGGTCATGTTTTGAGGTGCAATGTAAATGCTTTGCAGAGTAAAACCTATGCAGTTGTTGGGCTGATGCTATCAACGTTAGTTGTTCAAGGAGATCAACTGCCACGGTTGTTCAGTAGATCAATTTGCCAGTACATTCAAGGATCCTTTGACGCGTCAACACCATTTATTGAGGAAGTGCCTGAAAAGAGTATCAGGGATTCTCTAAAGAAGGTATGTCATATTGATCCATTGATTGTTTAGCATCCCTATATTTATCTTAAAATTTCAATATTTTAAAATGTTGAAAATATAGCTTGAAAATAGCAGTACTCTGCAGAAATTGGATGAATCTTTCAATCAATGTGAATGGCGTTATGATATTGATGGCTTACCAACATGTTTGAAGATTCAGGAAAAACAGCAATTTATCAATGAAGTTGTGAAATACTTCGTCATAATAAGATGCCAAACAATGCTTGATCAGTTTATAGAGGGCCTGTGCTGTGATGATTTAAGTGTGAAACGTTAATTCCCTCCAGTGTGTACAAGTTGGGATTTAAATTGCTTTGTGCTATTCATATTTCCAGGTTTTGGAATTTTTTCGAAAAAACAATGGAATGGCAGAGCATCTTTTTAAGAAAAGAAATAGCAAAGTTAATGGCAAAGAACTTTTTACGATTCTAAAGACTGATTTTTCACCCATCGGCAAACAAAGACGCCAGTCTGAAGAAGTTGTGATGGCAAAGTTTGTTTCTTTCATACAGGCAACGGAAGGTAGGTTGTCAGAATGTTTCGTGAATTAAAGTTAAATTTTAAACAAAATCTGCACCACTTTATTCTTTTTTCCAAGCAGGATATGCATCAACAAATATATTCTTTGGTACTACAGATTAAATTAAGCACAATCTTAAAACAAGCTTTTACATTGTAGATGGTGTGGAGCTAACAACAGAAGAAAAAAATTTCATCCCATCTTTAAAACCTGCTCATTTTCTTCTGTTTGCAACTGGTGCAACGGACACACCTACTTTTGGTTTGATCCGTCTTCAACAATATCATTTGTGCATGATGATATGAAGAAGATACCTACTGCTCAAACATGTTCAAATACTATGTATTTATATGTCAACAATTATACCATTGAAAACAGCATAGCCCATCACTTGCATTAATCAATGGAGGAGTCTTCAGCAAATTATAAACTGATGATTATAGCAAGCATGTCAGTTTTTTATAATGCATACAAATAGTTTTAATTAAGTTTTCTTTAACACTTGTTCACATAGAACAGTTTTTCATTTATATTTAATAAATTCACTTTTATTTTTAAAATCAATCTATTAAAAAAGTTTTACACTAATTAAAAATTAAAATTATCAATTATTTATTTGCCTTATGGAACATTTCATTGAGCAATTTGATAAAAATATTCATACAAATCAAGAGCACTTCTCCAATTGATGAAAGGGGATAAGTGAAGAGTATATGTCACATGCAAAAAATATTCCTGAAAAATATTAGTTTCCACATTTTCATGGCAGTACTCCCTCATGTCTTCAAGATCAGTTTCATCCACTGGTTGAATACAATTGGCACCCCCGTTGCACTCAGGTAGAAAATACAATTCATCTGGTCTTCCATAGACAATATCAAATCTAGACTTGCGAATATAGTGACTATTCCAATGCTCCTTCACACCATTTAAATCTTCTTGTAAGACTTTGGAAAAGCAAAACCATAAGCATTCTTTTTGCAGTTCATTTGAAGTGTTTAACTAGCCATTGTCAATCATGTCCTTAAAAATTCATCCACCTGTTGGATCGACTTTTCTAAGAAATGACCACCAGCTTTCTATTCGTTGATTTGCTGGTGAAGACCCATACCTATGAGCATTACAATCAGCAAAATCATTTTCGCCCTCACTTCTAAGTAATGACTGCATAGCAGCCATATACACATTTTCTGCTCCATTATCAGTTCTGAGCATGGTTGGACATCCACCATACTTCTTAACTGCATTTGAAAAATTTTGCCCAGTAACAGAAAGGTTGTTATTGCTTCTACAAGCCTTTAACCAGATTATCTTCCTGTTATACCCATCAATACAACCATGTATTGGAAACCATATGGTTTTAATTTATCATACCCATCTACATGCCAAATGTAATTGGGACCAGCTGATCTGTAAGTCTACGTCTGAGGGTTTTCCACGTCTCTCCTAACACCATCAGGGTCCAAAATTTCACAATAAGTCGAAACGTTTCGCGAGACACCTGAAAACCACGAAGTTGCAAAGTGTGTTAAATTGGTCGATAACCCCCCGAGTTACAGGGCCATCCAATTCTTTGATGAAATTACGGATGACACAAATATCTCCAACACTGCATTTCTTTTTCGCAAGCCCAAAGAGGCAATTTTGCTTTTTAAGCTGCGTAGAGACATTTTATGTCGTGGTACTTGGCAAGAAACATACGAATTTTTCATACACCAAACCTTGTCTAAAATAGCGAACAATCAATTCATCACAACACGTTTCGTTGTCATCTAGAAAGACTGTCTCAACATTGTCAGCTCTTGATATAGTAGATGAATTGGAGCCACAATATGGGCAAAATTGATAACTATTCTCCAACGCTTCTCCGCAAAATGAACAGAACATTACTCCAAACGATAGCAAATTAAAAACGAAAGGCGATAGCAAAGAATTAGAAATCAAAACCATAGATATAGTAGGTCTAGATTACTAACGAGCCGCCATATTGCGTGACATCCATGATAAATCCAAGATGGCGTGGGAACCGGGCAAAAAACATAGAGTCACTATAGGGCAATTGATGTTTTTCGCAATTTACTCCTTCTCATTGTTTTCAAACTCTTCCGATGAAGTTTTATTGGAAACAAATCTTTATTTCAAGTGTTTTGAAACCATATTGGACAGTTATAATTGAAATACGGGTGAAAATATCGCTTTCGAAATATTGTGTAAATTGGTCGTTATGTGGTCTCAAGTCGTTTGTCCACTAAGAGAAACAGATTTTTTCAGCTTTAACTCCCATACTGATTTGTTGCGCATCGGAATATGTCATATTGACAATTTACAGAAAGATTGGGGAATCAATCTGAATATTTCTGACAAAAAAGCGACTCATTCGAGAAAGCACTCCCACTGTACTCGTACTAATACGTGAGATATGTGAGATTCAAACACGGTTTAGAAAGGCCATCCGACTTTGAATGAATGAAAAGAGGAGCAAGGAGATACATAACAATGCAGCACTATTATCTACTGACAAGATCTTAGCGAAGCTATTAAAGTTAGTAAACCTAACTGAAGGAAACTTGCCTCATATCAAATAATTGTATCCAGGAGCATTGGCTATACTGATGAGATCTTACAGCTAAGAGGTTCAACGAAAGAGAAGGAACTTATCTTCAGAAGCTTGTTATATTAACAGTGGTTATTTCAAAATCTGACATAATTACATTCAAACACATAACCCAAGATACTGTTACAATACTATTTTTTGAGAGAGTTATAAAGCTCTGTTAAAGTATTTTACCAGAGCTAAGGTGTTCATTAACTTTATATATTATCTTATGAAATATTTGATATGGATGTCATCGGTGGCATATCCAGAATGAATGTTTTACACTTGCTATGTAAATTTCACTGCATCATTGCTCATTCATTAGAAATCTATTGTTTTACAGTGAGTGAAAACAGCAAGATTGAGATAGCATGAGCAAATAGAAATGCTGGCTATGGCTGAGATTATTATAAGATATAGCTGTGAATAAAATATATGTGACTTTTATGCTTATCATACTTAGTTATAGTATATGTTTTTATTATGCTATAGCTACAACACCATCTATGATACCAGTTGTTTCAATGGCAATACAATTTTATAACTACAAATGTCTAAATTGCATCACATTATTAACATGCAACTAATGACTTCTGACAAAAATTGTATCATACTGCTCAGTTGGTTCATTTTATGACACTTACGTACAAAGATAAGTAAACTACTGATATTTCTTTGTTCAATACATGACAGCCCCAGCAACTGCCAACTGCTCTATTGTAAGTGAAAGCAGGCTAGCTGAAGAGACACAAAATGTTGATGTACTGACCTATATCAGTGGATACATAGCCAAGAAAATTACAAGTTGCATCAAGTGTGCTGAATGTGCAACTGCCTTAACGATTGAGAATGATGACCAACCTCTCATACCTGACCACTCATACTGTCATGAAGGTTCATTAAAGTCAAGCTTAACATCTTTCAAGACCTTACAAGTCCATCCTCCTCATTGGTAAAAGTAGTAAAAGCAGCAGATAAAGCCCTTCGATGAAGATTTTTTTTTTTTTAATGAAGATGTGTAAAACGTATTTTATTATGATCATTATATATTACAAATATAAATGTTAAAAAACTAAATCAAATATGACTAAAATCAGTGTTTAAAAATATCCATGATAAAAGGGACAGTCAAGTGTAAAGACAACTTTCCCAATAACCTAGGTCAATATTTAAAGTATGTTCGCGAGTTGAGGCAGATCGACTTCCTCGTATTGCAGTAATTGCTGACCTAATCAGTGCGAAAGATAGTTTACAACGCATCCACGCTAGCGTGATGCCATATGCAGCTTTCTCTTTTGTGCCAGCAGATCAGCTAGCCGTTTATAAGCAATTGCCGTCTCTTTCCCCATACCACCTGATGTTGAAAAGACCAGTGGTGTAAAAGCAGCATATTCAATCTCTCTTACTCGATCACCATATTCCCTTTTCTTAGCCATCTCATGCTGACGATAGAGTGCAGGTAGATTGGTGTTTTGGTAGCTCGACGCGTTTGGGTGAAATACCCTTACATCAAAAAATGCATCTTGCTGTCTAGACCAAAAACCTTTAGCACGAATATCTAGTCTCGCTTCTTCTTGTCTATTGGCTGTACGAGGTAATATCACTTCCCCAGAAAGAGGTTGTAATTGTGGTTCTTTCACAACTGTCGAGCAAACTTCAGCCATCCACTGTGCTGTTATATCTCGAACTTCATTATGTCTCACTATTGGTAAACCACCATGAGGACATATCATCGCGTGATCGGTTGCAAAAGCCTTTCCACAAATGCAGTGCAGAGGGATATTTTTCAGTTGCCATCCATAACGTAAACTTAATGCATCTCGAAATTCCCCTTTGTTCAAATTAAAGCCTTGATCTTGTAATGGAAGTACACTTAACCATGATGACGATCCTTTTTCGCTCAGTATATCTAGCTTCCTTTGCATTGTTGGCGTAGAACTATCTCTTATATCCTGGATCAAATCATCCACTTTCTTCTTCTTTTGCTCTCGTAAAGTCATTTTGATTGACTGTAACTGAGGTTTATGAAGTATCTCTTTCTGTTGAACAATCATCTCTTTTAGGCATTGGCTGATCTTTTTGGAGGCAAGATATTCTTCATTTGCACTTTTAACTGGGTTGATAATATTTAGACCACCAAATCGTATAGGAAGAGAAAGGAGTGTTCGCTCATCTGGATTACATTGGTTTCTTCCAGTGAGTGATGGTATAAATGTCTGCGAAATTGCATCTTCCAGAGGTTGAAATAACTCACTGATGTTCTCAACTGTTCGCATTATATAGCGCCACTTTCCCATTATACAATGAGAAAATGCCGCAAACGCTGATTGGGGATAACGTTCTGCAATCTTTGAAAGACTTTCAATTTCTTCCACAAATACCCTAATCTTTCTTGCCATATACTCATGGACGAACAAATTGGAGCCAATTGCTGATCCCAACATTCCATGGCCTTCAGTTGTTATATTAATATCTGTTCCTCCAAAATGGTTTATCGCTTCTTTCAAGTGCTGTGACTTAACAACAAGATACGTTTTACTTCCCTTTGGAAAGTAACCCATCATTGGCCCAATGTCAGATATGTTTTGCCACCATCTTCTTAAAGACTTTATTTTCCCACCACATGTAGCATCATCAGCA
The DNA here is from genome assembly GCF_021976095.1 of Xenia sp. Carnegie-2017. Lineage (NCBI taxonomy): Eukaryota > Metazoa > Cnidaria > Anthozoa > Malacalcyonacea > Xeniidae > Xenia > Xenia sp. Carnegie-2017. The sequence goes on along the minus strand of NW_025813469.1, from coordinate 6,792,453 downwards.
AACCACATTTGCTTGACTGTTGGTTCTTCTGATCTAAGCCTACGAATCAAAGGTGTAACTGCAAGTGCATACATTGCCATTGCGAGCGGGTCCCCTTGCGTAATCCCTTCTTGCGTAATCCCTTCGATGAAGATTAATTTTCCCATCCTTTTGTATGTATTCAATATCATGTATTTCAATGTGGACGAACAATTATTGGAACTAAAGCAGACGTGTTGGGGATCGCCTCCCAAGTTTCTCCCAACACTTCACAAATTTTAACAACAGGTTTTATGAAGATATTTTTATTTCACAGTCCCAAAACAACCAGATTATAATAACACGCGTTCTCCTTTTTATCGCAATTTGCATATCACCCCATTTTCCTTGCTTACTATTGGTGCGCTCAAGTGTTTGTTACAACTACTTATCTAAAAGAAGGCGAGTCTCTGACACTCTCCCCCCATATACCTTGATTTATAAGGTGTATGTAACCTTTAAGAGACTGCCTTCTGTAAACAAAACAAAAGTTTATAAAGTTCAACAAAGTGTTTGTTCATTGCCAAAAGTTTTGTCCTTCTTCCAATCTCTTTCAAACTTCTAACTCCGTTACTTCCTTGATACGTTGTTCTGCTGCTACTGCGGCGTCTCGTTTAGGTTTAAACGCTGGTGCTCTGGGATCAATGGCACGGGTTCGGTTCAACACGGTCGCATGATAGCTCTAGCGGGTAAAGTGGTTCACTGCTCTCTCCAAATAAGTTTTCCCGCACGAAGTTTTACGGCACGAACAACACCATCTCGCCCATTATACAACTCCTCCACGATTCCAAGAGGCCATTTACCACGACTTCTCTCGTCTGATCGTATGATAACAACATCCCCTTTTTCACAGTAAATGTTGTTTGTTTGTGTTGTTGGTTGTGACGTACACGCAATCCTCTTAGATACTCATTAGACCATCTCCGCCAGATAGCTTGCTTGCATTTCAACAAATACTTAGCCCGTTACCGTTGGTCCCTTTCTTCTATGTGATGTGCTTCCAGCTCTGGTGCGAATGTACAACCAACGAAGAGCATGGAGTTAGGGGTCAATGTTGGAAGTTGAATATCATCCTCCATGTAACTTAATGGTCTATCGTTCAAAGCCACTTCAACATCCAAAGAACATCCTTTAACTCTTCCCAATTCAGCAATCCATTTCCGATCGTCTTATGAAGAGCCCGTTTGACCAATCCGATTAGGCGCTCGAATTGACCGCCCCACCACGGGGCACGACTTAGATTGAACTGCCATTTCACCTGATTCTTGCTGAAACTCGTTAAACCGTTCATCCCTCTGAGCCTCCGTAACCACTTTGCTGCTGCAACAAAAGTCTTCGCATTATCAGAGTATACCTTGTTCGGTCTTCCCTTCCTAGCTATGAACTGTTTGAAACTTTCCATAAAGCGTTGGGTATCCAAACTCGGCATCAACTCGAGATACACAGCTCGCGTTAGGCTGCAGGCATAAAGTAAGACATAAGCTTTTCCCTGTTCCTTTTTCTTCCTTTTGTATTTAAGTGGTCCGGCGAAATCAACACCAACAGCTTCGAACGGGCGACTTCCTTCAGTTCGATCTTGAGGTAACAATCCAGGCGGTGGTTGCTGCACTGCTTTCGCTTGGAAACGACGACAGCCATAGCACGCTTTGATTATTCTACGTGTTAATTGCCTTAGTCGAGGTACCCAATACCGCTCCCGAACTCGAGCCATGGTCATCCCAACTCCTCCGTGGAGAGTTTGAAGATGGGCGTCTTCCACAAGCTTGGTTGTGAATAGGTGTTTGTCTGATAGGTATACGGGATAATGCCCATGAATCCGCCCTCTGCATTCCATGATACCTTCGTGATCCTCTTGAAGATTAAGTCGACCTTTGTCGTCTAAACAATCACAACTTTGCTGCACTCTTTTCTCCCAGAATTTATACTGTCGTTCAATCTCATCAGTCGTTAATGGTCCAACTACTCGGCTGTTCACATGTCTGGCATTTGTGATAAACCTTTTTATCCAAGCACACACTCTCATAACCTTCCTTAGAGACGAAAACTTCTAGAGGATGTAATCAAAACAATCTGAGTTGTCCATTTGTACGCCCAGTACTGTTTTTATGACCTTTGCTTCCTTCTCACTCTCTTTGGTCGATTGAGTTACAATGTCTTGTGGTCACTCATTGATGTTTTGGAGCCAATGTGGTCCATTCAGCCACAACTTGTTTTCTTTCACAGTGCCACCTCGACTTCCCACATCAGCAGGATTTTGATCGGTTGGTACATATCGCCATTCGATACCCTGTTTGGACTGGATCTTTTGGACTCTGTTGGCCACAAACTGTTTATATTCTCCTCCTCCTTTGATCCAGTGCAGTGCCACGCTACTGTCGAGCCAGGCATACGTCCCTTCCACTGGGAATTCACTTAGGACCTTCCGCACATTGTCCACAATGTTACAAGCCATGTGCGCTGAGACCAACTCCAACCTGGGGATTGTTATTCCTTGTTTGGCTAATCTGGCCTTTGCTGTTATGATGCCTTGTGTTGAACCAGAGGATTGCTTGACAACAGCATAAACAACTGCTGCCACTCCTTTCCGCTCGCGTCTCCAAACGCATGTAGCGATATTGAGTCGATCTCTTCTTGGAAGGTGGGGATTGAACGAGGTACAGAAATATTGTTTGGCAATTGTTTTCCCAGTTCGTCCATTTAGCCTTTTGTTCGTCAGATAATGGTGCATCCACGGTAATTTCATCTCACACACTTCACGATATATTAATTTTCCTTGCAACGTTCTTGGCGACAGTAACCCTAGTGGATCGTAGATCTGAGCCAGTTTGCTTAAAATTCCTCGTTTTGTTGTAGTAGCTACAGTTGAAGGAACTATGACCTTTATCTCGTCCTTATTCTTTGACCAACCTAATCCCAGAATACTCGCTTCTTCCTCAGTAGGTGTTCCTAGTTGTTGCTTTGCAAAGGTTTCTTCATCGGTGATGCAATTCATGTCTTCTAACTCCTTCTTATTCGAGTGCCATTTGTGCAGAGTAAACGTCGCATCGTTAAAGATTTCTATTGCTTCTTTCTTCCACTCTCGCGCTTTTGCTATCGTTGTCGTTCCACTTACTAGATCATCTACATATAGGCTTTTGCACAATTCAGTTACCACTTCTGGTCTGCGGTTTTCCCAACAGGTGAGATGTTGGTCAATCACTCCCCCAAGGAGAAACGGCGATGACGTTAACCCGAACAACGCTCTTGTAAACCTCAGTGTTTCAATTTCACGAGTTGCATCTGGGCTCCAGTGGAATCGTAGTGCATCCCTGTCACCTTCCTTGATTCGAACTTGCAGGAACGCTTGTTTAATATCTCCAGACAGTGCGACAGGATGAAATCTCATTCTTACTAAAATGTTCCAAAGATTGTTCTGGAGTGGAGGGCCTGGGTTTAAACACTGGTTCAGACTTGGAGCTTCATTATTGGCTTTGGCAGAGGCATCGTACACGATTCGAACCTTTGTGGTTTCTGCTCTTTCTCTGACCACTGGTTTATGCGGAATATAGAATTCAACACCTCGGGCTTCATGTTTAGCAGCTTCAACGATCCCTTCGACTTTCTGCTGCTCAATGATTTCAGAATAAGAATTAGTCAACCCCTTCTGATGCAATCTGCGTTGAAGGTTTGCTAGTCTTCGTAAACTTCCTTTATAATTACTTTGTAGTTGTGGGTGATTACCCTTCCATGGAAGGCCAGTTTCATACCACCCTTCTTCACTTCGCACAAGCTGTTCTTGAAACTCAGCATAAACTTCATGTTGATCATTTTCAGGTTTGTCAGCCAAACCCAGGACATCTAACCGACACAATTCTTCGTAGTCGCTTTGGCTTGTTTGTGAAAGAAACATAACAGCGTAGTCCAGTTCTTTGCCTTGTGCCAATATAGTCCAGCCAAACTTGGTTTTTTCAGCAACAGGTTCTCCCACCTTTCCGACGCAGGGTTTCTCAGACGTCTTTATGCGCATGTAGTCTGTAGCTCCCAGGACTTAATGCACAGGGAGTCTTGGTTTTTGATCATCGTCTTCTATCTTCACACCCGCTAAATGTGAATAAGAACTTACTAATGCCTTATAATTTGGGTTGTCCCCAAACAGTAGTTCTCCCTTATTTACTTTGGTTACGTTCACGTCCATCTGAAATTCCCCTTTGACATCTTTTACACCTATGGTTGACAGTTCCATTTCCTTGGTAACTGAGGTGAGCATCATTTCGACACGTCGTGTTTCCTTTCTATAAGATCGTTTTGGAAGTAAGTCTAACAAGGCTGCCGATGCATAAGAATTACCAGAGCCTGTATCTAGAAGCGCACGACACTTTATTCCTTCTACATTCACCACAACGGTTGGATATACGGCTGGCCCATCACCTGCCGTTAAAAGCTGATCTTTCTTTGTGCATATCGACGAATGATGTTTACCATTGCACTTTGAACACCTATGAGAACTCTTACAGTCAGCGGCGCGATGTTTTGTCCCCGTGCAATTGAAGCAAAGTTTTTTCTCAGCTAATAATTTCTTCCTCTTATCGATGTCGGATACAACCGTGTAATCAACAGCGCTGTGATTTTCAGAATTACAATAAACACACCTACGCTTACGTCGCTCACTGCCTGCTACAAGTAAAGGTTTCCGAGTTTTCTTAGAACTTCCACTCTCTTCGGCTGGATTGATGTCTCTCCACTTCTTCAGTTCTGAAATAAGATTTGTCAGATTCCAATCTTGCCAACCTTCGTTACCTCGCACAAGATCAGCTTTAATTCCCTGGTTTTCCCATATTCACTTTCAGTACATTCTTTGCTCTTTGATATCCTTCTGTTGTGAAAGGTAATCCTTCGATTTCCGTTCTAACTTTCGGTTCTAACCATTCTTTCAGGTACGCAAACTTAGTAACAGGGGGTACGTCAGATTTATATGCCTCTGCTTGAAACGTGTTCCAAAACGGAAGCCAGTTTGCATAATTCCCGTCAAATTTTGTTACAGGAAGTTTTGGTAATTTAATACTTGCATTTTGTTCGGATCTTTTCACCGACTTCTCTACCGCTTTTTGATGCTCCAATTGTTGGTTTAATAACTCCGATTTGTATTGAAGTTCTCGCTTACGCTCTTCTTCTTTTGCTGCCTGTTCGAGCTCGAGTTTTCGTTTCTCAAATTCTAGTTGCCTTTGTCTGTCAACTTCCGTAGCAGCATGTGCTGTTTCTTGAGCTTCAGATTTTTGATTTCCTTCGATATAATTTATTCGTTCTCGTAATTCACTCACTTTGCTGTCAGCTTCGGTAATTTTCAATTCAATTTCTTGTGCCCACGATTGGACGTCTTCGTCAGATTCGCCATTGGTAAACTTAATCTCCTCGACTTCATCTTTTAAATCGCACACTGTTTTTATCCGATTTGTTACCGAACTGATTTGTCGCGTTAAAACCTCTACTTTTGTAGAATCCATTACTTCGGTTGATTTTCTGATGGCAAAGCTTAATGCTTTGAATTTGCCAGTCAATTCTCTTTGCTTTTCGTCTATTGTCTCGGTCATCATCGATATTATATTCACGCCACGCACTAATCTCCCGTTAAATTTGTGTCTTAGTTTGAACTAAACCACAGCCAAAAATCCCGTCGGAGGTGCCACTATGTTGGGGATCGCCTCCCAAGTTTCTCCCAACACTTCACAAATTTTAACAACAGGTTTTATGAAGATATTTTTATTTCACAGTTCCAAAAAATAACCAGATTATAATAACACGCGTTCTCCTTTTTATCGCAATTTGCATATCACCCCATTTTCCTTGCTTACTATTGGTGCGCTCAAGTGTTTGTTACAACTACTTATCTAAAAGAAGGCGAGTCTCTGACAGACGAAATCCGTTTAGTTTGGTAGACAAACGCCTCGAGACAACCAAACAACCAATTTACACAACAGTTCGCAAGCGATATTTTCGCCTGTATTCCAATAATAATTGTCTAATATGGCTTCAAAACATTATTAATAACGCTTTGTTTCCAATAAAACTTGATTGGAGGAGTTTGAAAACACTGAAACGAAGTAAACTGCAAAAAACAACAATTGCCTAATACAAGCCCTAAGTTTTTTGCCCGGTTCCCACGCCATCTTGGATTTATCATGAATGTCACGCTGCCGTCTTAATAAGTCTTATATTACGTCACACTCGTCAGCGATCTAGACCATAGATATAGTAGGACTAGATTGCTGACGAGCCGCCATATTGCGTGACATCCATGATGTGTTTATTACACAGAGCTAAGGTGTTTATTAAATTTATATATTATCTTATGAAATATTTGATATGGATGTCATCGGTGGCATATCCAGAATGAATGTTTTACACTTGCTATGTAAATTTCACTGCATGATTGCTTATTTCATTAGAAATCTATTGTTTGTACAGTGAGTGAACACAGCAACATTGGGATAGCATGACCAAATAAAAATGCTGGCTATGGCTGAGATTATTATAAGATATAGCTGTGAATAAAATATATGTGACTTTTATGCTTATGATACTTAGTTATAGTATATGTTTTTATTATGCTATAGCTACAACACCATCTATGATACCAGTTGTTTCAATGGCAATACAATTTTATAACTACAAATGTCTAAATTGCATCACATTATTAACATGCAACTAATGACTTCTGACAAAAATTGTATCATACTGCTCAGTTGGTTCATTTTATGACACTTACGTACAAAGATAAGTAAACTACTGATATTTCTTTGTTCAATACATGAAATTTTACTAGTAAAGAAAATTGCCATACAGCTATGGTTTTTCTGCTCTAACAAACGAGGCAGCCTGGTCCTGGCTAACATTTCCGTAAAAAAACGTGGGAATTTACATATTATCTTTTGGTCTCACTAAGCATCAGTGTTGTCTTAAATTGAAATTGTCAAAAAGTAGTTTCTTTGTTTGTTGAGTCATGCTCATAAACCACAAGATTGTTATTCCATCCCATAAGAAGTCGTATGGGATGGAATAACAATCCAAATGCTCAACAGTTTAAGTGGGCACTCCGAGCACTGATACAAAAGAATGAAGTGACAGCCCCAGCAACTGCCAACTGCTCTATTGTAAGTGAAAGCAAGCTAGCTGAAGAGACACAAAATGCTGATAGGAGAGTTGCAGCATTATTAAACAGTTCCACTCTTTGGCATGATGATGTACTGACTATATCAGTGGATACATATCCAAGAAAATTACAAGTTGCATCAAGTGTGCTGAATGTGCAACTGCCTTAACCATAGAGAATGATGACCAACCTCTCATACCTGACCACTCATACTGTCATGAAGGTTCATTAAAGTCAAGCTTAACATCTTTCAAGACCTATGGCAAGCTTACAAGTCCATCCTCGTCATTGGTAAAAGTAGTAAAAGCAGCAGATAAAGCCCTTCGCAAAATGGTCAACAAGTGGAGTCAGTTGTCAGAAAAAACAATCCAAGTTATGCAACGAGATGTCCTGCAAGAAACTAAGCCAAATGTATTTCAATCGCTATTGCAGCATTCTAAGGAAACTCATGCACTAGATGAGAGCTTTTGCGATGACCATATCACCATCCTCATCAGAAAAATAGCATACATGTACAGTAAAATATTTGTACACCAGTTTTCCAAAGTGTACTCCGAGAGAATCGTTCGTAGAGGAGCTCCATCTAAGCGGCAAAAGCTGACAAAACTCATCCTTTTTGGAAACGATTAAGACTCTGTCTGTTAAGTGTCAACACATATTTGAAGATTGAAAGAACGAATAGCATCTTGAAGTGAAATTTATGTAAAAATATGAAGAATAATTTTCCCATCTTTTGTATGTATTCAATATGATGTATTTCAACGTGGACGAACCAGTATGGGAGCTAAAGCAGACGAAATCCGTTTATTTTGGTAGACAAACGCCTCGAGACAACCAAACGACCAATTTACACAACACTTCGCAAGAGATATTTTCGCACGTATTCCAATAATAATTGTCCAATATGGCTTCAAAACATTATTAATAACGCTTTGTTTCCAATAAAACTTGATTGGAGGAGTTTGAAAACACTGAAACGAAGTAAACTGCAAAAAACAACAATTGCCTAATAGTAGCCCCAAGTTTTTTGCCCGGTTCCCGCGCCATCTTGGATTTATCATGAATGTCACGCTGCCGTCTTAATAAGTCTTATATGACGTCACACTCGTTAGCAATCTAGTCCTACTATATCTATGATCTAGACCTACTATATCTATGATCAAAACACACTTGCTGATTCTGAATGAGCCTGCATTAGCTTTGGTGCGCGGTAATAATTTTGCATTGGGTAAACAAATATTTTGCACTGAAACATTTTAATAAGTTTGTTTTGACTCTTCTGTTTTGCATTGGCGGACTTTGAATTGAGATTTCAATACTTTCGTGCGCTTTGGAAACATTAATTTTGTTTTGTAATGTTAAAGTTTGCATCTGAAACATAGATGTTGCATTGAATTTATTATTTTGTGTATTGCACTTGTGGGCCACCGTAGTTCACAGACTATCTATGTCTTGTTTGTACACAATCCAAAATTGACCGTCATTATTTTACAAACAATGTATGGGTTGTTTAGTTAGAAGGTAAACCAACCATTTATGAGTGGTTTGCAAATAATGCGATGATGATATGCAAATCACATCTGGCTTGTATGCTTATAACAAATTATTTAACTACGTAATAATGAGAAACAACAATCATTATAAGTTAAAACATTTTTTTTACATCTGGCGCCCCATAATTAAGGAGTAAAAAACATTAAAATAGTACGTGCCAGTGCCATCACACTACAAGTACTGACAAACAACAATTTAACCCGACTCTTTGAATGACAAACAATATAATCTTGCTTACCCGTGTCATGAGATATTTCCTTTTCTTGCTCTACTTCGGCATTCGTATACTACAGAAGATTGCAGCATGTTTCCTCGATAAAATTTGAAAAAGTTTTTGTTAGAAAAAAAGTTTTAAAATTTTCTATCGTATAATAGATAAATTTGGGATGAAAATGCAGGTGGGCGGAAAAGTTTTAATTGTGAGAGCCTGCGCTCTTCCGCTGACATTTCATCCAAAATAAGCCATGTTTTTGATAACTGGCCGCGCGTTAATAAAATATAGTAATTTGGATGATGATTTCCTGTCCAGGTAATTACTATACAGGTCAGTGGTAATTACTAGTGAACTCTATAACAACTGGAAGGCTAACTTGCCGCCATCTTTGAAGCCTGCATGATCGCCGCCATTGAGGGTACGGAGGCGAAATAGATCACTTCGAAATTGCCGGATTATTTGCACATAACAGTGCTCTTCGAGCCAGCTTAATGTCTAAAAACCTTAAACAATGTTTAGACTTTTATATAAAACAAGTTTGAACGATATTTGTACATGTTTAAGCTTCTTTTTAGAAGGATGAAAAGCGAACTTTGTTTTGGCACGTGAAAACATGCCTTATAACTTGAATACAAAACTGACACCCCTCGTTTTTTTCATTAATAGGATATAAAATACACTTGCCTATCCTTATAATATTGTTTGAATCTTTGAAAATGAAGCTGTCAGTGCATAAAACGCTGTTTTCGGTAATTTTTGTGTTTCCAAATAAAATTATCTCGCCCCAGTCCTTTTTGAAAGTTCAGAGCGTAAAAAAAAGAAAAACACTTTGCAAAATATTTCAAAAAGTTAGCAAAAAAATATTTGGAGTTCGTTTTAAAAAAACTGTTATGCCATATTATTGTGTTATTATTAGTTGCACCATTAGAGAGACAATATTAAAAACGTGTCAATACCCACTTAAAAAAGGACAAAAACACAAATGACACTCCATTATCACAACTTTTGAAACACTTAAGCAAAAATTGTAATGTAATACAAGCATGAAAAAGATTATTAGTCTAATATTATAGAATCATCGTATATTTTCACAAATATGATCAAACATTTTAAACACACATCCTAAAATATAATATATTACATATACATTTATCATCATCTGTATTACAAGAAAAAACTAATTTTACAATCAATATAAGATACTAATAAAAATGACACTGATATGTATATTAGACTGGATAACGCATCTCTTGTGAAAATTGAAGCCGGAAGATCGATCATTTGCTACTGGCTTTATGGGGGGATCGGCCCCACTTTCCCATACTTTTGTATTACAAAATCACAGTTTTCGCGTTTTGATTCCTTTTACAAACTTCTGATTAAGGCAAAATTTTTATGACAAGTAGAGGAAAACCGGTAGAGAGTTTTAACCCTGAATCACTGTTTTTTGGCTTGGTAACGACTGAAAAATAAGATGGCAAGTTGTATTGAAATTTAAAAGTTGAAGGTGACGAGGACAATTTCAGCCGTGCGAGACATTTTTAGAAGATCAATACTTAAATTACAAATTTACAACAAAGTAAGAACAAAGGTATTCATATCTTCAACATATTCATCGATATTGAAGTTGTTCACATAGGAACTGGTTGAAAACTTTTCTTCGCTTAATGACAACAGAGGTACTTTAATTCGAAGATTTTGATGACGCACATCTCGTAGAGTTTGATGATACCGTTTTCAACTTACTATTGTTCATGGCTTTCTGATTATTTTTCTATGTCCATTTGTTTTGTTTCTTCACTGATATAATAAAGACGCAATTTGAAATTATTATGATATTAGCGATGTGAATAACAAAGTGTTGTTAAATAAGTAAATTTGTAGCAATCTTCCATAAACGTCATTGCAGATGAAATTTTGGTAGCAGTAGTAGGATTCTGTAATATTTCAACATTTTTTAAGAAGCAGCAGCTCATATAATTTCCAGTTTGTTTCAAAACAATGCAGGTCGAGCTTTTACTATCTCAATTTTCTGCCATTACAAAGCCAAGAAGACAAACTTTTAGGATTAAATATCTTTGCCGGTTGTTCTATTCCTTTCACTAAAACGTTGCTCGAATCAAAAGTTTGTAGAACGAATAAAAACGCAAAAACTGTGATTTTGTAATACAAAAGTATATTAAAGTGGGACCGATACCTCCCACGAAGGTCATAATCAGATAAGCCAACTTCTGGCTTCAATTACCTTACTATATTTTATACATGGTGCGTTATCCAGTGTAATATACATATCAGTGGTTGTGAAAATTCCTATTCGCTGCCATGTTTTTGATAACCGGTTCCAGACCCCTTTTCTCCTCGAGGGAATCTAGTAGAACCATTGAGTTCTATAAGACCTGGAGGGGAAAAGGGGCCTGGACCCCGTGGTCAAAAACATGGCGGTAATGGCGGATTTTGGTGGTCAAAACTTCCACTTTAAAAATTTTTTCAATATTCACTCCCTCCTGATTTCCAATACTGTTTATATGAACGATAACAAGTGAAAAAAACAATTACAATACCGACAGCATATCATGTCAAAATAATACTTCAGCATTACGTGAAAAACACAGTACACACACATCAAAATAAAGAAAATCGACGGTAGAGAAACGATCGTGACTAAAACACCACACGAGTACATACGAGTAACATACGAGTACATACGAGTAACATACGAGTACATACGAGTGACATACAAGTACATACAAGTAACATACGAGTACATACGAGTGACATACGACTATTTTCTGGTCAACAAATGAGAAACAACACAATTTCTTCAATACATTGATATTTGCGTTTATTTTTCCTTGTATTTGTGTGGACTTCGGGGCAACCATTTGATGGATTTAAATGCTGAAAAGGTATTTTACTTTCATACTACATTCATTTGTATGTTTTAGTTGAATTTGTTATAGATATTTTGTCGATGCGATTTGCCAGTATTTGAGCGCTTTTCGAAACACTTTCACCTAGGAAATACATATTTATGAAAGCGATTAAATAAACAACGTATAAATAATGCTTTCAAAACGTGCTATATGAAATAAATGTACATTATATATATTTGAATTAAATGAGAGTTGCACTGTGTTACGTATAGTCCTGAGACGGACTGTTTTTGTTGTTGTTGACTGACGTTTCGACAACCTTAGCGGTAGTCATCTTCAGAGTCAAAATGAATGTATAATCGCTTTCATAAATATGTATTTCCTAGGTGAAAGTGCTTCAAAAAGCGCTCAAATACTGGCAAATCGCATCGACAAAATATCTATAACAAATTCAACTAAAACATACAAATAAATGTAGTATGAAAGTAAAATACCTTTTCAGCATTTAAGTCCATCAAATGGTTGCCCCAAAGTCCACACTAATACAAGGAAAAATAAACGCAAATATCAATGTATTGAAGAAATTGTGTTGTTTCTCATTTGTTGACCAGAAAATAGTCGTATCTTACTCGTATGTATCGTATGTTACTCGTATGTACTCGTATGTTACTCGTATGTACTCGTATGTACTCGTATGTACTCGTGTGGTGTTTTAGTCACGATCGTAGAGAAACGCATATTTTGGATGTAACATTTAAGTTATTTTATGACATTTTAGCCTTTTAAAAGTGAAAATCAAACGACGTTCTTTACTAGACCTGTCAATCTCGTCAAACTTATACATTATTTCATGCTTTTGTGTGTTTCACTGTTTGTGAACAGTTTGGTGCAACTATTTTTCTTGCTTCAAATGGATAAATCTGTGTAAAAGTGCTCCTAAGGAAGTGAGAAAATGTTTGCTTCAGTCCTACAACATAAGTCAACTGAAAATTTACCATGGATAAGTATCATAAGTGTATTGTCGTTACCTGATAAATTTACTGAAAACTCATAAAGAAAGTATGTTGAACTAGAAGAGCTACAAAAAAAAATTGAAAACACTATATGTTGTTGGAAATTTGTATTTTGTAAACTGCTTGGCAGAACCTTGGGTCTATTACCAAACAGAATTACATTAATTTTCCATTGAAATTACAAATTTGGAAACTAAAGTCCATTGGTTTTTCTTTGTCAAAATAGTTAATTGACAGTGTAGGCCAAGAAATTTATCAAGTTCTATAGATATTATTGTGTATTACTTACAGTCTTTTGGAATTGTGTAATGTATGCCAAGAACAAGATATAATTTTTCAAAAATGCTAACCCCTTCAAGCACTACTACTCTTCTGTTTTGCTTAAACAACTTACAGCTACCAATACTAATTATTTATATGTACAAACTAACAATTGGGAATTAAATGATAAACAACTTGATAAATCTTTGTATTTTCCATCAAGCCTTTGAATTTGCTCCTTTTATCTCTTGGTAAAGAAATATTAATGAAAGACTTACAAATCAAGTTTCTCGAAAATAGTATTTTGTACAAAGAAACTAAACATAATTGGAAAGGTCACATGTTGAAGACAGACTTTGCTTCTTTGACTAGGTTGCTTGACCATCAGCAAATTTAAATTTGTTTACAATTTGTTTAAAAACAAAATAGTAAAACTACTACTGTGCTACTTACCGGAGTCAAGAAATGTTTCCTTTTCTGTCGCTATTTCAGCATCCGCAAACCACGGAAGCATGCAGATTGTTTAATAAATATAATTTTTAAAAAGTGTTTATGTTAGGAAAACAGTTTTGATATTTTCTGTACTCCAAATCGTGGTGGTCAAATCAGGGTGGGCGGCAAAATTTTTATTTCACGAGCCCGCGTCTCTCCGCTGACTTTGACCACCAAAATCCGCCATGTTTTTGACCACGCGCTAAAATTTATAGTAATTTTGTTGACGTTTCCCCTCCAGGTCTTATAGAACTCAATGAGTAGAACTCAATGGTTGCCCCACGTGGTGCCAATTTCACATATTGAAGACATTTTGGGACTAATTCGAAAATTTGGCAACATATTTTACTTATTTTGCGATTCATGGTGAATTATGGTTGTATGCTTAATGTTCAGAACATCTACATTACAAGACGGTCGTCAGTTATAATCCTGAGGTATAACATAAAGTCTTATAATTAGATAATATTTTATTGGTGTTATAAACTGGTCGATTTTAATGATCAACCAGCTCGTCTTTCTATTTAATTTTTTATGTATTCACTCACTGGAAAAGCAATAGATTCCTAAAGAAATGAGTAATGATGATGATCTGAAATTTACATAGCTTGACTAAAACTTGCCGTTTGGCTTTGCTACTGGATCAAACTCTTTTATTTGTTCAAGCATGTATAATTCTATCAAAACTTCAAAAACTTAGCTGTCTAGATCTTCTATAATCTATGAAAGCTTCTTAGTTTATATATGATTTAATATTTTAATTAGTTGTTCCAAAAGGGAAAACTATTAAAGATGCTAGCAAAATTTATATGAATAGGTAGCAAGTTTTGTGGTTAACTTACACACACTCCTAACTAGTGCAATTTAGTTATAAGTACCTATATTCCACTTTTTATGTTAGTTAAAGAAAATATCACCTTGCTGTCTCAGTTTTGCATTACATTTTTTTTTAGACTGAGAAAGCATTTTTTAATTCCAAAATAGCAAATTGCTATGGCACAAGAGGTGGAAAGTTACTCTTTTGTGGATTGGCCGGTACAGTACTAGATTTAAATTCATAGATAGCACTAAGTTGAAGGTCTCAACAAGAAGCCATACTCTTAGAAGAAATGCTGTAGTATTCAATTTATTTGCAATTGGAGACTGATTTTTTTGCTGTGTCTTTTACGTTCAACAAGAATCCTATTTTCTATTGGAATAATGAAACTGCTATTTTATAAGTTATCGAAATTCCAATTTAAAATTAAACTGTAGTTTCTTTGCCTTAAGCATTTTTCCTTACAAAGTGTGGTTTCTATTGAGTTGTGCTGGCTTAGGTATCCAAGCTATTTTGCTTTGCAGAGATTTCCACCTTGATTCTAGCATAGCAGTATGTTGCTCAACATGCAGTATATATTGAGAATGTTATTTTTGTCCTTTAAAAAATGAGTTGATTATGTCACAAAAGAGAACTCATCATTATATGTTATGTTTTTGGAAAGACTACATATGAAAAACATAACAGAATTGAAGCACAAACAATTATATGTTAGACTGATTGAAACATGAAAAAGTGTACAAGGAGGCTTACAAATATATTTCTCTAAATTCTGCTTTCCTATATAATCAGACTTGCCGATCATTGAGGAAATAGCCTTACTATTTTTCACTAAATTTAATGGAAATAGCCGCAATAGGATCAATAAATTTAAAGGAAATAGGCTTAACACACTTTGATTGTTTATTACTTTCCCCATTAAATCAGAAAATGCTGAATTGAAATTCTTATATAAAATGGTATATAGAATACACTACAATTATTTATACAATACTTCATTACATGAATGAGAGTGATGTCAACAACACTGCAACTCAATACTAATGTGCATTTGGCTTTCCATGCATAAAAGCTAACAATGATGTTATACCTGAATCTTCTTGTTGCACACATTTGGAAAGATGTCAAGTCGACTGAAAAAATACATTGCATAAGAAACAAATTTCTTGACTTTGCTACAAATTTTACCATAAACTTGGCGTTGAAAAGCAGCGTGCTCTTCAATGTGCGCTACGTCAGTGAGCTAGATCCTGCCACAGCACCTCGCAGTCAAACAGGAAAAAACCTATATTTGACGCCCAAAAAGTCAAGGAAGATCAAATTTTCGTCTTATAAAATATATTTAAAATGTTGTTAAAATAGTCAACTCTGTCTAAATAGATAATTTCCCTGAGGGCGATAAAGCACTTTAAATGTCGATATTCTTGTGTCTGCTATGAAAGTTATCATAGGAAATGAATGTTAATTCACTTAAACTTGCCGAAAACTAGACCTTTTTTATCAACTGATGCAAATTTTATAACGCGCACATATAAATTGAGCATTAGTGCATTTTACATTATCCTAGCGTAGCCTTGTTAGTAATTTAAGTAGGTGAAATTTTATGTCAAAAGGTTTTGCAAACAAAACATATGTTAAACCAGGGGCGGATCTAGGATTTTTCAAACATCAGTCATAAAACGTCCGAGGCGCTCCGCACATGGGGGTCTGAGGCATTCTCCCCTGAGAAATTTTGAATTTCAGAGCCTTGAAAATGCCATTTTCAGCGTTTTAGAGCAATACAAAATGTATTTTGTGGGCAACGTTTTTGCGTAATAACAACACATTTTGCTTACGTTTTTCAAAAACAAAATGAAGTGAACAATACTTGAATGTTTTGCCAAATATCTAGGCTCATTATCATGCCAAATATATGGCTCATTAGCATGTCTAGGAACGTAAAATTTATTTTACAATAATGCTATTCAAAAACAGATACAGTCTTTAAAAATTTCTACCAAGTTGTCAGGCATAGACCCCCCTAGAGACCCCCATTCAAACCTCTATGTAATGAGTTATATTAGATATTTGGTACTACAAGTGACAGTTCATAGATATAGAAAAGCTCAGACTTCAAACCATGCAAGTTTATTGTAACCCTTTACCCATCTCCACATCAGTGCCAGCAAATTCACCTTTTGAGAAAAAACTCAAAATTTTTTTCTGCCAAAGATTAAGCAAAAATTATCAGAGTGAAAATTTGCAGTTAAGGACAGCTTAATGCCATAAATGTTTATTAGGCATTTCACTTGACTATTATTTTCTGCAAGGTGTGCTATATAGCAATCACTAGTAGCATTGTATTATCAAATACAAACAGAATGTAACTAACATGTCTTTAATTATATAATTACATGAATGTTAAAATTGGTTCATGTGTCATGCTTACTGGTTATGACAAATATCTTTTCATATGATCAAAGCTCGTTTAAATGTAAATCTGAAATAATTTAGTTTAGAAATTATAATGATCATCAGAAAAATTACTTAGTGATCATGAAAAATTGCTGTTTTGCCAAATTTCAAAGTTTATCTGCATACATAGGAGGACATTTTTACTTAAATATAGAAAATGCTTTTCATACATCAATAGCCCTTTGGAATTTATGGCAAACAATCTGGTATGAGCCGTAGATTAACACACCTTTACATCTCTACATGAGGTGTTCAGTTAGAAAAGGGGACAATATGTGACATGGGACAACATTTCATGTATGTGAAATATTAAGGCTTAATACCATTCCAGTCAAATTGTCAAAATAAAAAGCTTCATGGATCAGAAGACTCAAAATCACAGGTTATAGTAAACAGCTTCTCATGTAATCAATGTTAGTTTTCTCAAATCTTAAACAATATGTAGTATAACTGTCTAATGATTGAATGATCAATGATCATAAACTGAAAAGCCCCAAACATTTGTTTATGATAAAGTAAATATGAGTATGGCGCCTTATGGCTACAGATTTTTTGTCCATTGAAATATATTTGCAGGAATGTACGATTTCGCTGCCATATAACGGCAACGATTCCCCAAGCACTAAAGAAATCATATCTAAAAGTCCTTCGGCAACAACAATTTTAGAAGCATCAATCTGCTTACCATACGCCATATTGACATAAATCGCATCACACACTCGCATAAATTGACTTTGATATATTACATTCATGCATACATACACTTCAGTTGTCCTTTACTTACGATTTTGGATGTAAATTTCTGCTGATAAAACTCAAAACAATGTTGGCTTGCTTTTTAACATCAAGGACCGAAATGTCGCTCGCGAGATCGTCTTTGCCAAGCATTTACAATTCATCCATAAATTTTTCGCCCGCTTGAGAAAATTCACAGTTTGGACAGCAGCATTCATGTCAATATATGAATTTGTAAAAGATTTCCATAAATTCCATCTGATTGTAGTTTAGTTTCTATCATGCTTATAAAAATTACTATGAAACGATCAAACATTCAATTCAGACAGTGAGCTTGACTATGTTAGTTCAGTTGGCTATCAGTCGAAATCCGTCAAACCAATCACAATAAAACAAAAATTCAAATGTGAACCAATTGTAAGATAGCAATTGGACTCCCTTATACGTCCGGCCACCCTTATTATCGGTCGAGACCATTCCAGACTGTCCACTGATCTGGCCATTGACCAATAAAATAAGCGTTTTGGCGCTCATAGACTCCTTTATCCGTCGAACCAGTCAAGCCACCCCGCTTATCAGTCGGTTATTCCAGGTCAATTAAAATTCAACTGATCTGGTTACCAAGGAGCTATTCATTGATTTAGTCATTAGTTTTCAATAATAAATAAAGCTGGATTTTTATCACGAAGTAAATGCGATAATAAAGTAAGAATAATTAATGATTTTTAACTAATATGAATAGGTAATTTTTGAATTTCAAACATCAGTCGCGCGACGGATTTGACATACTCTAGATCCGCCCCTGTGTTAAACTCTTGAGAAATACAAATCATAGTTCTTTAGCCCGCTTGAGCCGCCCTCTTGGAATGTTCAATTTGCCACTGCCGCGCGATGTGCGTTAGCAATCTAGGCTCTATTGCATCTATGAAATAAAACATGGCGACCAACTAATTTGAATACGAGGGGAGCGAAAAATGTTGTTGGAATCATCCACAAGTAAATCCATGATGTCCAACTTGCAGAATAGTGTTAAGCAGCCTTTAAAATATACATTTATCACAAAAATGAATTGTCCCCCAAAACATTAAGTGTTCATAGCAATATCTGCCTAACTATTTGAACTATAACATAGGTGTGAAATCATAAAAAAATGTTCTTGCACATTTCTAAAAGATTATCTACAATGTAGCTAATTGGGAAGTATCGTAAGCGATACAATCAAAGAATTTAAGATTTGACTTTTAAACTTATAGGTGCAAGTTTTTGCTGTTGATTATGCTGGAGACCTCGTCGCACTGCCGGGGTAAGTGAGTCAATAATTGTATTGCAGTCTTATCAACTTTTATTTAGATAAAAGTTAAATAATAAAACTTGGCCTACGAGAACATGAGGCCGCCTTTATCTCCCTTTAATTGAAGAAAATATTTATGCCATACATAGCTGGCGAATTGTTTGAATCACCAGTGACAAAACTTTTTGAAGAGTGTCATTACTTATTAAATACGAAAAAGGCAAATTTCATTTTAATAAAACTCTTCAGCATAAATTTATTACTGACCATAAAAATTATATGATATCACCGTTTTACTATCATATTTAAGAATACAATAAATCTGACTAAACTGTTAATATATTTTCATCAAGTATTAAATCATCACTTCACATTATAAAAAATAGAACTTTAAAAGTCCTACAAAGCAAGTCTTCGTTCAATAGCCAACACGATAAACTAGTAAACTCGTAAAAATGAGTTATGTTTCTCTTGAATATCACTAAGACGCTAACATTCTCCAACTTTAAATTACAATATAAAAACGTGCTTTCCGTAAAGGTTACACCATGACTTGCTAATGTGAATTTTTGTCATCCTAACAACGCTGCCAAGAAACTTTGCACTAAAAAGTAATTTAGATAAGTTTATTTAAAGCAAGACACCAGCTCTGTGGCGTTCACTCTGGTTAAAAGTTCCATGCAACATTTCAATACTGTTTAGCTCAGTATCGATTTCGTGTATATATTCACATCTTGCATTAAAGTGCCTCTTTCAACAAGAAGTTTTAATTACAATGTTGATTTTAGATGTGATTTCCAATGTATCTGTGAACAATTTTTTTGTGCAATAATAAAATGTAATATTTGTGGTTTATGTTTAAAATTAAAATATAAAAAAGTTCTCACCATATTTTGCTTTTGGCAATTAAAACCGCAACCATGAGAGTGAACGTTAAAAATGAAGATGCACAGAGAGAATGGAAGAAGAAATTATTTGATTAAACAGAGAAAGTTGTTAAATAAATATCTTTCTAAACAGTCTAAACGTAGGCGTATTTTTAATTTAAAATATACGTTGAAGAGGTATAAATACATATACACAGTAAATGTTAAATTTTGCTGAAATTATAGCTAACCAAAATTGATATATCAGAACAAATAAAGTATATGCAGAAACGTTATTGCCAACACTTAATCCCAAAGCATTCCTCTCCTTATTGTTTAGTTATATTTCATTTTGCATATCGTGGCACTAAAATATTTCTACACAACTTACTAGTTTTTAATATGCTAAATTAAAATCCGAAGTGTTCCCGCTCTCTAGACTCGCATTTTTTTGATAATTTGCTTGATATTTTTACTTAATTCTCGAATTTTGACGGTGGTCCGCCATTTTAAAATTTGGTTTTTCCAAAATTAACATTCACTCAGGATGACATTTCGTCGATGAAATTTTGCATCATCATTTGTAAACAATTGGCTATTTAATAGAGTTAAATAAAGCTGTCGTAAACTTGCAGGAAATAATTATTGTAGTTTAGCAGTTTGTTAGATTAGAAATCGGGAAGCAAAACGCATCATCACAATTTGGGAAGCTCGAAGATTCAGAAACCATAGCGAAAGACGCTTTAGGAAATTAACACGACTAGGCTAGATGAGTAAACAATTTTTATCTTGATATTTTCATCATAAATACGTAATAGTTTACTTATCATTTTATATAAATAAGACCAATGTAACT
This sequence comes from Xenia sp. Carnegie-2017, assembly GCF_021976095.1. NCBI lineage: Eukaryota > Metazoa > Cnidaria > Anthozoa > Malacalcyonacea > Xeniidae > Xenia > Xenia sp. Carnegie-2017. The sequence continues at coordinate 6,771,883 of NW_025813469.1, read as the reverse complement.
TAGAATAAACGCATTAGACATTAGAACACAGTAGAAAACAGAAATCTTTGGAGAACATCAGACCATCAAAACAGAAAAACGGGAAGATCATCGGTATATCAAATGTGATTTGTAAACAGTTCTATTAAAATCAGTTGAAACTTATCGTGAATTGTGAATTGTTGGGCGAAGCAAGAGAGGCACTCACCAACAAAGCATGTCTTCCTGTAACTGCATTTGTGTTATTCATTTTTGGGGGGAAAGGGGAGCAAAACGTTTAACAACAGAAACTTTGTCAAAATAATTTAAAGAAGGAGGGAGTGGTTAAGCTTTGCGAGATTCATTCAAAGAGTTTACAGACGTTGCTCAAAAATCGCTTTAATTTTTTAGCGAGTCGGAGACTTTCGATTTTGATAATATCCCCCAAAATTTTGTTTATCATGTTCAATGTCATCGAAATTTTACTGATAAAAACCAATATCGAAAGAGCCAAAAAAAAACACTCCGTAATGGTTCTCGTAGGCGTTCCATTTGTGAAACAACACAAATAAAGAGAATTTAGTGAACACGTCTAAACCGCAAAAGTACGTCGAACAACCTGGCAATCATGTGGAACGTCTTATCAAAGCAGTAGCTAGTCAAATATTTTTCAAACAATTTGCGTGGCGTGCAAACGTCCTGGTCCAATATGCATAACAAATAAGATGGCAATTTTCATCTTTTTTGAAAAATGTTGTGTTTTGCATTAGAGTGTGTGTTTGCGTTTGCGTGAGAATTACCATTCTTAAAATTTGCAATTGATGAGTCTATATAGATCACAAAGGAACGAACTGAGCAAATTTTATCAGTAGCTCAAACAGAGTCCGCAGGAAAGTTAGAAAAAGCAGCGCAACTAAGAAAAAATAAAACTATTCTGTTGCACATTCGCGACAGATACTGCGCTGCGATTGAGGCGAGATACCATGAAAGAACTACGTTGAATGCCTTGATCGAAAACCGACACACATTGGGACAACGTTGTTTAATGGTGCATTTGACGAACACGCGAAACCCTGGCCAATACGAAAGTATCCAGAATTCTAACGAAAATTTGGCAAATGAGACTGATAATACGACTGAAAGAGATGGTTTAACTGAAGGTTCAAATAATCAAGCGACGATGGAAATTGTAAACGAAGGAAATATTAATGGCAATGTCATGAGTGACAACAGTGCGACGACGGTTCATTTTAAATCAAATATGCCGAAGCTTCCTAAGCTGGAGCTTCTGAAATATGGTGCAAGTTTACGGAGTGGAGTTCGTTTTGGGAACTGTATGATTCTGCGATTCACAATAATCCAAACATTTTAAAGGTAAACAAATTCAACTACCTGAAATCGCTTCGCGAGGGAAACGCAGCGAGTCCATTAAGGATCTAGCATTAACTAATGCCAATTACGACTCTGCTGTAAGAATCTTGAACGATCTCTTTGGGAAAACCCAGCTAACCATAGCCGCTCACACGGATGACATTTTATAGATTCAAGCTTGTGCCAATGTTACAACTAGCCAAGTAAGATACATATACGATAAAGTAAGCGTTCAATTACGAGGATTATCGAGTCTTGGCGTTTCTCTTGAACAATATAGTAGTATGCCTATCGCGATTATTATGACTAAATTACCTAGTGACATTCGTCTACAAATTGCCCGAAAATTGTCGGGAGACGTATGGAAAAATGATGTGTTGTTGGATACAATAAAAACTGAGTTGGAGGCACGGGAGATAAATGCAGGAGTGCAATCAAGTCCACAGCCACAGCATGGAAAGAATTCAGGAGGTCAGCACCAAACACCCAGAATACCTACGGCGAACGCCTTTTCGACTCAAGATACTTCAGGTAAACATATTCCATGTGTTTATTGTATGGAGCCACACTTTTCGGCATCGTGTTAATATAGAGTTACCAATTTCAATGATCGCAAGAGTATATTGCATGAGGAGAGACAATAGCTATTTTGTATGCCTGCGAATCGGGCATCTCAGTAAGATTTGCGAGTCAAACAATAATTGCAGACGTTGTCATGGGGCTCATCATCAATCGATTTGTGAAGTAACCATTGAACTAAATAGATGGAAGGCTACCTCAGTCGATATTTTGAAGCCAGTAGCGCCCAGTCTTTCCACGCAAAGTAAACACCCGGCCAATAGTAGCGAACGAAAAAATAACTTGTACGAACTACGAAGCTCCGAAAACAAAACAAAATCCTTTTTTTTTATTTGGCAAACGAAATTTTCAAAAGAAACTTAACATCAAGCATACACAATTTTCGACCATTAGTTTTTGTAAAGGAAGCTATAGCTAACCATAACTAGCATTTTGCTAGAGTTATATTGTGTTTTTTGTGTGTCTGTAAACATAACAAAAAGTTAAAAATTAAAACGTTTTTATTCCAAAGGAGCCACTATTATGCGCAAGATACTTATGAACATCATAAAACATAAAAAAGCGAATTAAATTTTGAACAAACATCAGTTTTGGAAATTTATTTTTATCCGAAACCATTATTATTAGTTCGACGTACAAATTGAGAGAAAAATACAATTTTTAGTACTAACTTACACGAGATTTGCTTTTAAAAGATAAATTAAACTATACCCATCACATGTTAGATGACTTTGCACCAGCGAAGGAAATCCTCCCAAAGCGTTTCATTTTATATATATCGAATAATTTTTTCGCCTTTCATAACTTCAGTTAATTTAGCTTTGTGAAAAACATGCATACGTGCTACCGGATTTCGAACATCATTTTTACAAAAACTGTTTTCTGTAAAATGGTTTAAATATAAATCCCGAAATATTCCAAGGAGAAACTCATGTAAATTATTGGATGCATCCAGTTGAATTTTTTTCGAAATAAACTAGTACTTGATGCAATGTTTTCGATGTGTATAAAATAAACGTTGTCATTATTTTTCACCGTTTCCACCCTTGATAGTTATCATTTCAAAATGCGTATTCAGTGGAAAGCATCATAATTGACTGAATTAAGACCAAGCCCCATCACTCTTAATGCCACAATATTTTTCTACGTTTATTCTTTGAGCAAAATCAGACAGAGTCTTCGGTAAAAACATGTTTCTTTAACAAATCTCGCGTACCCTGTAGCTTCACGCGTGTGATACACGTAAAATGACGCGTGTCTGGAGGTCAAATTTGGCTTTACAAATTATTTGGCTATTCTATTACAGGTAACCTTCTATATATTATAGTTCAATGGAAGTAACTAAGTCAAGTTTTACGCCTCCTCAACAAAAGAATGGAGATGACTCCAAACTTTCCATTAATGGAAAAAACCCAGCTGAAATCAAGGAAGGAAACAACGTTCGAACAGCGACTATGAATGATGGAGACAATAAGTTAACGACGAATACGACAAAAGTGTGTAATCAAGTTCTACATACAGCTATTACATACGCTAATAGCGGAAATGCTTCTATTTCGATACGAATTCATTAAGAAAAACGGCTTCGACTAGCTCCCATCAGAACAGAAGTTGTTAACATAAATAACTTTGATAACCAGCATTTTACAAAGAAAAATGCGACATGGCTCATTTGTCCTTGAAATGAAAGAATGGAAATCGACTTATAACAGCTGTTTGCTGCCCAAACATGTAATCCCCATTCACAACGATAATTGATCTCACCATTATCCTCTTCTGCAGGACTTGCAGCTTTCTGATACCATTGTACTCTCTGGACGACAGACGGACAGCAACATCGGCATTCTAATTGGAGCCGATTATTATTTCGATATCATGACAGGCGAGATTATTAGAAGTGAAGGTGGTCCTGTTGCGATTAATAGTTAATTTGGATGGATTATTCCTGGCAGACGAATAATTTTGAAACTAATTCAAAATTGTCAACGTTAATTTAATCATCGAAGATTATTTGTCAAAACAAGTTCTGTTCCCTGTCGAACAGAACTTGTTTTGACTAATAGTAATCTAGAGAACCCAAATTACATGAATTACATTGGTTTTGGGAGATCGAATCAATGGGAATCAAAGAATCCAACAAATCAATGGATCAAGAGTTTCTGAAGAATATACAATATCTGGAGGATGAAGGGAGATATGATGTGAATTTTCCTTGGAAGGTGGGTGATATTCCGGAATCAGACTGTTACGGCATGTGTTTGAAACGATTACACCAATATCTCGTCTTGATAAAGATAAATCCCTACTGCAATATTACGATACAATTATCAAAGATCAAGTTGAAGGAGCAATTATCAACTTTGTTCTTTTTGCCCATGAAACCGGTTATTTCTACCCCCATCATGGCGTACTTCGAGAACATAAGGAAACTACAAAACTTCGCGTGGTTTTTAATGGTTCGGCAAGAGCTACTAAGGAGGAACCGTCACTAAAAGATTGCCTCAAAAAGGGGGCCAAATTTTGTTCCATGCAACCAACTGAAAAAAGTTACTAAAGGAGGTGTAAGAGGCATGAACCCAATAGCCTTCTGTAAATCAGCAATGACAGTTCAAAATTTGTCTACCATAAATGTTCTGTAACTTTAACCAACTATTGTATAAGACATAGAATGTACATCATCAAGCACTCAAACATCACCACAGTGTTTGAAAGGAACACCTAAAAAAGCGAAGAAAGAAAACTATACAACCAAAAAAGATAAGAAGACTGCAATCAGCCTTAGGGGTTGCTAAAGAAGGAAAAACTGCAAGACAAGAAAAAGCACTGGATGATGCTCTTCAAAAGCTAACTGAGAACTTGGCAGCATTGGTAAGAATGCAAATAAAGTTACATAAGACACAAGCTAAAGGCAGAAGATACTCACCCCAGTTAACGTCGATGGCCATTTCATTATTTCATGCAAGTGGAAAAGCATATAGAATGCTCTCAAAAATCTTCATTTTACCATCAAAGACATCACTTCATCGGTATCTTGGTAAAATGCCCACTCAGCCTGGAATTACACAAGCATGCTTAAAAGTAATTAAGAAAAAGTAAATGAAATGTCCCCAATGGAAAAAGTGTGTACCTTATGTATGAATTAGATATCTTTAAAATGCAATTTGTCTCACAACCTGCAAGAAGATAAGATCATTTGTTGTGAAGTTTTTGGAGGAGGATATATAACAAACAGGGTTGGTAAGTCAGCCTTGGTCTTTATGATTCGCAGTATTTCTGGAAGTTGGAAACAACCAATAGGCTATTTCTTGGTGAATGAAGCATGTTCTAGGAACATCCTTGAAGATTTGATAAAAGAAGCAATTAAGAAGCTTGAAGGCATTGCCTTGAACTATGGATGTCGTGCGATTATGATTCAGACACATACGGTAATCAGCATAACTGTTGCTCGTATAATGAAAGCGACGACGAGCAACATTAAATTTATATATATTAGACTTTTTTGAACTTCTTCTATTTAAGAACACGTTCTGCTTCGAGCAAAAAAGCCATCGACGAAAATGACATTATGCGTGCATCTCTTATATTCTTCTTAAAACTGACATCCTGAATGATGTGAATTTTGCAAAATTTCAAAATGCCAGACCGCTGTCAAAATCATAGAAATTATAAATAGGACAAGAGGTGACATTGATGACGTTTTTAGGGAACGCGTGTATAGGGGAAAAATTTAGGTCCCGGATTAAAAAACGAAGTAAGCAAATGATGTTTTTGCCGTCTGCTTCGAGTATTGGATTCTATTTTATTATGTTTAGTAAGTTTTTTTGCTCTTTTGTACGAGCATCAAGAGAATTTGTCGTTTTAAAGCGTTAGTAATTGTTTTTTAGCGAGCTGTTATTTTGATTTTATGTTGTTTATAATCTCGGTATACTTTGTATGCTTAAATTAAACTATACGCAATAAAAACTTTTGTTATTCTTTTCTGTTTTCTGTTTTTACAACCCACATATACACATTGTTCAACCGTTTTTAATATTTTTCCGGTATGGATGACAAATATATGTTTTTTGAAGTCTGTTAGCAGTTGAATTAAAGACAAAAAAGGTCTTTTTATCAAGCAATGACTCACGGAGTTGTAATTTACTTAATGAGTACAAAAGCAACACAAACATGTTTTGCAAAATACCATCTAAAATTACTATAGAAAGGCAAGAATTATTCAACAAATAGATTGTTATAGTATTCATTATAGTATTTACGCATAATTTATAAAAAAGTCAAAAAATCCTAGTTTTCCACGGTAGCTTAACATCCGGGAATGAATTTTGCCCCACACAAAACGCGTACCATATTTTGAACTATAGATTATATTACGATGCCACCTCTGGTCTTATTTATAATCTCTATGGTCAAAATTGCAGAATTAAGTAAAAATATCAGCAAATTATAAGAAAACTGCCGGCCTAGAGAGCGGGAACTCTTCTGATTTGAATTCATCGTATTCAAATCTGGTAAGTTGCGTAAAAATATTTTTGTCCCGCGATATGCACAATGAAAATGAACAATATCGCTACATGGCCTATTAAAAAATTAATTCGTTTAGAATAGCAATTGACATGAATGTGATACTTTCTTTTTGCAGTCGCGGTGGCGTTGCTGTTTTGGATCTATCTAAAGGTATATCTTGTGTTGGCAAAATAATACGACAGAGTAAATGGGATTGCTCAGCTATCGAATGGAATCCACATCAAAATTACCGTTGTCAACTTGCTTCCACAGTAAGTAAATGTATACAATGCAGGAAATTGAGAAGGAATAGTGGCGTTCCCTAAGAAGGGATTGATTGATAGTTTTCTAAATAATATCACTAATCTTCAACTTTGGTAAAATAGTAATCTTGAACTGCGCTTATTTTGCCTGATCTCAGATTTCCCCCGTTATCATTATCACATGGCGACGCATATGTGCGTTTAGGGTATTTTATACTATCCGAAAGAGCGATTTAGATGTGCTTTCTATTCTCTCTTGGAGGGCACTGCTTGGGGTGCGTGAAATACATATTAGTGGTGCGTCTGAATGGTAACATAGTGTGCAATAACTCTTTCATTTATACAACGCTCAATTGTCATAGTTTTTCGCTTTATTACTTTCTCCAGGTTTCGTGTGGGACGATAAAGTCGTCCTTTCCTACAACTAATTTATTATTTAGCAAATACATACTTCCTCAATTTCTTGTAGTATTGTATATGATATATCGCAAAAAAATCAAAGGGATGAACCAAATGGGTTAAGTCCTAACGTTGTGTTAATGTTAACAAAAGAATTCAGGAACAGACTGATTGAATGTTTCTTGATCGTAGGAGAATATGTTTTGACCAATTATAGGGAACTTTGGGAGCATGGATTGTTAGATTATAAGCTTATTTTTGGATTAGTATTGGTTTTACAATAAGCTAAAAACAACAACTCTGTATATAGACACACCTGATGTATGTAAAATCGTTCGATGTCACGAGTCTACTGATTTAATATTAACTCTAATAAATGAAGTACTTTATATTATTTAACACCCCCCTCCCTCATACGTATAAAACTGAATAACGCAGCTTAGTGCTTGATTTGAAGCCGGGCGGCGGCCATATTGGACTGTCCACTTTTTCAGTTTTTATATACGTTTTATATAACAAACTGCTACTCTCGCATTTATTTTGGATCATCTGTTTCACTCTTAGGACGAAAAATAATCATTATGATGACAAAACTGTAATAGAACGGTTTTAGGGGGAAATTCAAGTTCGGTAAATTTCATATAGAAATTTCTCCTGTTGTCAAAATATCATAATAAAAGATTTCGCATGATTTTGGATGGAGAAAATAACAAAAATGCATATTCCAGGAAAAATTCATTATAAAATATATACTAGAAGTGGACAGTCCAGACTCAGCCTGCTCATGAGAGTCTGTTATATAGTTAACTAAATCCCTAAAAGTGTTGCTCGATGTTTTTCAACTTTAACTTGAAATAATGTCTTCGTAAGAATGTCGGTTGTCATTTTTTCGCTTGGAACGTAACTGGTCTTTATTTTCTTGCTTTTCACTCTTTCTCGAATGAAGTGTAGTTTCGTATCAATGTGCTTTGATCGTTTATACATTATGGGATTGTGACACATTTCTATACCAGATTGGTTATCTTCTGCAATATTGGTTGGTTTCTTCATTAGCTAACCTAAATCTTTCATTAGTGCTCGTAGGTATATTGCTTCTTGTACAGCTGCCGCCATGGCTTGGTATTCTGCTTCGGTTGACGAAAGTGCTGCAGTTGCCTGTTTCTTCATATCCCAGCTGATCGCAGTTGTTATTTGATTGAACAGTATATACGAAATTCATTCCCCTCAAGGTCAGAATCGCAAAACATATAAATGTATTCAATAATTATACTATATTACTTATATAATTGACGCAAATTATCGAGATATGCAAAGATATATAAAATAAAATTTACAAGATTTTCCTTTCGCTACTCGGAGTTTCACATAGATGGACTATATATATATGTGAAGAAAATATACGACTACGAGATATGCAAAGATATATGTCGCTTTCAAGTAAATAACAAACCAAATTTTATACTGGGTTTTGACAAGTTTTTTCATAAATTGTACTTGCACAAGGGGAGAAGATATGCTATGCTAATATGGTATTCTTCAATAATAGCCTTAATAGGTAACATTATTAATCTACTACAAGTTCTATGTACAGTAAATCAGCTTATGTGTTGTATGAAAAATATCATTTGGTATTTGACCAAGTAAAATAATATGGCATCTGAGAACAGTGCCTATCAGGTTGTTAATTAAGAACAGACACTACATTTTTCTCTGATCACTGATGTAACACTTAGTCTGTTTCAGCACCTGAGTTTTACTTACAGTAGACCTCCTTTTTCAATACTCGTGTAGAAGTATACCAATTGCATAGTAAGTGGATGTGTCAATCCAGGATAAAGAGAGTCATAGATTATCACTTATTGTCCATTTGACTGAGCAAAAAGCCAGTGACCAAAAAGATTATGAAGCTGGATTATAGTAAATGGTTTGAACCTGGGAGTATCGTTATATGTTTGTAAATGATGATCGTCCAGGTTAATAAAGTCCTGAGAAGGACTGTTTTTGATGTTGTTGACTGACGTTTCGACAACCTTAGCGGTAGTCATCTTCAGAGTCAAATGAGGAGTAAACGTCAGGTTAGCCGTATTTGTTGTCTGGTTCTTACGTCATTGTATTGTGTGTACAGGAAATGTGCAGGAAATGTGTATTGTCATTGTGGATTAGTGTGAAGTGAAATATTTTATTTTTAGTTGTGATGTGTGATTTAGGTGTAACGTTTTTAGTTGTAGTGTGTGGGTGTCAATGGTGTATTGTCATTGTGAATTAGTTTGAAGTGTAATGTTTTAGTTGATCGTTTGTTTGTATTGTGAATAAGTCGTTTGTAAGGTGCCGGTAATTGCTGTGATCTGTTCAGGGGTTTGTTCCAAGTTGGTATACCAACTTTCTAATGTAAGCCGTTGTCTATAGTCAGTACTGTAAGTGATGCATTTTGCCGAGTCCCAGTCAATGTTGTGCTTTGTGATTCGGTGATGTTCGGCAATGTGATTAGTTTTGTCTTGTTTCTTAGTAGCTCGTTTGTGCTCAGTAAGTCTTATGTTTAAGTTCCTGCCAGTTTCCCCGATATAGGAGGCGTGGCAGTCGGAGCAGTTTATTTTGTAAACTGCACCTTGTCGTTCGTTGGGTTGTTCTTTGTCCTTTATGTTCGTTAGTACTTGTCGTAATGTTGTGATTGGTTTATGTGCGACACGTATGTTGTATGGTCGTAAGATACGCGAGATAGTCTCAGACGTACCTTTGATGTAAGGTATCGTTGCTGTTGTCACTGAGTTGTTCGTTTCGTTGGGTTCGTTGGGTTTGTAAGTGTTGCGTTTGATAAAGTCAGAGTTATAGTTGTTTTGTCAAAACACGTTTGAGATAGTTGTTTTCGTTTTGTAGAGCGTCCGGTGAATCACATATGATTTGTGCACGTCTTGTTAATGTTCTGATTGTGGTGGCTTTGTGTGATGTAGGGTTGTAAGATGATTGGTCTAGTAGTCGGTCAGTATGTGTTGGCTTGCGATAAACTGTTGTTCCTAGTTTTTGATTGTCATGTTTTACCAAACAGTCGAGAAAAGGAAGAGTTCCGTTTTCTTCGACATCTTTGGTAAATTGTATGTGGCTGTTCTGTTTGTTGATGTGAGTATGGAAGTCATCAATCTCGTCTGCATGTAGTGCTGTGATTGTGTCATCTACGTAGCGAAACCAAAAAGGTAGTGCATGTTTGTAAGTCATGAGTGCCCGTTCCTCTATAGATTGCATTACAATTTCAGCAACTACAACAGAAACGGGCGAGCCCATTGCTGTCCCATGTAATTGTTTGTAGTGTGTTCCTTTGTATTGGAAGTAAGTCGAGGTGAGGCAGAGCTCTAGTAACTCCATAATGTCTTCTGTCGGTAATGGCAGTACGTCCGTGGTGTTTGTAATGAGGGTTTTTGTACAAGTAAGTGCCAGATTAAGTGGAATACTGGTGAACAGTGATTTCACATCAAAAGACACTAGTATATAGTTGTCTGGTATTTGTATAGTGCACAGTTTTTAATGAAAGTTTCAGTGGATTGTGGCTTGTGTTTTGATTTGTTTGTTAGTGGTTGCAGTATGTTAGTCAAGTACTTTGAAAGTTCGTAAGTAGGCGAACCACAGAATGATACAATTGGTCGCATGGGTATTTGTGGTTTGTGAAGTTTTGGTAGTCCGTATAGTCTGGGTGGTCGTGGTACTGAACATCTGAGTCGATAGTAAATACGTTCAGATATAATGTTAGATTTTCTCATAGAGAAGATCTTGCTGTTAAGTTGCGTACTAGTGATGGTGTTGGGTCTCGTTTGAGTTGTTCGTACGTTTGTCTGTCGTTAAAGTGCGTCCATTTTGTTAAAGTAATCATTCCTGTCCATGACCACAGTCACGCGTCCTTTGTCTGCTGGTAAAATGACGATGTTGTTGTCGTGTTTTAGTCGTTTGAGTGCTTGTTGTTCGTCTTTTGTCAAGTTGTTGTCACGTATAGAGGACGATTGTAAAGTGGAGGCTATCCTGCTTCTGATCTCGTCTTTTGTTGTTTCTGACAAGTCTCTTTGATACGCTAGGACAGCCTCGACACTTGATACTATCGTCTCAGTCAGGATTTGTCTAGGTGTTATGGAATGTTTTAGTCCGTAAGATAGTAGTCGCGTTTCAGTTTCGTCTAATGGGCGGGAAGAAATATTCCTCACCCAGTTATCGTCATGTTTATGTCTTGCACGTGTTTTAGTTTGTTTTAAACGTTCAAGTTTTTGTTGTTGTTTGATTTGGTGTTGTGTCTCTGTCTTGTTTGCTCGTTTCTCTGCAATAGTTTGTATGGTAGAAAGTAAAGTATCACTTACTGTCGTTGGTATGAGTTCCTTCAGTTTGTTCAGTCTTTGTTCTTGTTGTTTGATGTAATAGTTGATTCGTCTGTGACAGTCGTTAATCCGTGCCCGTATCAGTCGTCTGCTGGTGGATTTAATAATCTGAATAGCCTCTTGTGTGTTCAACGGAGACTTAATTCTAAGTCCTGCCGGAACGAGACCAAAATCCTTGCAGCGGTGGTTGAACCAGAGTTGTTGGCGTATGCGTCTGACGTTGCTTGCAAAACGTATGTAGTCGTTAGCAAGTTGTTCGCTCTGTCGTCCAAATGATCGTAATAAAGTAAATGGTTTGAACCTGGGAGTATCGTTATATGTTTGTAAATGATGATCGTCCAGGTTAATAAAGTCCTGAGAAGGACTGTTTTTGATGTTGTTGACTGACGTTTCGACAACCTTAGCGGTAGTCATCTTCAGAGTCAAAAAAGGACGATCATCATTTACAAACATATAAGCTGGATTATATTAGACATTGGATTATCTATTATTGGTAAACCTTCCCCACTAAGTTGGTTTGATACAATCAGTGTATCCATTAGGCCACATGCTTCTAGGAATTGGTTTTTTAGAAGAATTTGTGCTGCATTGATGTGTTTGTCGTTTATTAGATCTCCTAAACTATGTATGTTGTTATCAACCAGAGATAAATTTATGTTTGTGTCAACATCTAAAACAGTGTCTGGAAGAAAACAGCTCACAATGTTCCCACATGGAGTAAACAAAGAGCCTTGTCATATTCAGGAAAGATCAACAGTGATAAAATGCCGAAAGACTGTTCATGATATTCATTTCATATTATAAAATCAGTAGTATGTCTAAGGTAAGGCCAAATAAGTTATGGCCTTTTTTTTCAATTCAAAGTACCTTTATAACAATGACATTTTTTAGGAATTTTTTAAGGTTAAAATGAAACCATTTGATGGACTGTTTCAATGTATTTTGCTAGATCCACCACTATATAAAAATGTAAATGAAGGGAAAAGATCTTCCCATCCATCGGGAAAATAATCATGCCTCAGACATATTGAAAGGCCATAAAAAACACATTTGGATTATGAGACATTGCACATTTACGGGTTAAAATTATGTATAAATATATTGGTATACACAGGTTATGTTCTTCTCTTCACATGTTTGCAGAGATGATAATCAGGGCTGGAAACAGACTAAGTGTTACATCAGTCATCAGAGAAAAATATAGTGTCTGGTCTTAATAACTTGATAGACACTGTTCTCAAATGCCATTTTATTTAACTTGGTCAAAATAATATTTTTCATACAACACGTAAACTGATTCACTGAACATAGAACTTGTAGTAGATTAATATTTATCTATTAAGGCTATTATTGAAGAATTACTAACATAGCATATCTTCTCCACCTGTACAATTACAATTAATAAAAAAAACCTGGTTTGTTATTTACTTAAAAGCGACATATATCTTTGTATATCTCGTAGTCGTATATTTTGTTCATATACATAGTCCATATATGTGAAACTCCGAGTAGCAATAGCAAAATCGTATCAATTTTATTTCATATATATTTGTATATGTCGATAATTTGCGTCAATTATATAAGTTATATAGTATAATTATTGAATACATTTATATGTTTTGCGATTCTGAATTTGAAGGGAATGAATTTCTAACATACTGTTCAATCAAATAACAACAACATCCTCCCAACGAAACTCCCAAACTAAACTGTACTCCTAAATTTAATATTCTCAGTGATAGTAAATGTCAGGTTTATCGCTTTATCTTGCTTCGTTGTTTGTGAAGCACTCGTTTCTTTTTTCCGAAGATATTGCAAAAACTCCTACTAGACTCTCAGCAGAAACCTTATTTTGAAGAATACTATCTAGCGATCACATATCTTAATACGTGCTTTGCTGCTTTCCAATGTGACGTGTCAGGTTTATCTGGGAATCTTGATAGCTGATTAACAATGTGAAGGATATCTGGACGGGTTTTTTTAGCAATAAATAGTAATGAACCAACTAAACTTCTGTATGTATAGCTTTGGATCGACTAACTTCTGGTTGTTTTTGCTTTTGATTAGCTTTAGTTTACTTCTCCAGGTGCTGCTGCTGCTTTACAATCACCCATATTGAATTGCTGAAGAGCAGATTCGATGTATTTCTTTTGATCAACAGTAACCTTGTCGTGAAATGGAAAAATTTGCATTTCTAAGAACCAGTTTAATGTGCCACGTCGTACATCTTGAAATTGACATTGCTTTGATTTGATTAACTTTGCTTTTTGGTTAACTGCTTTTTCACTCGTACCAGCCACTATAATATCGTCTACCCAAACTAATACGTATGAGAATGTTCCATCTTCCTTTCTTCCAAATAAACAATAATCGCTGCAGCTACTTTTAAAATTTTTCTTTAATAAGTAGACTAGCCAATGCTTTTTACCAATTCTTTGCTGCTTGTTTTTTACTCCATAGATTGATTTGTTTAGTTTGCAAACTTGCTTTCGTCCTGAGTTTGCTTTCTTGGTAAAACCTTCTGGTTGTTTTAGGTAGATTTCTTCTTCTATGTTGGAGTGAAGGTAAGCTGATTTAACATCCATCTGGCAAATATGTAGGTTTCGGGTTTACATGCTGGAGCGTAAAGGGTCTTTTCCACTCATCGCAAAATGCTCTTGCTGCGAGCTTGGGATGAGTATCAGCTCGCGCTGCCAATTTCCTCTCTTAGCTTTGCTTTATAATATATTACATGGCGGTTTGTTTTTGTTTACAATATGGCGGCCGCTGTCAATCGCCGTCTATTGTATTGAAGACGTCGTATGCGAAGATGCAAGGAGTATAGAAAGCGTTTTTGGTTTAGACTAATATTCGAAAGACGACAACAGCATGGGAAATACTTGAGATTGGTAAAAGAAATGAAAGAAGAAAACCACGAAAGCTATTTCGCCTACTTCAGAATGCTCCCTCGACATTTTGATTTTTTACTGTCTCTGGTCGCGCCTCTTATCACTAAATGCAGCACAAGAATGGATGCTATTTCTCCATCGCTGCGATTAACTTGCAGGCACTCGCCGCGAGCTTGCGAATACGTTTTGCGATGAGTGGAAAAGAGCGTTAAATATCGAAAAAGTCTAAGCCTTCGACTTGAGCATAACCCTTGGCACATATCTTGCTTTATATTTTTCGATTTGACCATCTGCTGTATTCTTTACTTTATATACCCATTTTCCTGGTAAGACTTGAATATTCTCTGGTTCGTTTACTATAGTCCATGTGTTATTTTCCATTAGTGAGTCATATTCCGCGTTCATCGCTTTTCTCCAGTTTTCTGCATGCGGTGTATTAATTGCTTCATGATGGCTCTTCTACGCTTTCTTCATTAGTTGTGTTGAATGTATAGTGTAATCCATACCTTCTGGTGGTCGCCCATTTCATCTTTCTCTTGGAAGCGAGATTCTCCCTCTGGGTTTTCTTCATCTTCTTCCTAATGTTGAGCAGTAGGTATCGCTACATTATTTCCTCCACTTCATCTTGAATCGGCTCGTTTGTTTTCTCATCTTATCATTGCTATTGCACTATCTTCTCCTTGATTTCTTTGGATCCGACTATCTTCATAATTCTGTAGTCGAGTTCTCAGTTCTGAGAAGTTAGCCGCTGGATTAAAACTTTCTTGTACCACAAAGTGTTCAAATTTTTCTGGAAGTCCATTAATGACTAAAGCATTAAATAATGTTTCTGATATATTGTCTCCAGCTTCGGTGAGTCGAGACATTAATTCTTGTCATCGTATAAAGTATTCAGATAACTTTTCATTTTCACTTAATTGTAATCGAGATATTTGGCGAAGTAGACTTACTACAGCTGGTTTTTCTACGTTAGAAAATCTTTGTTGCAGTAGTTGCTTCTCAATTTTCGAGGTAATCCTGATTCTCCTACGTACTCTTTGAATTTTTCTAATGTTTGTGCTTTCTTGCTCATGAAATGCATGTGCTTTCTTGTTTTCTCGCGCTTTTGCTCCGTCTCCGACACCATCTGGCGAATTGCAGTCATGTCGTATGTATAAATAACTGTTGTTGTCAAGAGCTAATGCAATATGACACAATACCGTGTTGTTTCTTTCTTGAATTTCGTCAATTTGTTGTTTTCTCTCTTGTACTTTTGTTTCCCATTCGGCCTTTTGCTCATTTGTAGCTTCGACTATAATGGTGTTACTTCTTGGGGTATGATTTCTCTCCCAATAAGTGCTTTATACAAACCTTTCGTTTGCATATATGCTGCGAACTTCGTGCTTCATGCCGGGTAAGTCTCGGCTGTTCCATCAAATACTAACCACTTTATTGTTTGACTATCCATAAATACTTTCCTGGGTAGTGCCCATAGCATGGCCAAATCACTCTGTTGCAACCACGTAAAGCTGAAAAGTTGCAATGGGACTCATGAAACAAAACTTATCTGAACGTGTTTGTTGTAGACAATGCTCTTTGTCTTATGAATTTATCATGAACCTTACCCAGGAGAAAACATAACCCTTGCGGAAAGATTATTTAATTATAGACTGTCTATGCTACTTTGAAATATTGAAAATTGTTTTTAAAAGGGTACTTCACGTTTAAGAGTGTTTCGAAAACTTGGAAACAAGATCTTCTGAATATACACACAGTTACTGTCCACGTATACACACATAATCAACCTGCAGCTGCACAGCAGTACAGACACCGGCATTGATGTAAGACACTGTCTGTAGTTTGTTTATGAGGTTTCAAAACAAAACTATAAACAGAATACAAAGCAAAGCACAAACCGACAAAAACAACAAGAAACCAGACGAAACAGTAAAAATCGTCACATTACCATACATAAACGGAACATCAGAAATGACTGCCAGACTTCTTCGACATTTAATATTAACGTCGCCCACAAACCTACACAAAAACTCAAATCATGTTTCACCAAACATAAAGACAAAACAACAATTCATGATACAACTGACGCGAGTTAGTCTATTACACCAAGTTATAGTACAATTGCCCTTAATTTATACAGTAAAATGAAGTAGTTCTGTTATTGTGATAAACTAAATAAGCGGAACTATGGGAAAATGGCTTGGCTACAAAAGACAAGAAAACTAAAACAACAATGATACATAAATGTATTGCAAGCCAAAGTGGACGAAAGTGTATTGGGTTTTAAAAATTGATAGTTCAGTGTAAAACTAAGGAAATTGATAGTCGAGAAAAAGAAATCGCATGTCGAGTTTTAGAAATTGACAGTCGAGAAAAAGAAATTGTATGTCGAGATTCGAGAAAAAGAAATCGTATGTCGCGATTTCTGTCTGTACAAGAGGTCAGCGGCTTCTAAGCCATTCTACTTTTCAAAAAATGGCGTCTGATGCGTCTGAAACGGAAGAGCTTGTTCGATTTCTTAATTTCCTCGATAAACTGTTTACTGATATAACACAGAGTCTTCGTGTTAATGATCCAGTTTTAATAGAATATAATAAAAATAAACGACATTTATATTCCAGTTATTGCAGCAATGTCTATTAAAGTACAACAACGCGAACTGACACGATTGGCGAACCTGATGCTACTGGTGAAATTATACAAAGACGTTCACTAGGTGCTCTTTTAGATGATCTGATGGAATACATGAAAATAGATTTAGGAAAAATAACAGAGGTTTTGGAAAATAATTTTAATCAAAATCTGACTCAGAGGGAAAGAATAATGAAAATGCTCCCTAGTACGGGGGGTAGGCCAGCGTATGATATAACCAAAGAACAAATCGAGCTATCGCGAGAGACAGGCATGAACTGGAAGAGTCTTGCCCCCTTTTTACAGGTATCAGAGGAAACCCTGTCACGTAGGAGGGAAGAATTTGGTATTGCACCAACTTATTCTCAAGTATCTGACAGTTGTTTGGACCAAACTATAGAAGAAATCCTGCAATTGACACCATATAGTGGAGAGACTTATGTGAAAGGAAGTTTGCATGCAAGGGTGTACTTGTTCAAAGATCACGAGTGAGGGAAAGTTTGCAACGTGTTGATCCTATAGGTCGAAGCTTGAGAAGAAGATATGCTATTTGTCGAAGAGTTTATAATGTTAAAGGACCCAAAAATTTATGGCATCTAGATTAAAATCACAAGCTTATATCATGGAGGATGGTTATACATGGTTGCATTCATGGATTTAGTCGAGCCATTATTTACTTAAAATGTTGCACTGATAATAAAGCATCAACAGTTTTGAATTTATTAAAGCAAGGTGTTGAAGATTTTGGATTGCCATCAAGAGTGAGAGGAGACCATGATGTTGAAAATTTTGAGGTGGCAAAATGTATGATTTCAAGTGTTCATAACCAGCGGATAGAAAGACTATGGGCTGAGGTCAACAGAGTTCTATCTGCACCTTACAAAGGAATCTTCAAACATTTGGAAGAGAATTCATTACTTGATTCATTGAATGAGGTGCATCTATTCTGTTTACAGTTCGTTTATCTACCTCGAATTAATGCTTCATTGGCTGAATTTGTTACCCATGGAATTACCATGGGCTCAGAACATGCTCTCACCAAACACCTATGGCTATGTGGCAAACAAACATGCTGTTGGAGTCAGACGAATCATCATTAATAAATTTTGAATTGTATGGAATAGATTTTGAAGGCCCATTTCCAGACATTATCACATCAAACAACTTTTGAAGAATGTTTTATGTAGTGCGGTGTTTGAAATGAAGATATGATCTTCACACTTTTGCTGGACAATTTAAGCAATTGTCTCATGAACCTGAAAAAATCAGGTGACTCAACGGGATTCGAACCCATGACCTCTGCGGTGCCGGTGCAGTGCTCTGACCAACTGAGCTATGAAGTCACACAGTGGTGAGCAGGTCAATTTTGTTGGACTCGACATGCGATTTCTTTTTCTCGACTATCAATTTCCTTAGTTTTACACTGAACTATCAATTTTTAAAACTCAATACACTTTTGTCCACTTTGGCTTGCCATAGAAAAGCAGACTTAAAAAATAACGTCTTGTAAATTCGAGATATTTTATGCAACAAAGTACAATTTACGGGGAAATTTCGAGTTTTTTCAATCTATTTGTACTTAATTCCTAAGTCATCGTTAAACCAGGCTTAGTATAGTGTCGAATTACTGCTGCAACTTGTAGGCTTGTTCTATGCTTTGTGTTAAAAAGCTCATGTGTTGAATTTACGCGATGTTGTTTTTTGAAGCATGTTTTTTCTTATAAAATCTTTCTGCTATTTTGTTTAGAGCAACCAGAAGATAGAACTGTGGACATGGGAAGATGGCGGAGGAAAGAAGCTGCAAGACTTGCGTGCTCATACACGATCTGTGAGGTATGGAAACAACAAGTAAACAGTCAATGATGATATCACCGTTTTTTATCCTGTTTGACAACAACCGTTTATTGTACACGTAGTTTTTTGGTACATTTGCATTAATCGACTTCTAATCAATCCGCTAAGGCTACGTTACACCATGCTCTACCAGGCTCATATTACTACCCAAAATTTTATGCCAAATTTTGGTAAAGCTTTACTCGTTTCAGAAAAGAAACTTTTATTGGTTAAAGGGGAATGGCAACCAATTTTTTTTCACTACCAATAAATATTTATTTGAATTTTATATGACATCGTAATTCTTTGTAGAACTCTCCTTAAATCACTTTGAATATAAATAAAATTGAAGAAAGGAATTTAAAAGCAAGCTATTATGGAAATGTGCATGACGTCACAACAGGGAATTAATTGTTTTAGAAAAAGTAAATTTTTTTGTCGGGATTTTTTTCATTGCTGGTATTAAAGCAATAAACCGGACACTACATGGCTATATGTTAACATATATACACAAGACTTGTATTTGCGAGGAACGCTTACCCTGTTGTGACGTCATTTTGCTAAAACACAAATAAATTAGCATAATAAAAATCTTTACAAGATGGCGACGAACATGCTATGATTAAAATCAAAAAAGAGACGAATTATTCCACCCAAACGAAAGCGATGACAAATTTTTGGTGTTTTTTTTCATATTTAGGGGTAATGTACTGTAATAATTATAAAAAAAATATTGCCATTTCCCTTTAAAAATCATAATGATATGTTAATGTGATCTGTGCGACGCAGATCATGTCAGATTTTCTAGACAAATGTTTCTTTATAAATACTGTGTGTAACTGTGTGAATTAACATGTTTTGTTTCCTTTTAAATTTTAAACTTAATTTTTTACGGTGTATGTTTAAATGGCAGAAATGATACAATTGATCTCAATTTCTCTGTAGTGGTTTGTTATCAGATGTAGATAATAATTTACCTGTAGATGAGCTTTTAACTGCTATCATTCTCGTAAATTTCAGAGCAAATCTGCATTATTTAAATATTTTTTACACATGACTCAGACAAATTTTATGATAATTTAAGACAATTTTTTGAATATAGGTATGAATACAATTATCCCTCATTGGATGATATAATAATGATATGACAGTATTGTTTTAAATAGGATAGGCTGCCCAACTTTTTGTTATATTTTTGTGTTAAATGACTATCAAAAATATTGATTTCTACATCAATAAATAATGGTAATCCTTCATATTTTACATATGGCTGGAGCATATCTGCTTGTAACTAATAACTACGTGTTTCCGAAAGCGGAAAACAGGGAAAGACTTCAAACTTTAAATTGCCTCATACTTAAAATGAAATTGATCGAGGTTAAAGGTAATTGTCTTCAAACTACAAATTATGTGTCGACATCTTTGTCTTGGCGAAATTTATATGGAAAAATGTAAATTGTTGGTGCAAAAATTAGTGTAATCAAGTAATAATGAAAAATATTGCTCAGTGAGAATTTAAAAAACTTTCAAAAACCGATAAATTTTTAATTTTTGGTCTTCAACTTCTTGTAGTACAACCTATTATCAGAGGTTTTTCGTATTCCTGAATTGTTTTCAACACAAATAAGATTGTGATGATATAGCATATGTTATGTCTCATCGCCTTGTGGAAATTTTTGTCAATTTTTTTGTTATTCACTCACAAACCCGCCCAGAATAGTATCTTCTGCCCTCAATGAATCGTTACTCAAGCATTGTTATTCTTATGAATAATGAATAGTTTTGAGCCATTTCTGTTTAGATCTATTTTATTTCCATTTTGGTGTGTTTTTCTCAGTTGCTTAAATTGGTCGAGGTTTGATCCAAGGTTGTTGGCAACGTGCTCTTTCGACAGCTTTATATATCTCTGGGATTTAAGGTACGGGAATTAGGTTTTATTAAGAAATAAAGGATGTTTTCTGTGTTTGCACATGCTTATGCAAACCGAGGAGACCTTTGGGAGAACTCGTCAGCAGATCAGTGCAAACCCGGGACCGAAGGTCAAGGGTTGCCATGAGGGTTCGAAAAAGACAACGTTTTAATTTTACTCGAGTTGCAAATTCTCTTTGTCTGATTGATTGTTTTGATTGATTTGGTCGGTTGACTTCAAATGTGTTTTGCACTTGCTAATGCAAACACGGCCTAGACCAATCACTGCACGCGTTTTATTGTTTTCATTTTATAACTTGTTTTCAAAAACTAAGCGTAAGTTTATTTTTGCATGAGTACTGTGCTTTTCCAACAAATCTTTGTTAATTTTATTTTCATTTTTTGTCTGTACCATGTACGACACTCATTAATCATTGAACTCTTTGTTTTGACTGGATACAGCTCAAACAATGTGATTTTTAAGGAATATTGAGATCGTTTCGTTCCTATGACACCGTTTCTCTGTTTTATTGACAATAGTCAAAACTAAATAACTCAATGTATGAAACAAATGCAAGCTTTGTAAACGATCGCAAACATCATTTTTGTCTTGTTTGGACGAATATTTTATAAAACTTGATGCGCTCTTTTTGTATATAATACAGCTCGGTATACTCTAATCATAATACTTTAGTAAGAAGAATGCTAAAGCAAAATGTATTTTCTCGCGGATCTTAAATGTATTGCTAGCCTTATCGGTATTGATTATATCAAGGTCGTGATAACAGTCAACATTATAAATAAAAAATGTTGTGAAAGAAAGATAATAAAGTTAAAGGCTGGCAATATGTACGCACTGCATACATAAGCTGCATACACTGCACCTTTTTTGTCGGAATTGTGCTAATGCCTATCTTTTGCCAATGGGAAATGTTTCGCGAAGTAGAAAGGGTACAGCTATGGTCCCGGAAGTAACCGGAGCTCTTACCCGTGTCAATTAGTTTCCAGTAAACAGGGCACGCGCGTGTCAACAGGAAACTAAGTAAGATTGCTTGTCACTGGTGAACTTAATGAATCGGAAATGAGGCAGGGGATTATTTGAAGAAAAAGATTGCTTGTTATTGGTAAAAGAATACAAGTATTGTTTCTTTCTTTGCTGATATAGAAAAGAGTTTACAATTTTAAAAGTGGCTAGTTTTCTTCTTACAATAAAAGCGAAAAATGGCTTTAAAGGCTTACATTAAACTAGCAGAAAAGTACGAAGAGTACGAAGAGTACGAGACTTTAGGGGAACGTCATAAAATTATACAAGATAGAGTGTTAAAGTTTTATACCAAAAAAATAGGGTACATATATTACCATGTATTGTTGCTCAAGACTGTTTTTGCTGCAATGTTAATCATCCTTCCCAAAGACGGTATGAATGTTTGATGCTGCCAAGCAATGTGAGAATATTATTTTACTTTGAGAATGCTACATTAGAAATTGATCAATAAGATGTAATGAAATCGTTCTTTGATAGTTTAAGTGACCTAAGTCAAAACGTACACCGGTTAGACTTGATCAAGTATACGTGCAAGGACTGGAGAAACATACTTTTCACGCAGCAAAAAGAGCAACTGAAACATGAGATAATGAACTTTTTCAGCAAGATTTATTAATTTTTACTTTATTAATCAGTCATTAAACAGCTAATGAAGCTTGTAATAAAGACTCTAAAAATATGGTGGTTAATACCTATTTGTACTAACCTAGCGCATGTACTTTGCTATTCAGTATGATACTTCGAAATAGAAAGACAGGAACCGAAACCATAATAAAGGGTTTTGTTGCACATGAAGGGTTTTTTTTACATTATAAACAACAGTTGATTTTAATTTATTCAATATCGAAATATTAATATAATCCAAAGGTTCTCATAACAAAAATTCATTGATCACATTTAATCATCTTCATCATTGACAGTGTCAGTAAAGCCTTATCCTTTTAAGTCTGTTAATAAGGAACTTTCTCTTGTCAACGGCTGCTTCCATAGCTTCCTGTGGATAAAAGTCTTCGTTTTCTATAAACCCTTTCTTTGTATGCATTATTGATAGATTTTTTTTCAATCGGTTTATACACGTAAGACGTTGCATGTAAATGCTTTCTAGTTCTTTTTGTAGTTTTGGCAGAATGTTAGATTATGCTTGATCATCAGCTGACTGCTCATCTAGACACCCGTTCAAATGGCTTTCTTTCATCTCATCAAAACCTGCATTACTTCTTTCCCTTTCCTCTTCTATCAATGGGGTCCAAGAATCAGTTTCAGTTTTACCATCCCTTTCTGTTGACATCAAACTTTCAGATTCATCTGTGGAACTTGTCGAAGCATTGTATTTAGTCTGTATATCCTGACTGCTGCGTCAGATTGAGATACATTTACATACAGATATACACTAGGTGCCAAAAAAATGAGTCCAGTTCCAATATTGGAAAAATTTGTGGGAGAAAATGTGTCTTTTGAAATATATAGTTACAGTAGCCACTTGAAAATGCGCAGTGAGACCTGAAATTGTCTCCAACAATTGTTTGCAAGATATTTCACAATATCTAAGCGCATGGGCAGTACATTGGGAAATGTCTAAAAATTTAAGTGAAGAAGTTAGAGGACAAATTGTTGCTCTCACTAACGAAGGTTACTCACAACGAAATGTTGCTGCAAAGCTGGGAGTGTCCAAAGGAGCTGTGCAGCGAACCGTGGAAACATTTAAAAAGACGCAATGTTATTCCAGCTTACCAAAACCTGGGAGAGCACGTATAACGACAAAAAAAGAAGATCAGTTCAT
Organism: Xenia sp. Carnegie-2017; assembly: GCF_021976095.1. Lineage (NCBI taxonomy): Eukaryota > Metazoa > Cnidaria > Anthozoa > Malacalcyonacea > Xeniidae > Xenia > Xenia sp. Carnegie-2017. The sequence continues at coordinate 6,748,376 of NW_025813469.1, read as the reverse complement.
AAAGCTAAGTTCTTTGCGCAACAGACGAGCAACTGCTAGCAACATTCAATCGTCAATTAACGCCACCCGAGAAAAAGCAATCAGCAAAACAACAGTAAGAAGGAGATTGGCTGCAAGTGGTCTGAAAGGAAGAGTTGCAGCTTCCAAGCCATTGCTTTGCCCGATAAATAAGACGACGTTTTATCATTTGCCGACGCAAACAGTGTGATGTTGATATGTCTGTTTTTTTGTCAACCATTTATGAAGCAGAAAAAAATGTAAGTTTAACCATTGTCGGGTCATCGTAACGGTTTTTATTATGCATAGGTATTAACAATTTTATTTTTACAAGCTTCATTAGCTGTTTATTTACTGATTAATGAAGTAAAAATTAATAAATCTTGTTGAAAAAGTTCACTGTCTCATGTTTCAGTCGGTCTTTTTGCCGCGTGAAAAATACGTTTCTCCAGTCGTTGCACGTATACTTGATCAATTTTAACCTGTTTACTTTTAGACGAAGGTCGCTTAAACTATCGAAGAACGATTTCTATACATCTTCTTCATCAATTTCCAATGTAGCATTGTCAAAGTAAAATAATATTCTTACATTGTTTGGCAGCATCAAACATTCATACCATCTTTGCAAAGGATGATTGACACTGCAGCGATAACAGTCTTTAGCAGCAAGACATAATAATATATATACCCTATTTCTTCGGTATAACACTTCAATACTCTATCTTGTATAATTTTATGACGTTCCCCTAAAGTCTCGTACTCTTCGTCGATATCATAAAGTTATCGTCAATAATTGTTGTGTTAATTTTTATTCAATTTTTAATCTTTACGCTTTCTTCTATCATATTGCGTTTTCTTTTCGTGTAGAGACTCAAGAAAACCAAAGCCTCTGTCTACAGTTTGTATGTTGCTTCATCTTTATCTGTTAGATTAATTTCTCATTCAAAAGAACATATATTTATCTTGTTTTTTCATGATTTGAAATGTTGTGTTTGTCTTGTGCTGTGTTTGTCTTGTGCTTTTTATTCACTCTTAAAGTTACAAAATTTGTCACCATCCTACTGAGTTTTTGCAGAGTGCCATATTCTCAAATAATATTATAAATAACTAATGTTTAACTTAGCGGGAGCGAGTCATCTGAAATGGAATTCAGCTGATAGCCATGTTTTAGCCACAACGCATGATGGCGATGTCAGAATTTGGGATATGAGGGTAAGGTTGTTGCAAATTAATGCATACTCGTTGTAACTATATTGTACGTCTTTAGATCATGGAAATATTTAAAGGAAACTTATGGAAATGTTTCAGTCATGTTTTAGTCTTGTTTAAGTAATAGGACATCGCTGGGAAGAAAAGGCGAATAAAATACATAACAGCGGTAGCTCCAAAATAACGTAGGCATTTTGACTCAACGTTTCGACTTTATTTAGTCATCAGGAATGATTATATTGCATGTGTATGTAGTATGTGTTGACTATTTATAAATTGATATATTAAACAAAATTATAGTTCTGGGGAATATCTTTTGTGATTATCTGTCTCTTCTTAGGTATGTCAAATTACATAGAATTTCTATATACTATACACGCATGTAATACAATCATTCTTGATGAAGAGTAAATAAAGTTGAGACGTTATATCACAATGCTTCCGTCATTTATAGTTACCGTTGATGTATTTTATCGCTGTTAGATAGTTAAAAAGCATGCATTATTTAGATTTCCCAATATTTCTTGGTTTTCTCATAAACTGAGCGTTTGGACTAAGTGTTTGACAGTATGAAATCAACTATTTGTCATGGCTATGTTTATGGATGAGATGCATGCACTGGTCGCAAAAGCTACTTTGTATTGGTCTTAATAATGGTGCTCAAACTCAATTCAGTATTTCCGGTCTTTCCCAAATTGCTATCTCTAACTACAAAGATTGTTTCTTACAAGGACATACATAGTTGAGTCCATAGATCTATATTTTAAACGACAGTTTTGAAGAAAAATCTTTTAAATCTAAGCCAAACCTGAACTGAAACCCTGACCAATCTGAACTACTTTGCTTTCAGAAAGGAAATATGCCTGTTCACTATATTGCTGCTCATTTATCAAAGATCAATGGCCTAGATTGGTCACCTGTTGATGGGAATAAATTAATGACTTGTAGTCAAGACAGCTTAGTCAAGGTGAGGCTGTTTTTAATTAAGAACCAGTGTATCATTGATATAGAAATATCTGAGAAAATTCAAAACAGAGTTAAATTATAACATTAAAGTGCTTATATTACGAATTTTAGCCCCCCTTTTTTATTAGCTAAATTGAAAGACCTTGTTTCAGTGATTTCAAATCTGCAATTATAATTGAAATTGGATTGGTGAAAGTGATTTTACGGACGTTCAAAGTCACGATTTTCAGCATTTTTTTTGCGAACTTTTTGATCGGTATGCTAATGACTTGTGACGTAGAAAGTTGAACACATATATCAACATGGCGTATTCTACTAGTAATCTTAATAAGAAACGCGGAGGAAAACGCTGTGTTGCCGGCGGACCTAATCATATGAGTTGTGCCAATGATTCAAAAACCGAAGGAATGTCGATGCATCTGTTTCCTAAAAAAGAAACAGAGCCGCAAAGACATAGAAAATGGGTAAATTTTGTGCGTAAACATAGACCGGGTTTTGAGGCTTCCTCTACCTCGTGTCTGTGTTCTGCGCGTTTTGAAGATTCTTGTTTTGACCTTAATTTGAGCGTGCAAGTCAAGCTCAAAAGAAGGTTGAAGAAAGATGCTATCCCAACCATTGACGTGGCTGGGATTCCTGAACCATTACAGGACGAAATAACGGATCGAAAGCGAAGACAAGTAAGTTTACGCTTGTTTATGTAAATTTTTCTTTTGTCATATGTAAATTCGGTATAAGTTTTGTAGATTATTCGACATACTCTCCATAAGCCATCGCTGAAGGAAACATGTTTTCTCGATGAGGAAGTACCATCTACTAGTGATGGAGCTGAGCATGTTGAAGTATGCACTGGGAAGCAAACGATTCGCCATTTGAAGAAGAACTACATGCAGTTGGTGAAGATATTTGTGAATCCCAGTCTCCATGTAAATCGTGCCATCGTCTTAAGAAAAACTTACATCTTTACAAAGACTTTAAGCTGGTATAAAAGACAAAAGCATCTTTGAAGAAAAAGGCCCAGAAGTTGCAAAATGAATATCGAAGCGAAATCAGGGAAAATCGTAATACATCCGTGGTGACCAGCATTAATATAGACGATGGAATGGAGGGGAGTGCTGAAGAGCTTTTCGAAGGAGAATCATACATGGACTACCCTCTTTTGAAGAGTCTAGTCAGAGTGAAGATTTAGATGAAGATACCACAAGTAATACAGTCAGGTATTTTATCTTATAAAGAATTAGATCTCTGTTGTACTTCATAATAATGAATTTTCTTAATCGTGTTACAGAATTGATGAAGGAGCAAGCTCGCATGAACAACCTATGTTCATGGTATTTTACATCTCATTGGTTGAGTTATTTGAAATATTTTGCTTTAACTGCAAGGCTGAAAATCCAAAAGTACACATTAAAAACATTGGTTCGATGGCCATTGTAGAGCAAAATTGTGGTAAATGTGTTGAAAAGAACTTTATGTGGTAAACACAAGCAGGTAAAGGTCAAGTATTCTCCCATCCCATAGACCCACAAAACCATCGCATCAACCATCTGTATGCCACAGCTCTCAAGTACCTGAAGTAAATAAAAAGGTTGGACTAATTATTGTTGATGAAACAATGTTGATGATAACATTGTTTCTCATACAATTTACAATCTTACATATTTAATGATTGTGATGCTTGGCGGCGATAAGCACGTCCATTCCTATCTCTCAATAGTGGCCCAACGTTTTCAACGACAGCCTCATGAACTAAAGGCCCAAATTTGGCATGCTGTGTTATGCATGATATTTTCTCAATGCTGCCATCGAATGTCATTTTCTGCAGAGCTGGTCCTATTTCCTTACAGCATCTGTACTCTAATGCACTTTCTAACAAATCGGTATGACAGCATTGACAATTACACCTGAAACGTGGGAGCATTGTGGTTTATAAAGTAACTTTATGTATATTACAAACAGGAGAAAAGAACAACTTACCATCACCGAGTGGAATTACGCCATCACTTCGTTGTTCTTATGTCGCAGGGAGAATTCCATCGGGATCATCTGTAGTATGCACTTCATCACCATCTCCTGCGAGCGGTTCATCGTCATATGCGAAGTCGTTTAAATGCTCGACATAACCCACGGATTCCGAGCTCGAATCAGATACGCATTCAGACATCGAATTCGAATTATCTGAGCACTGATTTCAGGCCATACTTTCCGGAAAACTTGTTTTTTAATATTTTATTGAAAATACTGTCATTATTTGTTTTTAAGACAAGAAAAACGACAACAAAATCACCTCCTATAATATAATAGTATATTGACGGAAACAGACGTGTTCAACTATCTACGTCACAAGTATCAATATGGCGTCGTAAAAAATTCGCAAATAGTACCCGACTTTGGAGGCAAAATTAAGGAACTTATATTTATCTGTTTAAGTCCAGCGACATGTCATAGTTCTTCAAATAATCCAAATTTTCAATTAAGCTGATAAAAAAGGGGGGCTAAAATTCGTAAAATAAGCACTTTAATGTTGACGACCACTTCAGCTATCCTGTATAGTGTAAAAATAATTAAAGCTGTATATGCAATCAATAGTCTTATATATAATTATGTAATAACGAAACTTCACGTTTTTTATCAATTTTCCAACGTTTCAAATCATAAAACTCAATTATTAAAATATATTATAGCATTGTCTTCTTGGCTATTAAAAGATAATGGTTTTTGTTTCACGCATGAAATTTATTTTAAACTTCAAATACTATGATTAAGACAGTAAATATAAAATAGCAATCTATATTAAACAACAATGAAATGCTCGTGGTGATTGTAAACATCTTTTATATTTTAAATAATAAAATAAAATTATCCAATAAAGTTAAAAGTGAATTGTTTTCACTTGCTAAAAGTAAACACTCGTTGATAACTTCACCAACTAAGCAGATTCGAACAGTTTTCATTTTCCCTTTATCAGCACATAGAATGGTTTGTGCTTTTTTCCCTGGCTTATCAGCTTGTCATAACTTTTAGGGCCACTTCCCTTGCTGAAATGATTCATTCAAAGTTCTTTTCTCAGAGAGTTACTTCTATGACGCGGATTCTAATTATGTCTCACCTTAAGGAATCTTGTGATGCAACAAATTTACATTGCAAACTACGCTTTTTTAATTTTCTAATAAACGCATCGCAAGACTAACCTTTGGTTGAAGGAGTTACTTTTTACCAGCATACGACCAGATCGAAAATGTCTTTTTTGAAGAAGGAACTAGGAAGTTTCAGAATAAATTCCACAAAGACATAGTGATTCACGATATACATGGTGCTCCGAAAAACGGGAACCCACAAAAATGATTTAGAGTTCTCTTGTCTTTCTTGTTTGATTGCTATAATCTTCAACGATATATGTCGCTTCTGTGTTAATTACTCGGCTCAATGTGTCTCATTGATGACAAACACTTTTCTTAAACATTGTATGACAAGGTGAACATACTTAACAGCCAGCTATATTTTTGCTAAGTATTTGTTGCTTTACAGGCTATTTTACCTTAAAAACTGTAGTTATAATATGAGAAATGTAACAGGTTGGGATATACTTGTCGCTTATCGTTGTTGCACGCCATGTGTTAAATGAAAACGACATAAAAAGGGTTCAACGTGGTTACTTGCAACTATTTTTGAAGTATTTAAATAGCACCTTATAAGGCAGCAAGATCAAATTTTTTAAAGGTCTTTATTTTTCCAACCCTTGTATGTCAGCAAATGCATAAAACGACGAATCAGAAAAAACTGTAAAACCCGCAAATCAATACAAGTTCAACACTACTATATCGTGAATTAGTTGAAAGCTTAGCTAAAGAAACGTTTGTACCTGTTTTATGCATGTTTTCGACGACTATATCTGTGACAACAACGAAACAACTGGTCGCTCTATGATTGTACTAAAGCAATTGAATTCCTCATTCTTGATTTTATGAGGTGATATTTAACGGGGCGATATTTAGGTGATATTTAATCTCCTCATAAATATCTTAACTGTCACATAGAAAACTCGAGCTTATTATCTAATTGTCAAATAGAAGAGTATGCTAAACACTTAATGTTTCTGCATTTGCATGATACTAAGCACTTAATATTTTTTATTTCCCTTTATTTTCAAGCTTTGGGATTTGGGCGAAGACACAAGAATTCCAAATGCTGTGTGTGACCATAGAGCGTCTGTCTGGCGGGCTAAATATACTGTAAGTGTGCATATCAATACATTAACCAAATATGCCCTGTTTCAATATGGAAATCATCATCCATCAAATTACTCCCATCTTTAATTTATTTTACACTGAACTCGATATTTTTGTGCAAAATTTTGATATTTTTAAGCAGCATGATTGTTTACCTTTATTGGTTGGATATGCAAGTTGGGAAATAAGTTTGTCGGTTTCTTTTATTTTCATATGGTTAGCGATGTGACATATTGTTAGACAGCTTTTTACCTGATGAAAAAAATGTTGCTTCGGTAAATATTACCCTATTAAATGGTTATTACCCCGTTTCTTACAATTCGAAACAATTCTTAAGTGGCCTTAAACTTTTCGCCTGTGTACCATGCCCTCAACAATTGGCGGCGTTATTTTATTTGTGAAGGACAAAATTTAAAAGTACGCTGAAGAAGTTGGTGTTAAATGAAAAATATCTTTAGTCAATCTACAAATGTGCACTAAACAGACAAATTGAGTTTGTTATCTTTTTGATATATGAATACTAATTGGAACTTTTTTCTTCTATTATTGCGATATCGAAGAGATCCTGTTTTCTAACGGAATTTGTTGTGTTTGTGTGTTTACCAAAGATTTTGCATTATTTTTGCAGAACATTCTTCATTGCGGTACTTGTGTGAAAGCAGCTTTATCTTTACTTCAAAAAGATTTAAAACATAGTATTTTAACTCCTACACAACATCTTGTACTTGACGTATACTATTTGCCCTTTTGTCGAGATGCGTGCTCTTAAACGTGTTTTTGTAAAAATGTACTTGTTTTAACTCATACTTGTTTGAATTAAACATGGCTATACGAAAACCTTGTCTTTTAGTCGTTTCAATGCCCAAAGCTCCAATATTCGGTATCAACAATTTTTTGTTTAAAATGCGACAACTAATGCTGAAACAGTATTCTTGCAAAGAATAGCTCTGAGTAAAAAGTTTTAATTTTTTAGTTCACGAAGAATTTCTTCAGAGATTAATTGAGAAAAATGTTTCATCGTTCGTTTTTTGTCGCTATTTTAATGCTATAGTTCTATCCCTCCGTCGTATTAATGCCATATACTGTTTTTGCTTTGTTTTCGTTACATAACTTGTGTTTATTTTTATTTTCTGAAGCCAAAAGCGCCAGGAAATGCAATTCTCACTGTGCCTTTAAGCACTGCGTCGCAAGGGACAATAAATGTGCCATCACTTTGGGACATCAGCAATTTGAAAAGTCCGTTTCAGACGTTTTATGGCATTACTTCTGTTCTTGAGTTTCATTGGAGACTTTCTCATGGTAATTTAGAGTACACTTAGGAAAAGTTCTTGCCCCTTGTTTTCTCTGTTTTTTAATAAATGTCTATCTTAAAATGCTCTCTTAAAAGTCGTTAGGTGGCTGCTCTGTATGCATCATAATGTAGTATAATCAATTTTAGTCCCACTATTGTTAATCGCCGTATTTAGTTCAGTATCATAGCACGGTCAGCGTATGATACTACCAATCCTTTAATACACTGCATAAGCATCTATTTTCAATAATTAATGCATAAAGTAAATCTACGACCATGCATATTGGGACCCCACAGTTCAGGTTTATTTTAGAAAAGCACAATTTTTAATTTTGGTAAATTTCGATATATTTTGGTATACTTGGATATTTTGATATTTTCTCGACCTCTAGATATCTGTCGTTACCATAATTTAACTATTTCATGCAAGGCAAGACGCCATCTTGATAGGTGGCAAAACTAATGGTGTTTGACATATTTCTGCTTTTCGTGAGTTGATCTACAGCTGCAAAGTTTGTAGTCTAGGTTTGGCTTTTAAAATATTTGATAGGATTGGTTTTTTAACTTTACTTTTTAACTTATTTTTGATTTCGAGTTAAGCTTTTTGTCACTTTTCAAGATGGCATCCTTTGCTCATTCTTATTGCATGATACTTTCTAACTGCAAATTTTTATTTGACTTTAATTTCAAACAATTTTTCTAATTATTATGAGCCCGTATTACACGTTAGATAAATCAAGTCAGTGAATGCAGCATTAAGCAAAGTGATAAAACAAACTTTAGCATGTAGAAAAAATATAAAAGATTATTTTTTTCTTAACGTGCACACTTGTGTTAATTTATAAATTCTATAATTAATAAATGCATTGTAGTCGACGACGGTTATCAATTACTGACGTGGTCAAGGGATCAAATGCTAAAGTTATGGAACTTGGATCCACGATGCTGGAAGGTTAATAAAACTTTTTATTTTTTTTAATGCATCTCACCTCCATAGTCTTCATGAAAGAATTATATATTATTATTTTTTGTGAATTTTTGTTTTTCAAATCAAATTTTCTGCAACATAAGCGCTTGTACTATTAATTGCATATCCACTGATTAACTGCGTTATCTGAGTTTGTGATGACGTGCGTATTACCCGTATTGACGTTATTGGTCAGCTCAAAATTTTGCAATTTGGTTTGCTCAATCTATTTTTGTTGTGGCTCTTGCAGATAAGCTCAGTTTTGTAGTGGAGCATTCACTTTTTCATCTTATGCCAGAAAATATGATTACTTGAGCACAGACCATTTAATATCATGCTTTTACTCGGGTTCTCGTGATGTTTAGCGACTATACCGACAAACTACATTGATTCAATGCGTAAATCAATTAAAAGATTTGTTTTGCTACTTTTATATAAATACCTGTATTAAAGCTCCTTTTTACGGATAATAGCTAATATACATGAAAAATTTCTCGATTCTGATTGGTTAAGAGGAGTTCAATCTTTCCTGAATACCATTACAAAAACACTAGTGCGAATTTCTTTTTAAAAGTGCCCCTGATTGGTTTGTCAAACAAAGAAGTTACATAATAGCTTATCAAGAGAAAACATTTCAAGGGCAGGAAAGTTAAATCATTGTCAACAAAGCTATTACAATGGCTGGCGTAAGTTTTAAGCATAGATTTTCTTTGGCGATCGAGTCACAGTTCGTCGTTTGCATGAAGTTTCTAGACAAAAACACGTATACTGCGAAAAGTAGTTACTTTTTTCTAGCTTCATGTGTTTAAGCTATTGTGTTGTGAAAAATAATATCTGGCGGAATTAAAAATACGAACAGGTCGATATTAATAACTTGCCGGCAGAAATGTACGTACGCTAAAATTAAAATCAACAGAATTGAGAAATTTTTCATGCATATCATTAATAAGTAATTATTGTTTCTAGTGCCATTTAGAAAACAATAACTCCCAAGTTTTGAAAGACTTCAAATTTGATAGCCTTTAAAACTCATTCGTCCATGTTTTTCCCAAATAGCAGTCGAAACCACACTATTACGTGTACTCACGTTTTGATTTAGATGACTGATGCTTTGAAAGACCACAAAGAACAATCTGTAATAAATTCTCGCCCGTCGGAGTATCTACCGGTATCCTCGTTTGGGAAAAATGGTAGAGACAATAAAAGCAGCAACGAGAACATGATCATAAACCTAAACATGAAACCTAGTAAATTTTCGGAAGAAATTGCTCAAGTTTGCAAAACAGTTCGTGGCGTTGTTTGGGAAGAGGTGAGTTATTACGGATTTTGTATTCTGAAAATGGACATGTACATTAGTCGTCCATACCGGTCTCTTGATTAGTGCGTTACATTGTTTAAAGTGCAATAATACTATGAAGAGAAATAACTGCGTATCGCTCATGCATGAAGTTTGTAATTGAAAGTCATATATTACAAGGGAAGGACTGCCCTAACACTCACTAATTTTTTCCTCTGTCCGGACCTGCCATAGTTAGCTTCTGCATCGGTTCATTTTCATTGACTTTAGGCCAATCTAACGCAAGTTTTTTGACATGAGTCAGGGGTCAGTTTAGGTTCGCTGCAGTTATACTAGCTAAAAATTGCGTAAATACATATAGAATAATCACAATGAGATCTACCCTGTACTATAATTATGGATACTTCATTTATCAGACTTAATTCAATCAGTTTTATTTACGTTAAAGCTGCTTACTGATTCATTAGAAAATAAGAGCTCATTTCTATATTCGTACTTGGGTTTTGAGCTATTTTGCGTTATAACGCTGCTTTTTTTTTATTGCAAAAAGTTATTTTTTGCCTTTTCCAATTCAAAGCTTGACCACATGGCTGCCGAATGTGAATTAGCCTAACTTTGCAGTCTATTATTTGGGATTTTTAAGCGTCATAAAAGATTTTTGTACATGTATATTGTGAATAGTTTACTCAATATATTCAACGATGAAACTCAGTTCTGAAGTTGTTGGTTTTATGTGAAGTTTTGATGATTTAAGATTTGTCATTATGTGCCAATTTTTTTACCCTTTCTGTTTTTTGGCCACCAATTCGGATAAGTGCATGGTGGTTTTGTCGTTTCAGCCAAAAAACATATCCAGGTATTCTTTATAAAGACCTCGAATCTTATTTTATGACAACATTGAGTTGCAGTTACAATGTCATGTCTGTGCTTGATGTTATTTCTTTTAAATCTCTTAAAGCGTTTGCGGATTAAATTAAATTATTTACTTGTTTGGTTACCAACTTTGACTTACACGTTTAAGTGAAAATTGTTCAAGTTGCGAACAGGTAGAATTTGCTACCTTATTAATTAATATAATTATAGAACTATCGTTTTGGACGACTCCCTTCTGAAAAGCAAGAACTAAAAATCTGCTAATGTGATGAAATGACATTGTTTGCAATTGTGTCCAAAGTTGGACTTTTAAGTTTCTTTTTTTTTTGCGCCACACAACAGTTCTTATTCCACTTCTCTAGTTTGTAGAATTACTCACGCCCAATGTAGTCAGAAGTAGCTAATTTATTCCTTTATTGGTTGTCTATCGTTGTATAAAGGCCGATTTCCATTTTGGTCATTTTGCCTGCGCGCGCTAAGCGGACACTTTAAGGTCAATTTCCATCAGCAAAAATGTTCGAGCAGGCATAGCGATATGTCACCGTCCGCGCCGAAAAATATTTTGCTATATCCAAATGCCAAAACCAGCGTTTGCGCGATTGAACTTTTCAATTTTGCAGAGTTTAACGAAAGACAATTTATTTTGCTTTTTTTCTTCGAAGACGGCAACTACGTTAAAAAAAACAGAAATGTTGGGTGAGAAAAATATTTTCCGAAAGAAAAATGAAGGAGAGTGTCATTTACTCTCAGCTATTCGACCACGATTACTTTTCATAGAGACGTGCCCAGTCATATGGGATACTCTTCAAAACAATGATTACCTTTCAGTCCCAAATAATCTTGCCCAGTGGAAAGCAATTGCTAAAGAATTTGAGCGCAAATGGAATTTTCCGAAATGCGTGAGAGCCATTGATGGCAAACATGTTATGATTTAAGTTCCCTCTCGATGAGGCTCAACATTTGTTAATTATAAAAAATTCCACAGCATCGTACTGCTTGCAGTGGTAAACGCAAACTACGATCTTGCGCTTGTTGATATTGGGGATGCTGGAAGGCAGAGTGATGCAGGAGTGTTTCGAGTAGCAAGCTGGGCCATGCAATGTGTAATGATTTGTTAATTCACCAACTTCACGAAAACTCGATGACACGACTACTGAATTCCCATGTGTTTTTTTGGGGGATGAAGCCTATCCCTTGAAAACCTTGATCCGTCCCTATCCGAGGTCCTGTCTCAGACTGGAAGTAAGAATTGCTAATTACCGCATTTCACGAGCACGACCAATTGTAGAAAATGCTTTTTGGATTTGTGCTGCAAGGTTTCGCGTTTTTCTTACTATACTGACCAATATAGTACTAAAAGTGGACACCATTGTTCAAGTAGTGAAAGCAGTGGTAGACCTCTACAATATCTTAATGTCTGGCAGATTGTTTGCAAATTATAATCAGTGTAGTCTCGTTGGCTATGTTCATGAAGAAACTGATAAAGGAATAACTCATGGACAATGGAGAAATAATGCTCTTGTTGCTGGATTTGAACCACTTCCAATGCATCATCAAACAGCTACTGTCAAGATTCTAAAACTGTCAGGGATTATTGCCGTGACTGTTTTATTTCAGAGCAAGGTTCTGTTCCATGGCAAAGGGCAATGGTGATGAGCACAAGTAACTGGTTCAATGAGTTGCAGTTCAAACTTCACTGACATATTTTAACACACAAATCAATTGATTATTGCTCTTTTAAATATTTTACAACATGAATCATATTTCTTTATAAAATAACAAATAATAAAAAAGCAAAATGTATTTTTTAAATGTAACTCAACATAGAGATTTACCTCCTCAACTGTGAACATATAAAGTATTTACTAATAAGAACCACTAAAATCTCAACTATGAACATATAAAATAGTTTTATTTGTTTTTGATAATGACTGAAAATTTTAAACTTAAAATATAATTTGTTGCAACTTTATCCTTCATCTGCAAATTCATACTTCATGAAAACTTGCTGTATTTCTATTTTAACTATCAGGTTCTGTTTATCAGGCAGGGAGTCCAAAATAAGGGTTAAGCTTCGACAGAATAATGCATTTCCATTTTCATTATGCAAACTGTTTGGGTCATTTGACGTTTGCTTTACCTCTGTTGATTGCAACTTTAAGGTACTTAACATCTGTTAAAACAAATCATCATATTGATGATTTGTTTATATGTCTTTCCATCTAGCTACTAAAAAGTTTACTGATTTATTTCTATATTGATTATTGTCTCTGATCACAAAATACAATTATTTTTGAGAAAATTATTAACATTTTTACGAATCGAACAACCGAAGATCATATTTTTTCTGACTTTCCATTATACACGAGTATTAATGGCCACACCAACCAATCCGACCAGGAAATACGATTGAATACTCTGTTCATGCCTTGTTTGATTTTACGTTAAGCTACTAGACATTACTGTGCCCTGACGGCCAGTATTGTAAGAAGAGTGCATATTGCTCCTGCACATTGGAAATACTATTCTTATTATCTACTCCGTGCTGACTGAAAAGTTTGCAAACTGCGCACCCGAGATCAACTTTAAAGGCTGAGGCACACTGCGCAGTCGTTTTGGTCGCGCGATTTAAACTACCAAATCACGTGCTCTCTTGTAGTTTTAGTCGCGAGAGTAGATGCACTTTGGAAGTTCAGCATGTTGAGCTTTTGACCTTGGTCGCTTCGTTCACTGGCATATGATAGGTTATTTCATAGCTCAAAATAGACAATAAAGTTTACGTGAACAAAGATGGTTGGTTACGAAAAAGCGCTCATAACTTCTTTTCGTAATTTTCCTGTTTTATTTGATCTTGGAGACAAAAATTATAAAAATGAGCCGATGATTTGACAAATATTTGAGGGCTCATGCAAAAATACAGATTGAACTGCTCTTCATCGATTCTTAGTTCTTGTACCAACTGCAGAAAATCTTGTGCTCCCCTTTGCCTGTTTAATTGACGAAACCTACATTGCCTCTTCATTTTATTCATTTTCCCCCCGTTTTTCGATTCTATCTCTTCCAGCTCGTACAAAATGCAAACAGATGCTGGTAACTTAGCCTGGTGACTAGACGCCATGCTGATAGTCGCAATGTGGTCGTGGGGTCGCAGTACTCGCTTCTACATAAGTGTTTTCGACGTTCAAGAGACTTAAGGCCAATTTATACTTCTTACGACATGTGTCGCGCGACACTCTGGCTTGTGCAATCTATGGGCACGCGCCATCCGACAATCAAATAAAGCATTTATAGTAAACGCGACAACCCATGCGACAACCGCGCGAAATCTGCATACAAATTTAAAATTATGTTGACATTTACATCAAGTAGGGCATTGGCAGCATTGTTAATATTCTTTGTGAATCAAATTAATTCATTTTGCTAAAATGCTAGACAACCACGACAGGCTAATGACAATAGCAGGTATAATTTTTCCGCCAGGATTACCACTCTTCGATTTTAAACGCTTTTGGCTTTCGTAAATCGGTCCCGTATTTTCTTCCATTTTTGTCTGCAAACAGCATCATTTGTTTCGAGCTTTTCGGCGATTTCCTTCCATGATTTCGTAGTTTTTTGTAGGTCTTTATAATCCCTTCTAGACGAGTCTCATATTTGAGGGTATTTCCTAACTTCTTCCGCTAATCATTATTCGAATCCATCCATGATTTAGTATTTTTTCATATTTGTGATAAACATATGCTGAGACAAACACAAATGACTAACCACGTGTTGTTAGATAGCCAATTATCTTGCGCGACAATTCGACAAAATGTCTGCGACGTAACAACTTTTTGCAAGGCGCACGTGTGCGACAATACGGTGAAATTACGTCTAATGTTACTTCCGTTTTGGTGATATGACGTCATATTCCTCATGCGACATGGCGCGCGACACTTGTCGCACGAAGTATAAATTAGCCTTAACGCGTGCGTATCAGTTCGCTTTAGTCGCGCGACCAAAGCTACTGCACAGTGTGTTTCAGCCAGTGGTTTCAGCCTTTACAGAAGTTTTTGCGCGCCTGACTTTCGTTTTTGCTAGTTTATACGCACCTGAAAAGCGAATTTCGCACTATGTTTTCGTAAAAAATCGTACTTTGTCAAAATATTTAGCAAAAATTGCGATATTTTCGTTTATACATTGTATTTTCTGAACATTTGCCGTGATCTCTGGTGCGCAATACCAACTTTCCAGTCTGTTGCGTATCATTACTTTTTTACAATTAAATCTCAAACAAGTATATATTTTTTGTTTATTTCATTTTCTATGAGCACACAGCAATCGGGCCAAAAAGTGTGGTGCCTTCACAAACAAGAGGAGGCTCGTACGCCTATGGCTCTAAGCTTGCTGCTTTTTGAATTTCCTTGTATGCCCTGCATGAGGATCCCGCAAACATCTAAACTTCTTCCTCTAGCATTTCTTCAAAAATCATCTCTGATGAGTTTCAAAGATTTTTGCACTCCTCATCTGCCATCTTGTTTTGAAAAATTTCGCCTTCGCCCGCCGATGAAGTCAAGACGATTTCAACTTCGAAGCGTAAACGAGCGCGTTTCGATTGCTTTTCCAACATTTTGGCTTCACTCATGCTCTATTCAGGCTATTTTCGCTGTGATGGAAATTGACCTTTAGAACATTCGTAGTGCGTTCAGAAACAATCTCCATTATATACTTTTTGGGCGTGGCCCTATAATTTAAAAATTAGTCAAAGATCGCAGATTTAAATAGAAGACTGTTGATACTAATATTATTAAGACGGTGATTACAAAGAAGCAAACACTGAAAACGATTTTATGTAAGGCAAATCTATTTAAATAGAAAAAGTAATGGCGAATTTTTTCAGATAATTCGAATAAAACCAAGAACATTTGAATAGCTACTTGGTTTAGTTGCTTCTAGCATCACTCGCTGGAAAACACGACGAGAAGCCATCGG
Organism: Xenia sp. Carnegie-2017; assembly: GCF_021976095.1. Classification (NCBI taxonomy): domain Eukaryota; kingdom Metazoa; phylum Cnidaria; class Anthozoa; order Malacalcyonacea; family Xeniidae; genus Xenia; species Xenia sp. Carnegie-2017. The sequence continues at coordinate 6,732,582 of NW_025813469.1, read as the reverse complement.
GCCAGACAAAAAGCTAATAGTAACACTGATGTACCTGGTCACTGGTGATGCTTTTATAACTATAGCAACAAGTTTTCCCTTAAGTCCCACAACTGTTTCCGATTGGTTGATTTTAATCACTTGCTCCATGGTTCGTGCGACAAGAAATTTGATGATCTTGAACTTTCAAAGCGTGCGCGCTAGTGGCAGCGGCGTCCGAGAGGAGCCAATGAGGTAGTTTATAGCGCATGCTCAAACGTGTACTCTCCGTGCGCGAGGGGAAAACGGCCGTAATGGATTCTACCTTAAATGAAAAATCACGTTTGTCATTAGATTTATTGGCATGAATTATTCCAAGACATAAATAAAGGATGGTTCATGCAGTTATACCAATAGATATACTCATTTGTATTCTCTTCATTAATCTTTAAAATTATTGCACTTTTCTGCGCATCTACTTGAGCAATTTTAAGCAAGGATATTCGACAGTCTGTTGAGGCCAATCATCACAAATAAATTCCGCTATTTGGTCTATCAAAGGTGTAATGTTGCTTGAGCATAGTATCACATTAACCATGCATGAATGTAATGTAGTGTTCACATATAAAATCTAAATCTTTGAGCTCTGTACTCGAGATGAATTCATTTAATCAGAGTTTTTTCTTATTTGTTATTTGCTAATTTTTATTAGGGCCCTGCGACTTTTTAATTGCGACTTCCGACTGTTTGGGGCTGTTTACATGATTCCGGCTAGCCGAGAGGATGAGGGAATGACACCACACGTCACTCCGGTTGTAATACTCAAATTAGGGAAAATTGGCTGTTTCAATTTTAAATGTTTTAGAAGTTATTACATCAGAATATTGTAAAATTGTATGAGAAGATTTATCTGATGATAAGTATGGAATCGTTTCCATTTGCCAACATTATTTAACGCTCTGCTGAATACCGGCTCCCGGGCTCATGTAATCAGACCGTTAGTCTAAACATCCCTAATGAATGTATTGATGAGGGAAATTCGTCACTAAACGTCCCTGTGATAACAAAAGATCCCGAGGCAACCATGTGATTACTATAGCTAATCGTACTTACAAGCATTTTAAACTATTCTTAGCTCTACTATTTCCCTTACTAAACAGTCAGTGTTTTGTCATGTAGATTGACCTCGATAATCGATGCTGCACGGTATCTATGAATATAAGAACCAACCACCTAAAGATAAAAATTGCTTTCCCTGAATTTTATCCAAGTGTTGCTCCTTCTTTCGAACTAATTGATGGCTCAATTGACTCCTTGATGAAAACTGAAATAACTAAGGTCAGAAATACATTGGCTTAGAATTTTAGTGCAATAATTTTATCAATAATCGTTGATCTGCTCATATTGCACGAGCGAAAATGAATAGGAAGGAGCAAGAAAAATATGTCAAGCTTTTCAAGACTGATTCAAATTAAAATTGAAAAATTAGTTGTTGTTTGGGTCGCTCATTATTAATTGCAGGTGATGTAAATGGTAGTTTTCTTTCCTCGAGCTTCTTTACGTTGTTTTTGCACGTTTTAAATTAAGCTTTTTTGTTGAAATTCCGTTTCACTGCTTCTATTGAAGACATGAACATATCATACATTTTAGTTGTTGGATAAAGAAGCGTTGCTATGTTTGGGGAACAACGAATTCTGCTTGGAAAAATGTCTGATCAGTTTAATCTTGTATGCAGAAGACTTAATGGTGTGTATAATGAATTAGCGAGCATAAGTTCACGCGACTCGCCCTCAAGACGACGCTTACAGGAAGTAAATTCTTGTGATTTCAAAAACTGCGCATGCGTCTGTTTGAAAATCGGCGCGTTGTGTGACGACGACGCTTTGATTTTGTCAAAGTCACGGCGGCGTCATTGTTGTTTAGTTTTTTCTAGCAAAGTTTTGCTTCTCACAGCGACAATAACTTTTTAGCGTTTATAATGTTTGCATCATATGCTACAGCGAATTCTTCCCTAGTTTTTCTAAAGCTGGTCATCGCTTTACATATACATATGGCGTGTGTGACCAATTTTCTTAATCAGGTCTGTTGCTACGACGACAGCGTTGTGCTAAAGGTGCGTCGTGTAAACTTAAGCTCGCAATTATGTGTTTGTTGACGCAGCCAAACAAAGGCCATCAAATAAAATGGGGAATTTGGTATTGCAAGTTTTCCCTCCCAGTTTGGATTTCCTTTCAAAATTTGATAGGCATTAGAATTCGTGCTCACTGATTTATATAATTTAGGCGCACGACAGGCGACTCACTAATTCAATTCATCCATTCAGTCCATATGATGCAATGTATTCAAATGAAATGGAGGGTGCCGAGGGAAGAAATGATTACAGTACACCTTTCCCCCCGCACCTCTGGTGCATGTTTTACAGCTAATGGTAAGTAACAAATTTTATTCCATTATAACAATAGCTAAAGGTGTATTTTTCATTATCATTATCATAAAATATGTTTACATCACAAAAAATAAAATAGCTAAATCACAAAAAATTTAAAAGCCCGGTCACGCGATACCGCTAGAGGTTGAAAACGATGCAAAACTCTTACTGTTTACCCAGTGCCTGCGTGAAGAAGTTTAAAACCTGACACTAACCCTGAGAGTTTGAAAGCGTTATGCGTATCTGTTATGGTATGAAAGCATTTCAAGTGAAACCGTTTAGTTGACATGTCAACACCTAACTGTAAGAGTTTCATAACGATTCAGCAAAACTTTCTCAGCAAAATATAAAAATGGCAGCCATAAGTGGCGCAAATTTTTAAAAATGTAAATGAAATTAACTGAACTTGCACTAGGATACTATATATAATTGCCTTTTTTAAGTTGACAGTGCTGTCTGTGCAGCACATTTTGTTTGAATTTACCATTGTTACAAAAGCGTTTAGTGGTTATGAAAAGATGCAAAATACTTCATTAACTTTATTACTTGAGATTAAAAAGTTAAAGAGAAAAAAGAAAAGAAAACAACGACTATTTTGGACTCTGCCTGCACGAACATCTGCTGATGTTCGATGATTCATTGGAAGTCCAACTACCCGCTCCATCAAAGGTTTCAGTTTGTTTTTTGATACACCCTGTATAGGACCTTGAGGGAATTTGTCCACTAAATTACTTTAAATTATTAGAGTGCGGCCAGTGTTCAAAACATGGCAAATTTTGGTGGTCAAAGTCAGCGGAAAGACGGCGATGATGAAATAAAAAACTTTTTCGCCGACCCGGATTTGACCATCATGATTTCAAAAATAGAAAACATCAAAACTATTTATTATCCAAAATAGAACACAAACACTTTTTTAAAATTTTATTTATAAAACAGTCTGCAAACTTGCATGGTATGCGGATGCCGAAATAATGATGGAAAAGAAAACATTTCTTGACACCAGTAAGCAACATAACATTCTTTATCATTTAAAGTGCTCAGTATTTTCTTTACTAAAACAATATTTAAAGAGTGATAGCATATATTTTTTATTATTTTTACTAATACGTTTTAATTTAAGTTACTTTTGTCCAGTCTTATTTGTTCTTTACTTTATCACTTGCCAGACGAGGCAAAGCAGCCAATTCTTATCGAGATTCGCCTATATCCTGCATCAAGCCACACTCTCCCACTTTGAGTTGAGTTTACCTCCCAAAAACGGAGGAGAATTTGTTCATATATTTTAAAAGCATGAAGGAAATGTTTAAACAGAGTTATGTTTAAATTGAATGCAGTACCAACATTAATTGACACCGTGGTATATGCCATATGATTAAAATAACTGTATTAAACTGCTTGCCGGCTTAATTTGACTGACTGTTGACAATCATAATGAGATTGCAAAGTTTACTTTTAACAAAGAGTTTTATAAGTTCCACCTAGTGTTTCTGTAAATGAAGTATTTATTCACATTTAATATAAACGACAACTTTTTTGAAAATAGACATGTTTCGACATCTCATGATGCCATCTTCAGTATGGGTGAAATAATAAGTGATACAGGGTTTATATAATAGTAATATGATACATAAATTACAACAATAAAGGAAATAAGATAAATTAATGAGGAGCGTCCGAGCGTATTATAGGCCCCGTCCACACGTATACGGATATTTTTGAAAACGGAGGTTTTTTTCTCCGTTTCTGAAAAGATTTGCGTCCACACGTAGCGTATTTGAATCGTTTTCGCCTGTCCACACGTATACGCAAAAACGGAGGAAATTTAATACTTCTAAGCACAGAGCATGCGCATTTACTTGTAACAAGAGATTCATCAAGCTTTTGCAGCATCCAAATTTTGGCGCTATTTAGCAACATCTCTTTACCATCTTTACATTTGGCATCGTGGGGCACTCTGTTTGTTTGATTTCGTGAGTTTGAATAAAAATTAGAATGGCCAAGTCAAATAAAGGCTCCACCAAAGGAAAAGGCAAAGTCGAATGTTATATTTGGACTGATGATGAGGTCGAGCTTCTCCTTAAAGTTACGGAGGAGTACAAGGTTAAACAAACCGCTGAGAACATCGACTGGGAATCTTGTCAGAGCAAGTACTCTGATATACTTTATTTATTTAAATCGCAATATCCATCTGCAGAAAACGCCAAGGATATCGGAAAAGATTTTCCCCACAAAAGAAGATATTACGAAAGTAATAATAACCACCAAACTCAAGGCAATACGGTCCAAATTCAGAGCAGCCGTCGATAGTGGAAAGAAAAGTGGACATGGGAGGGTAGTTCTTTGTACTTCGAAGTTTGTGAAGCGATATGGGAGGATCCCCTGCTACATCCACAATAAATGCTGGATTTGAGTCTGCAGACATAACAGTAGACTCAATAAATTCATCTTCAACTCCTTCGAGTCCTGCATCATCAACAATCTTTGACAGCGATATATCACAAGAAACAGACAATATCGAGACCTCCAAAGAAGTGCAGGAGTCTGAAGTTAAGAAAAGAAGAAATTTGCTTGATGCAAAGCTGAGGGGCTACAAACAAGAAAAATTAAAAGAAAAATCTCATCAGAAAATGAACTGATAATATTGGCTCGAGAAGAGATGCAAATGAAGAAAAGAATGCTAGAAAAAATTGATGAAATGGATCAGGAGCATTCACAACACTTGGCACGACTAACTACCAGCATAGAGCAGTTGACAGGGTCTATTGCTGATGGATTTGCAATGCTGAAGTCAATGATGCAGCCTACTTCATTTCCATTACAACATGTCCCTCAACATAATCCTTTACCTTTACACGTACACATTCAAATAGTTATGCACAATGCACACAAGTCGCAGTTAGTGGTCATGATAAATACAACTTGACCACTTTACAGCCAAGATACCCTGAACAATCAGGTGTGTTCCCCAATTATTCATAAAAAGAACAAAAATATATTTGCACAGTTTATTTTTTATTAAGACAGCATTAATAGCACAATTTGAAACAATTTATATCATTAAATCAACTCCATAATTTAGTAGATTAATATTATGTTCAAATAATACTTTTCCAACATAATTAAATTAAAAATCAATATATCAATGTTGTGTCACGGTCAATCTTGGAAAAGCTATCATGTTCAATCTATTATAAGTATATTTACAAGAAGTATTGGTGCAAATTGTTCTATATTTTTCAAACACATCAGATTCTCAAGGATCAAAGTACTTGGTCAAAATCCTTCTTGTTTTCTTACCCTCACTTTCATTGCAATCAGTGGTGAAATTGTTAGTAACAACAGCTGGTTGAAACTCTCTATCGTAATCAATGGCAGAGGAAACCTTTTCTTCTCCAATCTTTTCATTGTTTATCTCACAGTAATTATGAAGCACAAAACATGCATAAATGACACATGGTAGCTCATCCATATTTATATCCATTGCTCTCTTTAAAGCTCCAAATCTAGCTTTAAGGCGGCCAAATGAACATTCAATTACCATGCGAGCCTTGCACAAGGTCAAACCGAAGTATTGTTCTTGCACAGTTGACCCACCATTTGAATACTCCTTCATAACATACGGCATAAGTGGATATGCAGGATCTCCCAGAATGAATACTGGCACAGGATCCTCATCAGGAAGGATTGTACGTTTGCACGGTGGAATTTTTCCACTCTTTAAGGAAGAATTTAGACTAGAGTTTGAAAATACTCTAGCATCATGCACACCCGGGCCATTTGACAACAACATCCATGAAACAATAATTATAATCACAAGCAGCTTGAACATTAAGGCTATAACGACCCTTACGATTGATGTAATCTGTTGAGTTTGCATTAGGCTGCCTAATTTCTATGTGGGTTCCATCAATTGCTCCCAAACATTGAGGGAAACCGTGCACTCTATGGAACTTTTTTACCAGACAATTTACTTCTTCCTCAGTCCTTGGAAGTTTAATATATTTTGGACCAAGATAAATTGTTATGGCTTTACTGCCTTTACACACTTTCCGGACGATTTTTGACACAGATTGCCGTGAAAGCCCAAAAGCGTTAGCTGTTTTCCGCATACGACCGTCGTCGCTCGAATAATATAATGTGACGGCTACTTGCTTCACAACGTCGACTGATTTCCTCGTTATAGTGTTTTTCCCTTCGATGTATGGTCTTAATTCTTCCGCCAAAGAGTTGATCGATTCTCTGCTCATCCTAAAGTTCTCCCTCCATTCCTCTGTTACGACTATTTCACTGGCAAAGTTGTCCCACCAAGCACTTGTTCGTCCCGGCCTTGTCCAAAATCTTCGTGGTCTAACTTTTTTTTTCTTTACTCGTTTTAAAACTTTTGTGGCATCTTGTGACACCGAAAGCAACTTCATGATATTCATCCGCTTTCTTAAATATTGCCCATGAAAGTTTATCATTGCAACGTGCAAGTTAATGCATGCTATCAAATTTGAAATTATTCCAAATAAAATAGCAATGCACTTGTGATCCGCCATTTTAAAAAGTACTCGTTTGACTAAATTCATGAGACTGGGCTCCATTATTGATGTCATCGTTTTCAAAAACCTCCGTTTTCGCCCGTCCACACGTAAACACAAAACCGGCGTTTTCAAAAGTCTTCACTCTGGAGAGCGTATTCGAAAACCTCCGTTTATGGTCACCGAAAACGCCGTTTACGTGTGGACGCAAGGCCAAAACGGAGGAAAAAACCTCCGTTTTCAAAAATATCCGTATACGTGTGGACGGGGCCATAAACTAAATATTGTAATGAATTTAAAAACTTGAACATTGAGGTCAGGGTTAGTTTTGTTGATGTGGAGTGCTTCTTTGATTTTAAGGGTGAATGAGGTGTCGGCAGTGTCGATGATTTTGAAACAAGAGGGTGAATAGTTGGTTTTGCATAAGTGAGATTTAAGAAGGTGTCGGTAGATATGAGAGTTTTTGTCTGTTGTGGTATGTTCCCTGATTCTGGTGGATAAATGGCGCGAAGTTTCGCCAATGTATCGGGAATTACATCCCGCGCAATTGAATTCATATACCACCATAGATTTAATTGAATCAGGGATTGGGTCTTTGAATGAGAAAAGGTTTTTGATTTTGAATGATGTGAAGATTAGTCGAATGTCAATATCTGTACAGAAACGTTTCAATATGTTTGTAAGTCTGCGTTGTGTGTGTCGTGAGTAATGTCCGATGTATGGTAGTTTGAAGTATAGGGTTGTTATTTTGGAATTTTCATTTGTGTTGGTTGTGATCGTCGCGTCAGGAGTTTCGGTGTCTACGTTGAGGTTGTTGCTATGTTTGTTGTCGAGATATCGTTTTACTGTTAATAAAGTGAAGTGGGAAAGAGTTTCGTAAAAGAGTGGATGTGATGTTTTTTATGTCTCGTTGAAAGCCATTGTTCGTATTGATAAGTTTATATGCTCTGTCGACTAGTGTGCGTATAAGTCCGGTTTTGTATGAAAGTGGCGTGAAACTAAAATAGTTCGTCAGAAGTCCTGTGTATGTTGGTTTGTGGTATGTAGATGTTGTACAGTTGTCGTGAGATTTTGTCAGTGAAATGTCAAGAAATGGCAGTTGATCTTGTTGTTCAGTTTCAAAAGAAAATCTAATGTTTGCGTGCTGTGTGTTAATGTAATTATAAAACTTCATGGCCTCAGTTTCGTTAGTAAAAACACTAAAAATATCGTCAACGTATCTGCGTTTCATAACTTACAAACATTATGAAACGCTTCTGTACAGATATTGACATTCGACAAATTTCACATCATTCAAAATCAAAAACCTTTTCTCATTCAAAGACCCAATCCCTGATTCAATTAAATCTATGGTGGTATATGAATTCAATTGCGCGGGATGTAATTCCCGATACATTGGCGAAACTTCGCGCCATTTATCCACCAGAATCAGGGAACATACCACAACAGACAAAAACTCTCATACCGTAAATGCTCGAATAAGCGCCCAGCTTCCAATAAGCGCCCCGCTTCGAATTAGCGCCCCCCCTAGGACTCAAATTTTGAAATAAGCGCCCTTCCAATAAGCGCCCCTCGAGAAAAGACGGGTTTTGCTAAGCGTCCTCTCAAATAAGCGCCCCCACCCCCCCCCCGATAAAAGATGAACTTCGGTACTCAGTTCGATACACAGTATTTTTAATTTTTTACATCGGTAACGGACATTCGTTAGAACTCAAAATCAATGTTCTTCAGAGGTTTGCTTCTCATTTGCTTGATTTCAATATCCATGTGGGCACATAGGAGCTTTACTTTATCAAGTTCCTCGTTAAACTTTGCTCCCAGTCGCCGGCTTCGTGTTACTGCTTTAAAAGTTCCTGGAACAACTAGGCCGTTTTCAAGTTTTTCCAGTTACTTTTACCTCCACCGCATTATCCTCATGAGCTCGTAAAAATGTAAACACGAGGAAGGAAAGTTCAATGGGCGCATGTCCAACCAGCTTGCCACTGTCTTGAATAAATGTTCCAATCGCATATTCATCGTGCTCTTTAGCCTCCTTTCGATCGTCTTTCCGACACACTAGCCGTTCTCCAAGCTGTGGTGACCATTCAGCTTTATAAACATGGTGTCCTCTTATCACAGACGCAAATTCTATTTCGTAAACCATTTGCCAAGTAAAGGTATAGCTTGAACGCGCCATGTTGTAAACAGCAGATGAATGTCACACACGTGTTTGGTAGCACGTGATACAATTGACGGCAGGCTTTCTTTATATATACAAACATTTCACGATGTTAAACGCATTGTACAATACACATGCCCTTTAACGGGCACCAGGAAATCGCTTGGAGAACATATCAAGTTTCACAAAATGTTAATGTTGCTTTCTAGAATGTTAACGTTTTCAAAATTTTCATACTTATGTTACAGTTAAGGTCACAAGAAATAAAATACCAGTGTCATTTTCACGTCAAAAATGAAATAAGCGAAATAAGCGCCCCCTTCGAATTAGCGCCCCTCTCGCCTCCAAAAATTAAATAAGCGCCCCGGGCGCTTATTCGAGCATTTACGGTATCTACCGACACCTTCTTAAATCTCACTCATGTAAAACCAACTATTCACCCTCTTGCTTCAAAATCATCGACACTGCCGACACCTCATTCACTCCACATTAACAAAACTAACCATGACCTTAAATTTTTTAAATCAAGTTTTTAAATTCAATACAATATTTAGTTTATAATGCGTTCGGACGCTCCACATTAATTTATCTTATTTCCGTTTTATTGTTGTAATTTATGTATCATATTACTTTTATATAAACCTTGTATCACTTATTATTTCACTCATACCGAAGATGGCATCATGAGATGTCGAAACATGTCTATTTTAAAAAAACTTGTCGTCTATATTAAATGCGCAATGGCGCTTTTCTTGGGGTTGGACTTTGCGTGTTCATTAAGTCTAGTTAGAAGGATTCTGTTAGTTTTACCTATGTATGACTTAAAACAGCCTGGACGAGTAAATTCATGAATACAATTATTGCGATCCAGAGTTGTACTTTTGTCTTTCTTGGGAAGGAAATATAATACTTTTTTGTTTTCTATATCACTATAAATTCCACTGGCTCTTTTAGATTACGTTGCAATTTTGTTAATAGCGTTTTAACTAAGAATTCCCCTTTCCTATCTAAACCCGGAATCCTCAGCCAAACTTTGCGGCAGTTAGAGTCTTGGGGGTTGTTTAACACCGGAGGATTATTATTAACAAAAGTATTTCTTTTGTATTTTTCTTTGAGCCTTCGTATAATAGAAACCATGATCATGCGACCACAATCATGCGACTGCTTGTTTTGGTCGAGCTCACGGTTTGCCAAAAACGCACAAACCATTTTCACACTTACCCAACTTCCGACCTATAATTGACACCTCGGCAACACCTCATTATAACGTAGGCAAATTTCTATCACAACTTCTTAACCCACTCACGCTTAATAAACACACCATAGCGGATTTCTTTCTTGCAGTCTCCACAATAAATTCAATCCCTACTAAAGTGTTCGATCATTGTAATAAGTTTGTTTCATTTGATGTGGAATCACTTTTCACTAATGTGCCTCTCAAACCAACTATTGAAATTAAACTAAAGCGCGTCTTCAATGACAAACTCGTTAAGACAACAGTAACAAAACGGACTTTAAAGAAATTTGCTAAAGGATTCATGTACAAAAACAGCTTTTTCTTTCAATAATATTTTTGAACAAATTGACATTGTTTTTATGGGTTCTTTTATCGCTCCCGTGCTAGCAAACATCATTCTCGCAGAAGTCAAGAAACATCTTGTCGATGACCTCATAAACTCTGGATTGCTAAAATTTTACTGTCGCTATGTAGATGATACCCTCGTTTTAATCAAACCTTCAAATAAACCAGCCGTGCTAAGGAAGTTCAATAGCTTTGATAAAAACTAAAAATTTTAAATATGACAAAATCCATTTTCTTGATTTAGAAATTTCAAATTCAGGAATAGACATTTTTCCGTAAGGCTATCCACACCGGTCAATATACATGCATCGACAGTATTGAACCTTGGTGTCGTAAAATTGCGTGGATTAAATCTCTTTTCTTCAGGGCTAATATGATTTGCAGTAATATAACCCTCCTTAACAAAAAGATAATCAACTTTACTAAATTTATGTCTTGGAATGGCTTTCCTAATGCCATTCGTATTCTATTATACGATGGCCCAGGGAAAAATACAAAAGAAATACTCCTGTTAATAATGATCCTCCGGTGTTAAACAGCCCCCAAGACTCTAACTGCCGCAAAGTTTGGCTGAGGATTTCGTATTTAGGTAGGCAAGGGGAATTCTTCGTTAAAACACTAATAACAAAATTACAACGTAATCTAAAAGAGACAGTGAAATTTATAATGATATACAAAAAAAAGAAAGTATCAAACATCATACTTCCTTCCCAAGAAAAACAAAATACCAACTCTGGATTTCAGTAATTGAATTTATGAATTTACTTGTCCAGGCTGTTGTAAAACTAACAGAGTCCTTCTAACTAGACATAATGAACACGCAAAATCCGACCCCAAGAAAAGCGCCATTCATGACCATCTAACAAACTGCAATGACGCACAACAGTTGACTGACAAATTAAAACTATATGACCCAATCAATGACATGAATCCAACGCATTCTTTTTCCACCCATGATGACATTCTTAATAACACTAACACTTTACATTGTCTTCATCATAACAATTCTAATGTTGGGCTTTTCCTTGAGGCGATTTATATACCTTTCATAAAGCCTCAGTTAAATTCTGGAGTAAAGGCTTCTAAAGAACTTGCTATTTTTTCTTAATATCATTGATGTAATTATAAACAGTAACGCGTCTTTTCATCTAATTTCTTTCTTTTCATTGCTTACATAACCATTTAAGATCACACATGCTTGTAACTGATCACTCAGCTTGATAATGTCTTTGAAATAAAGTCAAAATATTGCTTTAAATCTTGTCTCTTGCTTTTACAACTTGAATCTTGAGTTTACAAGATGATGTCTTTTGGAGTGTGTTTTTTTTATAATTGGAAATTGTCTGCTGGAAAAGGATTTTCCAATTATGTTTAGTTTCTTTGTTCAAGATACTATTTTAGAGAATCTTGATTTGCAAGTCTTTCATTAATATTTTTTTGCTAATAGATAAAAGGAACAAATTCAAAGGCATGATGTAAAATATAAACACTTATCAAGTTGCTTATCATTTATTGCCCAACTTTTAATTTGAACATATAAATAATTGGTATTGGCAACTGTAAGTTGTAAGGGCAAAAGAGAAGAGTAATACTGCTTAAAGGGATTAAAATTTTTGAGAAATTATATCTTGTTCTTAATTAGCATACCTTGGTACTCTGGGTAGCCGTACGGTATAAGGAGTTTTAAATAAGCCTGTGTTTTTTTTTCTTCGTGGTCGTAAATTGGCTATTCCACAGATGGCCTACTTGTCGTGCATAATAAATATCCACATTATAGCTATTTTACGATAATACCACGAGACAAAGTATAATCTGCAATGCAGGCTGCACCCACTGACATGTATACTAATTGCCTGGACGTACATTCTCATCCAAGTTATTATAATTTATTAAGCGCAACATGTTGTCAAAAATAAGGATGCCGCCATACCTTTTAAGGCAAATTTTGGAGGAAAATGTCAGTAGAGTTGCACAGGCTAATGCTAAGGAAAATTTTTCTTCCATCCTGATTTCTATCAACACTTTAGTATTTATGCGATGATAAAAAGTATCATAAGTATTTAATATTTAATGCGAAAAATCTTTTTAAAATTTCAACAATAAAACATGCTGAAAACGTGTGTCATATATAGTCCGGCAGATGACGTGAAAAAACTCACCATATCGCGGTGGCAATTCCATTTTGTTTTAAAAAATGTCCGAATACGAATATACAACACGAATCAAGATGTTGTCTTTGGTAATTTTTCTTGTGAGGTCAAGCCAACACATTTTTTTGCGGTAACTCTGACTTTTGTGTTATGGGTTATGGAGAAGAAATGAGCCCGCGATATTTCAACCATTGCATATGTAACTTTGTAGTACTTCAAATAATTTCATTTGTTGTGTAACAAGCATAACATCAGAAATTTTTCTATCACACAATTTAATTTTTGAGGTTTTGCGTTGGTGCTAGTTGTTTGGAAATTAATAATAATTTGAAATAGACAATATATTCTTAGTCCTCGTCACCGTCAAATGAATCGTTTGCGTCAAGATAATCTTTATCTTGGGATTGGTTTGTGCACGTGGTGCAAGTACATAAGTCGGTACATTTTGAGCCGTTTGCAATGCATATTCATCGGTTGTTTTGGCATCCTGATTTCTTTCAGTTGCAGCATAAGAACTCCAGTAAAGATCTGGCGCAGGCTTTTTATTCATCCATTTAGGTTCCAATATTCCATAAACCATATGTGAGCCGTATCCTTCAGATGTGGGAGCATAATAGTTGGGGGTCAGACCTAACGTCCAAATGCATGCCACATAATTTGCGCGCTGACATTGAAGGAACAATTCATCAACGGTGGGTGGAAACTGTTGTGACTCAGGGATCTTAATTTTGGTACAAAATTTTTGCCTCTGGGCTTTGTTGATACTTGTACAGCGTTTGATGCCATAGTACTCACCAATCATCTCTTGAATCACGGGAAAGAGAGCTTCGTTAAAACTTTTGTATATCTTTACTATCTTCTATGCCTTCTGTTTGCCTTACCAAAAAGCGCAATAGTTGAATCGCAACCAGTTAATATTTGTAAAGCAGGAAGAGCGACAGCCAATTGTTCACCATTGCAGTCATAAATCCTCGAAATTGCAAAGATTCTTTTGTTCCCCTTTATTCCTTTTTGAACGAACAGATTGCATGGTATTCGTTCTTAGTAAAGCACGGCTAAGATAGCAACTTCGCTTTCAACTGTCGAGATACAAATATTTGGATGTGGAATGAGCTGAGTTGCATGGTTGCAACAGAGAAACATTTTGGTATCTGCTTCCTTTTGGTTAGAGCAAACGTCTTCTTCTAACATTGATACTATTTTGTTTTCCACAACTCTAAGCTGATAACATAGACTTTATAATTTGAATGATATAAGTGTGTCTCCGATATTAGATTTGAATGGCTTGCGATCTGACCAATCGTTTAAAATAACTTTACAAGATCGATTTTGTTTACACCATAACAAATAAACTTTTTAAATTGCTTCGGCCGCCTCTGTTCTCGTCTTGTCAGTTGAATACGAACACAGCCTGCAGCTGCATGTCTTTGCCTTCGCTACTTTTAACGATTGGTCATGGTATTGGTCTTTGACAAAATAAACTACACGTGCTGCGTGAGATGTAACATGCTTTAGAACATACTCGGATATTTCACCAAATGTTTCCAAACTGAGAGCTGCTGAATGATGGCCATACCATCAAAAACTTGTACACAATTTTCTGGAAAAGTATCAAGTAAAGGATCGTGAACATCTTTTTCAGTAGAAACAAGCAATTTTGACTTTACAGTTTTAGCCAAACCACATCGGCTTTAGCTTAGGATCATGGAATAGGTCCCAAAGAGTAGGCGACTACTTCTTGTAATGATACGTTGCGCTTACCGCTTATCACCAGCAATTGAGCAAATATATCTCGGTCAGCTTTCAAAGTAGCGGTTTTTTATCTTTAATCTTACAAGACTTCTTCGTTTTCACCGCTTGAGAAGTCTTGAGCTTTATTTTTGGAATAGGATCGAACAAACCATCTTCATTGGACTCTATACGTTTTGCTAAATAGTTATAAAGAGCTTCTTACCCTCTACTTTCAGCGTTTACCATGTCAGCTTGAGCTTCAGGACTACATTGCAAGCCGGAGCTGAGATGCACGAGATAGCTGTTTTCTTTGAAAGGCGTTCCCTATTCTTTAATAAGGTTGTAGCCGTGAGTGACGCATTCCTCGTCAAATAGCACTCTCTATTCCCATGTCTTTCGTTATATTTTTAACATCAGAGATTCCATGGAACTCTTCCATTCTTGACTAAAATTTTTCTGCAACATTAGACGTAAGCGCCCATTTTTATACGGTTCCTTCAGACGTACAGAAGCCGACAATGCCACCTGCACACTTGTTCCCTATTGATAGTTTGTTCAATAGCTTGGTCTGATGGTATTTTATTAAATTTGACATTCTGTGTTCGTACAGAAAATCTTTTCATGTTCTTCTGGATGCATTTCGGGTAAATTTTGCATGCTAACTTAGTAATATGTCAGAAACCATGCGTAGTTCGCAGCCAAATAGCCAAAGGAGCATGTTTTCTGTAGACTGCAGGTGCATTTTCCAATCACCGAGTTTGATGGATCGCATGAAATCGAGCAATATCTGCACCATTTGTAAAAATGATGACCAAACTGGAACTGTTGGACCAAGTGATCCTTTCAAGAGATCTCTTTCATACTTGTGTATTTGATCAATAGCCTCTTTATGAACTTCGCTGAGTGTATAAACGTTTGCATTTCCATGGAGTTGACTGATTCATCGTACCTTCCAGATTGTTTAAGTTTATCATCGAGCCATTCTACAAAAATTTCAAGTATAAGCCTCTTGACCGCATCGTAAAGATACTTCAGTGTTCTCATTGCATTTTTTAAATGTTTACCTTTGAGCATTTGTTCAACAGACGATTCGCCAAGTATATTTGATTCGATTATAAGAAAAAAAATATCTTTCCAATGACAGAGATAGAAATACACATAGTATGGAAACCATCAAGACTCAGGACAATGAACCTTTTAAGATCAAAATGTTTAGGATTCATCATGATTTCAACTGTTTAGAAAAGAACGCCATGTCGAGAACGACATCCGTTTCATTTAAACCAAGTTTTTGTGCTGCAAGTTTCGATTGAGTTAGTAGCTCTAAAACTGTATCATAAGAAGGCGGAGATTGGATGATAGATAGCAGGTATCCAATTTTTCCATAATCATTGCCGTCATTCTTGCACAACATAAAGTTAAATCCTGTCCAATTAGGTGTTTTTTGTTAGAGATTTTTCTTACTTGCTTGGCTTCTACCAATCATCCATATAGTATCAACCACGTCCGAGCGTTGGACTTCCTCCTGCTATAAATCAAGATCAACAGAAATACTTTCCTTTGCATTCTTTCGCTTACATTTACCTAAGATGGCATCACGTTAAATAATGCATGAAGCTTCTTACGTTTGGTAGTTTTCTTTGAGACTGATGACAGAATTATAAAAGATGGCTCAGGTGTATTAAAGGAAACGTTTAAGGATTGTATCGCAATGCCATTAGTGCAATGAAAGCAAAGTCCTTGGAGACTCTCGGAATTAATGCCATTGTAATCCCATACAAACGTTACAAATCTAGATGGTTGTATTATAGATGGAGTAAAGGATCTGTGGATCTGATTCTTGGCATGTTCCATGTCTAAATTTGTCTCGGACATCGTCGTATCAGAACATCGTCGTATGATACTCCGTGACTAAACTTGTTTTTCCAATTTATGACAGCCTTGGAACTGGTTTTTTTTTTAATTGTAAAAATAATACAGATATGTTTTGATGTTTTCTAGGTCCCGTTATTTGCGTGGTATATCAAATAGAGGAAATCAAATGCGAAACTTTTGCAGACTTTTTACGCTTTTTCCTAAGTATTTCCTCCAGAAGGCATGCTGTTAAGAATCGAACACTGTGTCTTTTAAAAGGAGATCACTCTTTGAATATGGCCAACTTCTGAATGTGCTGGTTCTTTCTAACAATTCCTTACGTATTTCACGCCCGACTTTTTTGTTTTCTCCTAATGTCATTTCCCATCGAAAGGAAAGATCCTTTAGCTCGGACCATGTCGATGAAATGGTTTAAAACAAAGCAATAGCGCAATAAATTAAGAAAAATTTTGGGAGGTATAGTAGTAATCTACTATACGTGTCTTCACTTTCCCATAATGGCGGACAGTAAAATTTTGTAACGTAGTCGTTACGTGTGTTCAGACACTCAATCATTTTTTCTCTTGTTTGTTATAGTTTGTGTTAAATAATAGGAGTCTGATATCTGCAGAGCTCACTTAACGAACGATTGATTTTTAAATTGCTCATTGATTTGTTTTTAGGTTTATTGATTTGCTTCAACGGTTCTTTGCGATCCCTAATGAACACTCCACGGTAGGTTTAAGAAATAAAATTCTTGTATTATGGTGAGAAACGGCATTTAGACAATGCTTCATACATTGTTTATAATGGTTGCCTCGATGCTTTGATGGTGCTGCTGCATGCTATTACTATCTACAGTTAAAAAAAGGCCAATTAGCAAAGGATGTCAATTGATATTTTTCTGTGCTATACAAAAACATTTGAAACTCGTATAGATTCAGCACATGACTTGCTATATTTATACCTCGAAAAATAATACAGTGTCCTTGTATCATAATAAGAACTGTCTCGTTTCTTCGAATGGTTTGAATATGGAATTGATATTCACATTTATTTATTTATTATTTATTTGTTATATTTTCAAAAACTTAAGTACTTGGAGAGATTAAAGTTATATGAGTTGGTGGACAAGACTATAGGTCGAATGGGAGGGGCATTAGAGTTTTCTCTATGCTGATAAAGTTTGGGGAGACCATAAAAGCGAGCTGGTTGTGAGCCTCTAGGGAAAACTGTAGAGTATATATGGTTGTTTATGGAGCCCTGTTTTTTTTTGAGATTTCTGAGAAAGCGTTGGAGTCTGACTTTTCTGAGTAGAGTGGGGTCATTATCTAATGGTTTAAATTTAGATTTGTATTATATTTAAGCGTGCATTACTATGTACCTTTCTGTCCGTAATAATTACTCCATTTCCTTTGACTGGTTTGAGTAGAATGATGTCCTTGTTGTTTTTAATATTCTTCAAGATGCGGTGTTTTTTGAGATCAGATGGTGAAGGACGGTATGACGAGGTGTAACTTTGTGCGATATGTAAGAGTTCGTTCTTGATATGATTATAATCGTCATTGTTTTTCAGCTTGTTAGTGATAGTGTAGGGGATTCGTTCGAATATGGAGAGGATGTCGGCGTCGTTAAGTTTCGGAGGCTTAATGGTGTAATAGAGTCCATTCTTAGGGAGATCAAGTTCTTCAGGTTTGAATGTGTGCGAGGATAGGTTAGTTAAGGTTTCTTTATATGTGAAGGTATAAGATTAGTATAAGACAATAGTACAAAAGTATAAGACAACTTAGCACAAAAGTATATAACAGGACTGATAAAAACTCTAATCGACCGCATACGGAAAATTAACAATACGTCGACTGGCTATTATCATGATTTAAGCGCCCTCATTGACAATCTCAAACGGAATTCCTTTCCCTCGCCTTTCATAGAAAAAATCATTCAATCATATGACCATGACAAAAACACAGACAAAATAAACACCAGAAACGAACCCACACCTACCCAACTCGAGACTTACTTCTTCAAACTACCCTACATTGGCTACATTACACAAATCACGGAACGGAAATTACACAACTTAATAAAACGCTATTGCCTATACTTAGACATCAAACTATTTTTTTCATCTTTCAAAATCTAAAATCACTTTAGCTTCAAAAATTATTCATCTCTCTCAAAATCTAACTTGGTTTATGAATTTTCTTGGGCTATATGTAATTTCCGTTACATTGGGGAGCCACCCGCCACCTTTCTACACGGATTAAAGAACACATAACCACGGACAAAAACTCGCACATATTGAGACACTTACTCTCGTCACCAAACTGCAAAAACAATTACACACAATGCTGTTTCCGTATCTTAGACACTGCTCACACTCCTTTCGCCTTAAACTCAAAGAAGCCCTTTATATCAAGAAGCGTAAACCCCCATATATATATATATATATATATATATATATATATATATAGAATGATAACGACAATACATTTTCTAGTTATAAAATTCAAGCCAAAGTCTTGGTCTCTTGCGCGAGTTGTACGTCAGTTCCAGTTCTTCGAAGTCAAATATTCACGCGGTTTGTACTTCAGTTTCATTCCCCCGAGTGCCAAACATACACGGCCAATATAAATTTGAATAAAAACTGCAAAAGCATAAACATATAAACAACATCTCGACAAACAACACACGAAGGCCAACTCTTCGCAAAACGTTATTTTTTACAGCTGAAACTTTACTAAATTGAGTTCGTTGTAACTTACAACTTGTAACCAGGAAAAGCCAACTGATAATTACGTTGTATGCTAAAAAGACGACACAATGAGAAAATATGACGATAAAATATTCAAGAAAAAATTTTTCTTTCATCGGTAGGTAAATTTTCAAACAATGTCAGACAGTGTTTGTCTTTTTTTGTCATTTCAGTGAATTTAATGATCTTTCCGAGGAAATAAGAAACTTCAATATATCCAGTTTCATAAAAAGTATTGAGTAAAACTCGCATTTTACTTTTTACGAAAAAATTTTTGTCATTTTCATCGATTTTGATAGTGCTTGAAATACTAAATGGTTGTCGTCTCGATATCAATAATTGAATATCCTTAAAGACTTTAATATGTTTTAAAGGAAAACCGCAGCTTAAGAGCAGATCGACTGTGTATGACAAAATAATATAGTAGCTATAAGATGTTTTCATTCTATATGTAAATTTTTTCGAATAAAAATTCATACCAACAAATCCTTTTAATTTATTTGAAAAACTTAATAATACTTTTGCACTGAGGATAACGTAGAATTGAAATAAATATAGTTAAAAGATTTTCTTCGTGAAGATAAAACTATCTAGTAAAATGAAATCAACTGAGGTCAAATTAAAGTCTAGGATCCGAAAAAATACAAATTGTTTATGAACACGCGAGAAACACGAGTGATGACGAATGATGACCACAAATATTTTTTTGGCTTCAATTTTTGACTTCAGTTATCATTCCAGTTATTTGAATTTTGAGTTCACTGACCTAACCTCAACAAACAAATACAACATCTTAACACTATCTTTAATCTGTAAATAGCAATTACTAATTTATCACATATTTTTCATTTTCTTTGTAGTTTTTTTTTTCTTTGATAAAACCTAACACAAACATTGTACAACACCTTATTCAACTATAAATAATTATTCATAACTATTCGATACTTCCCCTTTATCACGTATATCATATTATAAGGTAAACTTCCTATACTGATTCACCCTCGCACTGAAGCTGGCATAAAGTATGCCGAAACATGTTGTCTGTTTTAAATGTCTTTTTTAAGGGTATTTTGACAAGCCCATCTCCTCTCAAATACTCCCGTCGGCACTGGTCTATCTCTATTATTTTTTGTTCTTTCTACCTTCCATCCCTTGTGATAGGAATCCTGGATGATTTAGAACTTTACCAATGAATTGTGAGATGTACTTAGCCATAAGCTCTTCTCGAATAAATAGTTTAAGATAAGAATAAGTCTTGGCTCAGTATTGTAGAATGCAGCTCTTTTAAATTGGTTTTGATGTAATATCCTGTTCACTGATAACATACATCAATTAAAGAAACAACAAGTGCAATTATAAATCATATGCATTTATAAACGTTTACTCAATGTCTAACTGGTCTAAGACGCAGAGTTGAATAAAGGATTTCATTTGCATATATATTGTTAGTAGATTTCAACTAAACTCTCTTCTTTAAATTATCAATCATTTTTTCCAAAAAATATTACAAATTCCTCACCATTTCTTCTGGATAAACTCAATTTATGATGAATGTGCTTTGCTTATTGAAAGATACCCACTTTTCGAAAGCAATTGGATGCATATATAACTGTGTCTTACATGCAGTTGAATTAAGACTTAAACATTGACAAAGAGTGTAATTACACTATAACACTCTAAAAATAATTGTGAAACAAACTGCTGACCACTTTAAATGATAATCAATATTATCTTGTTTTTACCCGTTTCATAAAATATTTCTTTTTCTTCTATTATTTTTACATTTGGATGCTGCACAAGTTTGCAGCGTGTTTTATTGACGAAATTTTAAAAAAGCTTTTAGCTAATGAAGATGATAGTTTTCATGCATTATGACCTGTAACTTTGTTAGGTCCTTGTCGGCGTTGTCTTCCTTCAATAATTCGGAAAAACAAAAAGTACGTACATTCGTTAATTTTCGTTTTTATTTTTTTGTTTTAGAGCGTTTACTGTAAACTTTTCGTTTTATATAAAAGTGTCAAGACGCGATTTATGGATATCAAATGCTTATCATAATTTGATTTAGACTTCCATCAAGTCAAAGGAACTATCTTCTGGACGATATGTGACACTGTTTGATGCGTCTTCGTTGACCAATTTAAATCGCTTGCTGTGTCATAACTATAGGTATACTTTGTTTCATAACTGTATATTGTTCCATGCGTCTTGTTTATTTTTTTCTGTAAGAAACATATTTTGCTTCTTTGCACTAAAAGATACGTAAATTGTACACACTTTATTGTAGAATATTCGATTGCGGTAATCCAAAAAATATTTGCGAAAAGAACAAGAATTCGGCCACTCAAGAGAATCGTGCTGACCTCGTTCAAGCGTGGTCTTTGCTTGGGCTCATATTTGATTCAGATTTACAGCCATCGTTATCTGCTTTAGAAATGCAATGGGCTATTCATCCTTTTGGAAGGCGGCTAATCAAACATATGTAAGATTTTTCCTCGCAATTTACTACCAGTTTATAAAAAAGCTTACGTCATCATTTTAAATTTATGAAAATCAATGCGACCAAAGAGTAGCAGAGTTCTTTTATTTGAGCCATCAAATGCGAAGGTATTGAAAGGTTGTTTATTAAACAGCGAAACGTTTTGTCGTAAATGCCTGAACCTTTTGACCGCCACAACGCCAACATTTAGTTCACAAATGAGGTTGAATGCGCAATGTAAATAAACCACTTTCCATGTACCCACTCGAATTTCATAGCATTTCAATATCACTCGTTTGACTTGCAAGTTATGGAAGAAATCCAAAACTCCTCATCCATATATATGGTGTACCATCATTTAATAATATACATGAAAAAATTTCTCAATTCTGACTGGTTTAGAGCAGTGCAATTTATTGTAAATACCAGTAAGAAACACAGTGCAGAAAAATGGTAATACTGTTCAATTCATTTTTAAAAAATGTGCTCCTGATTGGTTAGTCAAACAAAGAATTGATCTAATAGCGAATGAGAATAGAACATTTCAAAGGCACGAACGTTAAATTATGGTATACAAAGCGATTATCTTGCGTAAGTTTTAAGTAGATCTTTTTTTGGCGAACGAGTTCAAAGTTCACCGTTTGCAAGATGTTTTTAAATAAAAATGGGAACACTACTAAAAGTAGATACCTTGTTCTAGCTGTTTGTGTGGAGGCTATGGTGTTGTGAAAGGTAATATCTATCGCAATTGAAAAAATGAGCCGGTCGATCGATAATAACTTGCCGAATAAAATGAGAGTACGTTGAATTTAAAAGTGAACAGAACTGAAAAATTTTTTCATGTTTTATTATTAATAAGTAATAACATAGATTTTCGTGCAGTTTGGGAAAAATAAGAACTCGTTCGATTTCCAAAACGTCGAATTCCACTCGTCCTTTGGACTTGTTACTCGTGTAATTTGGTTAGTCTTTGAAAAACTTACTCGTGCATGTTTTTCCTAAATTGCAGTCAAAACTATGCTGTACAAATTGAAAACACTTAAAAAAATAGGACAATGCATTTCTGTGCCAGGTCTATGTTATGCATCCGGTTATTTAAATTGCTTTTTTTGTTTTTCGACAATTTTTCTTGATTTTCCTAAGAAAAATTTTTTATGTATTGTTGCCTGTCTCATAGATAGATTGATAGATAAAGCTTCTCTAATGTCCATCATGTTAAAATATGTCTATTTTAGGATAAGGCATTATTTGTCTTTGCATGATGTTCAAATGATGGCTATGATATCTTGCTTACTTGAATATCAAGAAATTGGAGAAAAGGTTGGCATTGATATTGTGAAGACTATTGTGACAGGCATGAAGTTGAATTTGCGTGGTGTAAATGAGACTCGGTATTTCAAATTTGGTGTTTGGCCATGCAAAGTGTTTGTCAGGTTAACCAGCTAAAGTTTACATAGCTACTACATTGCATTTTAATCTGGAACTTTTCTCATTTACTGCTAAAGCATCGTTTACGTAAAAAATTACACTTTGGCAAATGAACTGTTGGATTACCATGATACATGTAATCGCTCAGTAAAATAACAGGACAATTTACTTAAAGTGCCCATAACCCCAAATTTTTTTTGCAAAATGAAATCGAGACATTATTTCTATTATTTTGGACGTGGTATTTCTCAAATTTGGCCAAATTGGTTGTTTAGTTGGTTGTTAAGTTTTTTACATAGTTATTAAATCAGAATATTTTGAAATTACTCAAGAAGTATTGAATTGTTCCATTTTCCAAATTCATTTAATGTTTGGCTGAGTCCCTGCTACTCATACTCATGTAATCAGTCCCTCAGACGAAACATCGTGTTTGCTAAATCACTCTATTAAGTTCGTTTTGGGGTATATAATTTGATAAACTCAACACATTACCACTACAAATAGTGCGACAATAACAATGGTCTTGCAGCAAATGCGAGATGGAGCTTTGGCTAAAAGAAATCGTTAGTAGGCTACAATCAGCACATACAAAACGCTTCCAACCGTTAAAAATGATACAAAATCGACGAATTTGTTATATGAACGTAAAGGAATGGTGATTGTATTCTATATTATAATACGAGGTCATATGTGTATCATAAACAATATAACATTTTCTCATTGTATTTTGATAGACTGACGTTAACGTTTCTTTTATCTAAAGGTTTTGTATACGATTTAGTTTCTTTTCATACGGTAACCTTTAAAAACAGCATTTGTAACTTTTTGGCTTGCAACGCGCAAAAAATACACTTTAACCTTCCTAATGGTTTAAAGACGCGTTTTGCGTTGACAAAGTCAACTGATCGTCTTTGTCGCGTCTTTGCCTCTGCTCGTTTGTCGTTAAGGCACACTTCATTTGTGATTAAGGACCTACACAACTATTCACCATCCACGAGTACAATTTATTTCTTATCCAAGTATTTAACGCAAAAGTGTATAAAGAATACTATAAGTATATTATATCGGAATTATGGGCACTTTGAATTAACGCAATTTTTTATATGTGTTAACTTTAAATAGAAAAAACAGGAGGAACTGGAAGAGCAATTATCAAATTTTGATGGGGAAATGGCCAGTAGCGTCTCTCCGTTTTGCAGGGAATCACATTCTCCCTTTTTCACCATCATTGATTTTCCCGAAAAGGAGGAACGAGAGTGTCACGAAAATAATTCTAAGTAAGTTATGCTTGTTTTTCAATTTTTTTACTGAAGTTTCATGTTGATCAACGATTTTGTTACAAAGCAACAATGTTATATTTTGGTCACCATTGTCCATGATTTAGTTTAAGAGCGACGTTTTTATCTAAGTTCTATCCCTTAGTTGAAAACTTAAAGCTATTTTTTTTAATATAAATGCATTTACATATAGTTTCTCCTTCATTTATAAAAAAAAGTCATGAAATTTCCTAACACAAGGTAAAGATATATTGATAATCATTAGTAAAAATGAAGCTATTTGAAAGGTCAAATTTTTTTGTGGGTTTTGCAACACGCAACTTCAAGTATAATTTGAAATGAAAAAATGATACCCTTCAAAGTTTGTAATGTAAACATTAGTGCAAAATAAAAATCATACAATCGAACGAACCGCAAAGTAATCTTTTTATTATTCTTGGATTGCAACAAATCTCCACGGAAAAATGAAACAATATGACCTGCCCACGTTGTGGCTGGTGCCAACAAAGGCATTGATAAAATGTTCTTTTTTATTTTTTTATATATCCTTCCAAATCGTTATTTTTTCATTTCCAGCAATTTGATTTGCTGCGCCTAAGCGGGTAGCTTTTATTGATATTTTCCCGAAGGGCCAAAAGCAGTGACTCTAAGTAGACTCGAACGATAACTTGCCGCCATCTTTGAACCCACTTATTATCGCTGCCATGACGGTTTTTAGCTGAAAAATACATTTTTACATCTGGCGATTATAGTTCACTCCCTTGAAATTATAAAATATACGTGTAAAGAATGGCGTAAATTATTTGTTGTTGACAAGATAATGGAACTTGAAAAACGAGTCAGTGAACTTTTGTTAAGTCTTGGCAAGTCCTCAAGATTGGTATACTTCAACAGAAATTAAATTACACACCCTACGGTTGAAATGGCAGGATGGACCTCAATGTAAAAACTATCTGATTAGTTGCACCACATTCATCCGATAGTCGAGATGGGCTTGTGTGTTGATTTGGAAAGTTTTAACATATGAAAAATAATGCATACAAAGAAAGCGTTTATGGAAAACGATGACTTTGGTCCAGAAGAAGCTATGGAAGCAGCCATTGATAAGAGAAAGTTCCTTATTAACAGACTTTCAAAAGAATATAACTTTACTGAGACTACCCATAATGAAGATTAGTCGTAGCGGAGGAATTACGTCAAAATAACTTGTACTTTAGATTAATCGTCTCTGTGTTCAATATATTCTTCTGATAGCAGTTTAATGCGAAAAGTACTTTAATAGGCCGTAGCTGTAAAAAGCCTTTCTCTCATTACTCATTTCTGTCTCTAACTCATTTATGCAAATATGACAGGAAAATCTCTTTAGATATAGCAGATTTCCCTACTATTTTGCAGTTTAGCTATTCCAAAGCGCATGCGTCTGATGTAAAAACATCGGGCACATTCATTCACGTTCAAACCAAATTATTTAAAAATAGAAGACGAGTTTGTTTGACTTATGGCGACGCAAATCTATACAATATTTAATAAAGTCACTTTGGTTAGAAATAAGAACAATTGAACTATGCAATACGAGCTTTCAAATTGTATTATTTATAATTGTAGGCCATTGACTTTGAAGGCAACCTAGGACATCTTGCTTACAATATTCTATCTTTTCTTTTTGGTGATGGAATATTTTTAAATTAGTTGTGTAAGTACATCATACAAAACCTTCCGACGGGAAGGGAACAACCTTCCCGCAAAATGATCAATTTGGTTGCTCTGTCAAAGTCACAAGAATGAGTCGCTCCATATGCTGCAGCCAAAAGATTCTTTGTTCCCATAAATGCCTACAGTGTTAATAAGTTGACGGTTATTCAAATATGAAATTAAATGAGAACGCAATAATATTCTTGGCATATGTTAAAACTTTCCAAACCACGTGGAAGCGCGGCTTACTTCCTAGGTCTGGAAACTAACTGGCACGGGTAAGAGCTCTGTCAAGTGTCAGTATAGCTGCAGGTTATCTACTAGTATGGCATGAAGTGTAACTTGTTTATGTCATACACTTGGTAATTGAGCGTGAATTGTTGATAAAATCAACTCAATGAACAAATTTATATTGATATTAAAAATCCCACAAGTTTTTGAGAAGTACAAGAGGTCAATGACAGAAAACCAGCAATAACTCACAATTCAAATTGAAATCATCACTTTCACACTTCAATAAAATAAACAGAACCTGTGCACGTTTTTAAAAATGTAATCTTCATTTAAAAGAAACAAAATTGTAATTAAACTTTTTCTTTAAGTGCATTGAGTGTAATTTACAAAACTTTCATAGATATCTTCTCACATTTATATATGTAATGTAAATTAACAATACATGTACAAATCATATCTTTGTACGTCCACATTGAATCTTAACATATTAATTACCAAATAGCGCCAACGATTGTGCCAAAAAGGAACTATTTCAGCGTTTGAACATTTCATTTGCTATAAGTTTTTGCAAAAACAATCCGTTACGGAAATAAAAAATTCCACGCCAGACACGCGCGAAGCGTCAGAACAGCTCCTAGTTGGCTTCAGACAAGTCTAGGCATTTTATATAGAGTTATCGTTCCAGTGTACCTACAGTTCACTGGCCAAGAGTGATCTTTTTCGCAATGTATTTGTGGGATGCAATCATCCCCTAGGAGTAAGAGAACAATGGAATGCTCGCCATGTCGGATGAGATGTGCATTGTAAATAAGTAAAAACCTTTGTTGAAATCATCCAACATGGCGGCTATGACGTAGCTTGCAAATCAAGAACTTGTTTTAGAAGTGAAATGTAAACTCTTAAAATCGATTGAAAAGCGATGTGAATTGTTCAACGAGTAAGGAAAGTGTATTCAAATGAAAGTTACATAGCAAGAGTGAATTTTACTATCCAGACAAAGCGAAGTCTAGAAGACATTTCTAGAAAACAATCCAATTTTACTCTCAACCATTAATCTCAACATATGTTTTTTCTTGCAATGCATTTGTTTACAAATCAGGGACAGCTGCAGAGGTGAGGGCTATATCCTCCCGTCGGCGGAAATTTGACGATTTGTCGGGGAATGAATAGAAAAAATGTAATTTCCAATGTCGATTATTGCAGTTCGTTTGTAGTAATGTCAGCACGCAGCATCTGCACTAATCTTCATGCATGCTATCCGACATTAAATTTAGAAGTTAATAAAAATTTCTTGAGATACTTATTTTTGAATTTTCATTATCGAGCAGATATGAGATAAATTTGCATATGCGATCGCCACGACGCCCGCCCGCCATAGGTTTTCTGTAGGTTGTTTTTTGAAACTCGGCTTTCCAATTTTGATAGGAAATGTAAAACGGAAAAACTCTGCTGTTTTAGTTTCAAATCAGCAAAGACATGAGATTTTGGCAGTTTTACATGTATTTCGGCTATTGCCTGTGATAAATCATCGTCAAGTGCCTGGACAGCTAATGATGTTTACGAGCTCATTGTGAGCGAGGAGCAAACTGGATTTAGTTACCGTAGTAAGCAAGCTCAACACTAGATTTCCTAAGTGTACAATTGCTCTCTGAACGTCAAACAATAAAATTGAATGACCTACTAGAGTTATATTTATCCGTAGATAGCGTATCTAGACTTGGTGCAACCTGTTCCAGAGTAACTGTTTTGTTGTGTTGATTGTGCTTGACAATTCATTGCTAGGTGGAATGACAACCAAGAGAAATCGCCAAAAAAATTTTTTTTCAGTACCGTTTTTCTAACTGACGTGTTACAGTTTTATACACACAACTCTTAAGTTTTGCCTGAAAAAAATGGACAAAACATGAAATCAGGGCAGTAAGTTGTAGAGCTATACTTACGCTTTATTTGTTTTTGTTTTTACGCCATATTTGTTATAAATAAGCATGTTATTCTGCAACGCATAACACTATATAACGTTTCCCCAATTTGAAAAGTTAAAAAGTTCTTATTAGCTGTAAAATCCTTTATCCTCATCAACCTTAATAAATAAATTCAGATGTGGCGATTTCCCTTAATCTTTTTATCTATAAAACTTCCATAAATAAAAACCATTCACGTAATATTGCAAATTATACATTAGTTTATTTTACATTTATAGGTTTGTCAAGAAAGAGGAGAGGAGGCTTTATGAGCATTATAAGTTGACTTACGTCGACCTTTTGTACAAGTGTGAATTGAAAACTCGAAGAAACGAAGTACTGAAGTTTGTATTGGATCCGCAAAAATTTTTCTTCAATAAAGGTTAATTATACACATTGCTATTTACGTTATTAGTTCATTATCATTTATAATCATGGTATAAAAACTGTATATGGTCATTACTTTAGAATATGCCTTGAAAGGCCAATTTTGTCACGATAATTCTCAGTCGTCTAAATTGCTGATACGAAATAATAAACATTCAAAGTTGCAATGTGTCATCTGTCGCATCGCTGTCAAAGGTGAGCGTATTTTGTACGTTTTATGTTCTTCCATAAACTGCGTCGTGGTTGTTTTCTTTTTGCATTTTCAATCTTTTGGTTTTATTGTGCAATACTCGAGTGAGCTTGCTTCCACGCAACTGTAGGACCATATCTTGACGCCAAAAATTTAGATAACCAAATCATAATGGTTTTTGCTCTTTTACCTTAGAAACATGCAATGAAAGTTTCTGTCATAGACCTTCGTTGTCTTGCAAAGAAATTGAAGTAGAGATCATTTTTACCGAATTTAATATGAATGAACCAGGCGTCGGATCACACTATTTCTGAAATACAGTAAAATGCCACCCATTCAGTAATTCCATCTTGTGCCTGACAAATTGTTTCTAATTATTTTTATTTTTCTTTATATTATTATTATTATTCTCACCTACCATATGCCTCGTTGCTTTATCTTGTTGCGTCAATGATTTCATAATTGAAATATGCTCATTTTGCGTCATAACTGTTGGGAGTAGTGCGTGCAAGAGTTGATGAGCAGAACTATGCTCTACCATAACTGTAATTGTCATGATTAGAAATTTAAAATCGTAGTGAAAGTCTTTTTGACCTGTTTATGATTTAACAAGCCAGGCCAACTTGCAAAACTGAGAATGATAAAAATTAGATCGAGCAATATTCATCTTTTGATACATGTTTTGCTGTGTTGTTATAGCGAGCTATGTATCTGACTATGTGCACTATCTAACTATAAGCAGCCCGTATCTTTTAATCCTGCTTGGTAAATTTTGAAACATAAGGATCATTTATTTCTTTAGAAACATATTGTTCTTGACAATGGGTGAACACAGAAAAATTGGCATAGCCAGACCGAATATGCTGGCTGGCTACGTCAATGCTTTGATTCTGACGAAAATAGTCATCACTATGATGAGCAATATGCACTTTGTAGATTTGTTGCGTGATAAGTTAGGAGTCTTGCTATCTTTTAGGAATGTTTAACTTATGTTTTTCCTGCGGACATGGCGGACACACATTACATCTTTTGAAGTGGTTTGAAACAAACAGCGTTTGTGCTGGGGGCTGTGGCTGTCAATGTCTTAGAAAAGATGCTTTCAAACTCTAATGTGAATGATGGAGACTAAGAAATTGTGTTGTTCTTGTCGTTTTCCTATTTTTTCTTAGCTATGGATTGGAAAATGATCTCACAACATAATATAAGAAGGTAAAAACGTTGAGTTTTGCTTGTTGCTTATTTTCATTTATGGCAAAGTTTTGTTATAGATATATTACATACTAAACAAAAAGATAGAATTATAATCTTATGTGGTTTTTAACTAAGTTTAATAACCATGGCAAACAAACAAATTCATAAAATGCAATAAACGTATTATGATCATCGTCATGCATGTTAAGAGGAGTAGGAGAAAACAGGCTAAGTTGAATCGTTTTATGTGAATTGGATTTTTGGTGATTTGGATTCGTCATACATAGCAGACGTAAAGTCATATAAGCCTCGTAAATTGATGATTTGCTTTGCTCGATACCTTTCGTAAGATAAACTATAATATGATGTACTAGAGATGGTGTTTTTGTGTCTTTTTTTTGGATTTGTTATAAAAAACAGTGCATTACTAAGTGCGTATCAATGGAAACGTGCTGATAACAATCACAATCCAAATAAAATATCTTTTTCATGCTGTCGTGAAAAACACTCTTTGCAGAATGTTAGAGACTGAGATATGACGAGACCAACGGCAATGATATTTAATTAAATTTTTAGCTGAGCATTACTTAGAGCTGGAAAGTCTGTGTGCGAGTGTAGAACTTTTGCATTTTCTATCGTCTATAAAATTTAGGGAAGGATTAGGACAGTAGCACAGTAAAACGATGAATAATTCGGATTAGCACAGTAAAACGATGAATAATTCGACAGCATTCGCCCGTTTTTGGTCGTGCTCTAGTCAGGCCAGCACGACCTAATTATATATTCCTAAGCGCTGAATGGCTAGAAAATCTCAGTCTTTTAAAATGGTATAGTCAGCCTTAGTTTGGTCGTGCTTTGATCAGGCAAAAACGACCAAAACATAAATTACTAATAATATATAAGGCTAAATTGCGTCGTACACATGATCAATCGCCGAATATTTTCCTTTGGTAGTGCCCAAGTTTATTAGCACAAGTATTTCAAATACTGTCGAATTATTCATTGTTTTACTGTGTTATTGAATTTATCTTTTTTTCTGTGAACATGGAAATCAATCAAGGACAGTCAAACGTCGCGTCTGAAGCTCAAAGATGCAGAGATATCGTTTCTGAGCTTTTACAAAAGATTGTCAGTTCACGCAACGCTATAGAGTCAAAATATTTTGTTTGTATGCCATGACCAACCCCTATGCTCGCACTGAAAACGAGAAATAAGGGGTTCCGACAATCTTGGTGGGAAAGGAAAGATTGGTTGTGCGCCAGTGTGAAGAAACAGCGGTTATTTTGTTGCCTTTATACACATTTTCGTCCAAAGTCCACTACATTGACTCAAATTCATTATGTCAACATGCATTTTTACTTGGCAATTGCAAAAAGCTTGAAATATCAAGGGCGCACACTGAAGCGTGCATAACCGCGGCACAGACGACTTATCTTGCCACCAACTGTACTGGAACTTCATCTTTGTTGTCGCTATAACACTACCAGTTGTTTTTTCGTCTAGCTACGCCACTGGTGTATAGTATGTATGACATTGAACAGTCTTTTTAAATTTCATACGTCATGTTTGGCAAACAAGAGAACGAACGACTTCTGTTCCAATATCAGACAAATCTTAAGAGCAGATATACATCATACAAGAGTCTGTCTTATTCAAAAAATTCAACACCTTTGGAAATTTTAACTTGGGTGCGACTTTTTTTTTAAAAGATTTTTTATGATCTGTATGTAAAAGAATTACCCCTTCCTTAGCTTAGTGCCTACATTAAAAGAAGAATAAACAACATAGTATGACCTTCGTTTTGTTGTTCAGCTTCTTTTTTTCCTTGAATAGCTTGTCCGCATTCTTTTCTTCCCGCCGATTTGAGTGATTTTACAAAGAGTGCTTTGCAACCAGGAGAATATATGAAACTTCTGAAATAGATGAGCGCATGGAGGAGCCAAACGTTTTCTTTTTTAGGAAAATCTCAAATAAACCAGCCCGAAACTGTAAAAACACTCTAAATGTTTCGAGCACAATTTGGTCAACTTTTACTATGTTTTCATTAGTTGTCCACCCAACACAGTCTGGTTAATTTTCCGAAATCTTTGTTAATAAGCCCTTAAATACCACGCTTGTGGTCTTTATGGAGAAATATCAGACCGTGGTCTTTTTCTCTCGGTCTTTACTGAGACGTATCGGACCACTTTTTTAGTTTTTATCACAGTTGACGTCATACCCGTGTATCTATAACTGTGTAGACAACAGTTAAATGTTATCTATTTTTCAAATATTTCAATAATAATCTTAAAAGTACGTCATTTGCAGCTTATGTGCAAAAATTTATTTTGGCACAAAATAGTAAAATAAGCACAGAATTAACTAAAAACGTTCAAATCGTTATTTGAGCACTAATTTCATAAAAACTTGAGATTTATTATTTAAAATGGAATGTATTTGATAGTAACGCAATAAGAAATTTAAAAAATTTTAATTTTCAGGTTATGTGTTTTTCTGCACAAATTGTAGCTAATAATACTGCGTTATAACACTTATTTGAGCAATATTTTTGCAAAAACAGGAAAACTAGTAAATTTTTATTGAAAATGATTTTTTCAGAGTAATGCAATTAAAATCAGAAAAAATATTAATTTGTGCTGTATAGGTAAAATTTTATTTTTGCACGAAATAATCATACAAGCAAAAAATAGGCTAATAGCGTTGAAGTCATTATTTGAGCACTATTTTACAAAAAAGTACAACTAGTAATTTTTTATTTAAAACGTCTTGTATTTGTTAGTCCATTATATTCCCGTAATCAACCACCGTCCAAAACGCATAATTTTACAGTCAAATGTAAACAAACCAATTAGAGCATTCAGCATAGCGCAAGAAAAAACGAAACAAATAACCATTTGCGAATGTGAGTCGAAGGAAAACACTTGGAAAACAGTTTAACTATCCAGACGATACAAGTTGGAACGATTTATATTTTATGCACGAAAACTAGAAAAGTGAAAGCCGATCGGTAAAAACCAGCTAGGACGAAAAGCAAGCTTCGTTTCAGGTCATATAATGCCATATAATAAACTTTTAATGACCTCGTTTTCTCGGTCTTTACTGAGACATATTGGACCTCTGTCGGAGACATTAGCAAACCGGGTTTTTTTCTTTTCTTTTTCAAATACTTTAACTGCCTCAACTAGGTCTTTGTCAATATGTTTATTTTTTGTGACGTCAATTCCGTGCGTATGTCCTCTTATAGATCATACGTCTCGACCAATGAAATTGCTCAAATTCTTCTGGTTCTTATATGAAATTAAATAAAGCGCATTAAAATACAAAAGTACTAGTTTTACTTTTTTTTGATAAACAGGACTCAACAAACCATTTTAAGGCTATTAGCTTATTTCATGCTTATATGAGTATTTTTGGACACACAATTTTTTGTACAGGGTGACCCAAAAATATTCGTACCCATGAAAATTTCAACTATGGCTTTAATTAAAAAGCTATTTATTTCAAATTACAACCACACATCATTCAGTTTATGGAAGACTATTCACTAAAGTTTCGGCTATTTCTGTGAATTTTTAGTCAATTTATGGCTTTCCCAAGATGTGTTCCAAATGTCCACCATTTCGTTGCAAGCAAACCTGTACTCGTCTGGCAAAGTTTTGAATCACTTTTATACACTCCTCTTTCGGGATGGCTCTTATTTTTGAAGAACTTAAAACTGCCATCACAGCAACAATAAGAGCCATCCCGAAAGAGGAGTCTATAAAAGTGATTCAAAACTTTGCCAGACGAGTACAGGTTTGCTTGCAACGAATTGGTGGGCATTTGGAACACATCTTGAGAAAGCCATAAATTGACTAAAAATTGACAGAAATAGCCGAAACTCTTGTGAATAGTCTTCCATAAACTGAATGATGTGTGGTTGTAATTTGAAATAAATAGCTTTTTAATTAAAGCCATAATTGAAATTTTCATGGGTACGAATCTTTTTGGGTCACCCTGTACATAAGGTACAAATTAAGCTTTTTTGATTTTTATTGCATTACTATCAAATACAATCCATTTTCATTAAACAATGAATTGTCTTACTTTGTTTGCAAAATAATTGTCAATTAACTGTTTTCATGCTTTTATCTGACTTTGTGTTTATATTACTATTTTAGGCAAAAATAGAATTTTGCACACAAACTGCAAATGAAGTTTATTTATCAAGCTATTTTTCATAAAGAATTTCAAGTGTTACTTTTTGTGGGTAGCCGTTGCTTATGCACAATTATGATTCAAGTAATTAGCTTGCTATATTGTGGTCATATTTGCTTTGTCGATGGCTTATTTCTGCTTTGTGATTGAAATTTTAGACATTTAGATTTGTATCGGCGTAAGGTCAAAGACATTTAGTCTAGCTTTGCGCATGGTACGTTTCGTAATTTGTGCATTGAATGCAAGGAAATATTGGTGAATTGTCCGCTTGCGTTCAAAGATCAAACAAGCTATTTGCAATCAGTACAAAATTGTGGAAGGCATGGTTTTACAGAATACCTCAAAACAGCACCTAAATGTTATTGCCTGTTGTCTTTTATTGAATGCTAAAGTATAAGCATTAACTTCACTTGTCAGTTGGGCTAACGAATTATCGTAGTCTTCACAAAACTGTATTATATATGTACTTAGCCATTCTTATTCACGTTTTTTGCTTATTGCTTGCTTTACTATGATTACAGTAGTTTCCTATGAAGGGTAAAACGTAAATATTATCTGTGTTAATGTTAAAATTACAATGAAGCTTGATTCGACTCAAATTACCATAAAGTAATAAAATTCTAATATAAATTCTTTCGATTACTTGTAGCGTGGGAGCCATCGCTTTCAAAGATCAAACAGTTTATTTGCACATAATCTTCGGAAATATAAGCTATACGAATAGAGCATAATGAAATTAAAAGCAGACATAAGCGACTCTTAAGTGTACATTGATATGTATACTACATGGATCGCGCGTTCGCAATATAGTGAGAGCAAAAATTTGGAGCCGGAAGTAGACTGCTATAGTTAGATGCGCCGCCATATTGAAGAGTCCCCATCGTAATAATAATCTATAGTAATGAACCACCATAGCAATGAATTTTGGAGCGCATTGTACATATAAACCATAAAAATCTTCCAACATGAAACTAGAAGCATTCTTATACGATAGTATCTCTCAAATGGTGTTACGAAAATTTTGAAATAAATCCTTTCTTAACAGTACAACTGCTTCCTTAATCTTAATCCAACACATAATCTTGCTAATGCCAATACGTAGCAGTTTTGTAAAATGCATTATAAGAGGTTTCTCGCAATTTTTCATAGCAGTAATTGATATAATTTATTTGTGAACTATGTGAAGTGTGTTGTAAATTGTCATGTTATGTTGTGTAGAGTGTGAATATACCGTATGATATAAACTGTAAAATGTTAAGTCATGTATTACTAGACAAATAGGAAAATACGTATATAGTTATTAAACTGTGGTTTCAGTGGAAATCCTGTACGTAAATTCAAATACTTTGGAACACTTTTTCTACCCAATGTGGCATTGCGGTAGGATGTAGGTAATGACGGTACTCTATAAACGGAATGGCGTGTTGCAAGTCATGCAAACGCCCAAAAATCATATCCTAATAATTATAATATAAATAATAGCTTGCAAGCGTTGGTTCGGGAGTTCGGAAAAGTTGTAGTTGTTGGTGTATGAACTGGTCATACAAATTTGATGAATTAGAGTTGTATTGCAGAAGGCAATAAATTTCGAAAACGCAGTTGTAGGATTGACGGTTGTCCGTAATCTTAACGAGATCAAATTTAATCATTCCGTATCGCGAAGAACCAACGCTTGGAACGGAAGATCGTGCACAACACTGTAAATATCTTATTGAAGTGTTAAAATTATATATTCAAAATACAGTCCCGTCGTTAGTGTGAAGTTTTAGAACAGTGAACCAGCACTTCGCGCA
The DNA here is from genome assembly GCF_021976095.1 of Xenia sp. Carnegie-2017. NCBI lineage: Eukaryota > Metazoa > Cnidaria > Anthozoa > Malacalcyonacea > Xeniidae > Xenia > Xenia sp. Carnegie-2017. The sequence goes on along the minus strand of NW_025813469.1, from coordinate 6,696,620 downwards.
GATTGTGCGAAAAAGTGGAACTGTTCAATATGGCCGTCTTCCGGCTTTAAATCTAATTAGTGATGAGCGGCCATGTAATACATATATCAATAAAGTTTACATAGTTTTCGGCTTATTAAACTGTATATACACATATGATAACTGTTTTACAACAGAAATTGAGGACAATATGCAAGTTATGGTAAAAAGAGTTTGAATGAAAATAGTAATGCATTTGTCGTCGAAGAATATGTGAGAAATTGTAGGGACACCACTTATTACAATTGAAACATAGTAACGTAATATAAGTAACGTTTGTACAAATACTATTAAATATATAAGATTATTTCAACTAGTTTTATAAATCTTATTAAAGTACTCTCAGTTTGTTTTATTGAGTTGACAGTTTTAATACACTTGTGATATAATTTATAAAACAAAGATTTTATTTCCTTCACTTTTTGGGTCTCAAAGTTAGCTTTTTCTAGTTTGATGGTTACTGAGCTTAGATCACCGGTAGTGACGTAAACACGCTGCTTTTCTTAGAATTGTAATGAGATAAAACAATAAAGTGCGCAATGTAGCAAAATTTTAATAACCGTCCAAACTTTTTGGCAAGCGACAAGCACACACGTTGTACGGATTTTCGTGGATATATTGAAACTTGATGAAACATTTTGAACGCGTTTTGCTTGCAAAGAGACACCTTGAACAAGCAAAATTGTAGAAATGAAGAGCACGTTATAGGAAATTTTCAAAATTGCTATTTCCGCAGATGCATGAAAAGAGATCTTTGCTTTGTTTTTCAGTAAGTTAGGATACTGACGTTTATGGGGCGCGAAGTGTTTCTTTATTATTTTCAGAATTTTTAATGTTTAATTTCATTATTTATTAAATAACCAAACGTAATAGGTTGGTTATGTCAAATAACCAATTTGCCAACACATGATTATTTAAAAAATAACCATTTTTTTGGACTAGCATAAGTTTGTTTATTTCAAATAATTAATTGACAAAATTTGGTTATTTGATAAATAACCATTTTGAGTTCGGTACCGATTTGGTTCTATCAAATAAACAATTGTACGCTACTTGGTTATTTATTAAATAACCATTTTTAGTTTGGTGCCGATTTGATTATATCAAATAACCAAAGAATTTAGTTACACTTGGCACACTTAAGGTGACGTAACGTTCGTGTTCTACTTACCCTCTCCCGCTGTGGAAAGTTATGAAACATGGCTTCCGGTTCAATATTGTAGTTCACTGATTTAAGCAGAAAGCGCGCAAAACAAGACATGGCGGATAATACAAACGATATTTCGAGAAGGCTGACAGAAGCGATAGGAAGGGTAACCACGCAAACTTTGGATACAATAGAGGTAAACGAGCGAGTTATTTCGCATTTAATTTATGTCAATCCAACAGTAGTCTGTCTTTGTTGATTTAAACAAATTTGACAGATGAGCATTGAGCACGAGACAAATGATCCACTGGTCATTCAAACCAGTGGCTTGCTACATAAAATCAAAGATATTTCGTTGATTCAGATTTTAAGTATTTTTCTCACTCAGCAGGCATCAATGGCTGATGACATCTCAAGCCAAAACAGTTCTAATGCTAGTTTTATTACAATCCAGCCTGTCCAGGTACGTTGACTTCTTTACAATTGACCCCTGGGTTACCAACTTACTATGTGCCTGGTCACTAGAGATGTTTTTCCAGACACTCTTTTGTTAACATTTTTGTTAACATGTGTTCTCTGTAGCAAAGAATTCCAGCTCAAGCTACCTTTTCATAATTTGGTTTGGCATCAAGGTTAGGGTTGATGCTATGGTTGTCAATGTTTCATTTGATTGTTTAGATAGTAACGACTAAAAATATACAAGATTTGCATGAAAGGTATCATATCAAATAACCAAGTGGCGTACAATTAGTTATTTGATATAACCAAATCGTTACCGAACTAAAAATGGTTATTTATTAAATAACTAAATTTTGTCAATTGATTATATGATATAGCCAAACTTATGCTAGTCCAAAAAATGGTTATTTGTTAAATAACCATGTTTTGGCAAATTGGTTATTTGACATAACCAACCTATTATGGTTGGTTATTTAATAAATAATGAATTGTTTAAAATGGTCAAAAATCACCACTTTTGACGGCTATAAAATCAGTTTGAAAATACCAACTTCAGATCTGTTGGCACAAAAATGATTTTGTGTGCAAGCGCTTTTGAATAAGCGAATAAAATAGAGTAGAAATATTTCACTGCATGGGCACTTTAAGGCTACAAATGTTTTATGTTTTATAGTCAAGCTTATATTTTATTCTTAAATTCACAATGCACACAATCACAACTTAGCTCATCGACACTTCACTGAAGTATTGAATTGTTTACCTGAAGAGGAAGACATCGTATGATGTCGTGATAAACCAACATTTCTCACAATACGAAAATTTTGAAATAAATCCTTTCTTAACAGTACAACTGCTTCCTTAATCTTAATCACAATGCACACAATAATCACAACTTAGCTCATCGACACTTCACTGAAGTATTTAATTGTTTACCTGAAGAGGAAGACATCATATGATGTCGTGATAAACCAACATTTCTCACAATAACACTTGGTAAAGACAAATTATTGTGTTTGTCGTATGGATGTGTGTATAACTTTGCGATGTATTATTCCAGATTGAATGAACTTGAAATATGTCGGTTGCTGTAAGTTTGGTATAATGGCTCTTGAATTGAGTTGTGTTTTCTTAGCAAACGTTGCTTTGAAGTTTGAAGAATGTCGAGCAATTGATTTTCGCAACTGGAGAGAATTTAAAGTACGTCTGTAGCTTTGAATTTAGTGTCAGTGAACTGATTTCAGTTCGCAAATACAGTCCTGTTATGTAAATGAAGCATTATTATTCATTTCTAAAAAATCTTTTGTTTTTGAAGGAAGGAAATACAGAAGAATTTGCATAAAAGGATTAAATATACAGGCTGGCAATACTAAATTGTAAATCTTTTTTGTACAAAACGGGCTTAAAACATTTGTTATTTAAAACGGCTCGCTATACTTCATTTACCTTTTCGTCATGATTATTTTCAGAACATAAAGCAATATATATTTCTTGTTCGATCTGTTAGTTAAGTTTGATTACTAAAAAATTTCTTTAGGATTTAAATGTATTAAATTCTTATTCCATACATAACGTACAAGATCACCTTTTAAACAGCTAAAATATTGACTACAATCATTTATTAAAATGATCCATCATGGTGGTTATGACGTAACTAGCAGACCATGCTGAGGAATGGGAAAAAAGTTTTTCAAAAAAGGATAGCAACAAGAATTGACGGGGAGGTGAAAGAATTCGCCACATATCTTGTGTACTCCTGCTTTATGGACGGTGAAAGCTTTTCATTGGTCAACAAGATTGTCAAAACGGTAGTCAACATCAACACTGATCAACAGTCCTTCTCAGGACTTTAATAAAACGCACACGATCTACATCTACTAACATGCTGGTTCTCAGAAAGTCGTCCGAGGAGTTTGAGTCGTCTTAAATGAGCCATTTCACTCGCGTTGATAAAGCACCATCCAATGAGCTTGCGTTCTAGAGGTGACTGAAATGAGTGAATCTACTATTTGCGAATCACGCTTTAATTTTCTAATTTTGTTCGAGCTGTGCAAGCAATGTGAGGATGTTGTCAACAAAATAAAAAATAGCAAATTTTGTGCGCTTGTGTTTGAACCTTAAATTTCGTGCAAAGTCAATAAAGAATTACAAAAGAATTGGATCTTCGTGTTTTTGTCATTAAAAAAACACCCTAACAACTATATTTTTAATGGCAAGATTTTATACTATGTGCATTTATTAATTTGAGATGAAACGTGAGATATAGAGATATATTAAAATGAGATTAATATATTTCGTGTTGTCTACTGATTGACTTAGCAATATTTTGTAATGTGGAAAACATTTTGGAAGTTAGTTCATGCATGCATGTCGATTTTTCAAATTGTTGATGCAATCTATAAGGTAATTATACGCCCATTGCACTTTAGCAGGTGAATTTCCAACAGACATTTCTTTCTTGAGCTCTTGTTCTATTTTTTAAGCTCTACATTCTTGAGGAGCTCTTGTCCTTTTTTTCCAAGCTGTAAAAACAGACTTCAAATGATATCAAATGACTTCTTGCAAAATCAGATTCTTAAAAACTTCAGGCTCAGATTCAGCAATCATCAGTAAAACAATTACTTTGGATAATTGAGCTAAAAAATAAAATAATAATAATGAATACAAAAATTGTTACAACCCTCTCCCCGTTCTATAATTATGTTGAAAGAGCAACATATTTCTTATTGGTTTAGTCAATAAGCCTTCGTTTTAAAGTTACATTTTAAAGGTTGCAGTGAAGAGCGAATGCATGTAAATGTTTTTAATTAAAATCATCAAACAAACTACTTATCAGGTAAGTAATAAAGCAAATTCGTACTCAAAGATTTAACAAGAGAATGAAAAATTATGCATTTATTTTTTCTAGTTTCCAGTGCAAAGTAACTAAATAATTTATTGGGATTACTTTCATCATATACTGGTAATACCATTATCAAAAAACAAACAAACAAACAATTTACGCTAAGAAAACCGATGGTGTGGAACATGTGCCTCGATCGTTCAGTATGCAAAATATCACTGATTATTGTGTATTAAAAATTTCCTTACATTTCACAAAGCAAAAGAGAAACTTTCAACAAAAAACTACTTTCGCAATGTCATACCTTTCAAAATGTTGGCCTTCATTCTCGCGGTAGCGTATGTCAATTTACTGTCAGAATCAACAAAACTTTCCTTTTTTTTCAACTGGCAAAGCCTCAACAATAGATTCCTTCGAGCGTTGAAAATCGTATATGTCTGTAGCCTTGTTGTCAATCATGTGGATATCTCTCTCATCCTCAATCAAACCTATCACGTTTTTGAAACAATTCTCATTGTCGTCAAGATTGTTGCTTCATCAAGCGGCTCTTTGTTTCTCTTGGCATTCTCGAGATCGTAATGAACGTTGGTACGAATGAAAATAAAATTTTAGTTGAGATCATACGTAACTTTCTCAGCCAGCTCTGTCAAAGTTGGTGAATCGATCTTTGCAGATAATAAGAAATGCATCGTACTTTTCAAGACCGCCAATATTTTTAGATTATTCTTTAAGATTTGGATATTTAGGTGTTCCAATGCTTGGTAGATTCGAGAAAACGATGTTTTTGTTATTCGGGTGTGAATATTTAGTGGGCTTATTTGTCGTTTCTGTGACACCAACTGGTGCAGCTCCGTTTTCTTTACTACCTTTGATTCTGAACGAAAGAAAACTTGATAAAAAAATCAATAATTTATTTGATTACTACACGATAAAATTCTCAAATTCATGAAGTTAACACCAGTTTGAATATTTTATACATAACATCGCAACTTTATGTAAGTCTGTTCAGTGATTACAGGAATTCAGGCCATTAATATTTTGGATAACGGATTTCTTTTTTAAGAAAAATAACTGAATTATCTGAATAATGAGGCAATTTCAATTATTTCAATGTCCAATTTCATGTCATGTGCTTGATAAAAGATCAACTTGACCGATACAGCATTTTACAGGTATACACATTCATATTCATGAAACTAGTCGTGAGCCATTGTGGCTGACTTTCAATCAATCAATTAATTCAATACATTTTTGTTTTGATTTGAAAAAAAAAGATAAATTACCCTCTCACAGCATTGATAAATGATGATTTTCCTGTTCCAGAGTCTCCAGTTATGGCAAAATCTATCTTTGAGTTTTTTAATGAAGGAATCAAATGACTGCTGTAAAATCCTCAATACAAGCAACGCCTCAATACTTCTGTTTTCGATCTTTTCTGTGCTTTTCGGCTTCTTGGAAGGTTTCTTTGGAATCCTTTGTGTTTACAAAAACTGTCTTATTCAAAGAATGCAGAAACAAATCTCTTCGACGTTTTACCAACTTCAATGAAATATCTTCATCTAGACGCTCAAACTCATCATTTCCACCGCCATTGTTGTGAATAACATAGATATCAGTTTTATCTTCAACCAAACCTTCAACAATTTCCCTACCTTTAACAGTTTCGACTGTTGTTTCGTTATCAGTGATGGTGCAAACAAAATTGAAAGGCTTGCCAAGATTTTTTGAAATTTTCTCAGCAATTTCTTTCTCTTTAAAGTAAATGGTTTTAACCCGCTCACGACTTACAAACATGCACTACCTTTTTGATTCCGCTACGTAGATGACACAATCACAGCACTACATGGCGACGAGATTGATGACTTTCACACTCACATCAACAAAGAGAACAGCCACATACTATTTACCAAAGATGTCGAAGAAAACGGAACTCTTCCTTTTCTCGACTGTTTGGTAAAACATGACAATCAAAAACTACGAACAACAGTTTATCGCAAGCCAACACATACTGATCGACTACTAGACCAATCATCTTACAACCCTACATCACACAAAGCCACCACAATCAGAACATTAACAGGACGTGCACAAATCATTTGTGATTCACCGGACGCTCTACACAACGACAACAACTATCTCAAACGTGTTTTTGACAAAAACAACTATAACTCTGACTTTATCAAACGCAACACTTACAAACCCAACGAACTCAACGAAACGAACAACTCAGTGACAACAGCAACGATACCTTACATCAAAGGTACGTCTGAGACTATCTCGCGTATCTTACGACCATACAACATACGTGTCGCACATAAACCAATCACAACGTTACGACAAGTATTGACGAACATAAAGGAAAAAGAACAACCCAACGAACGACAAGGTGCAGTTTACAAAATAAACTGCACCGCCTCCTATATCGGGGAAACTGGTAGGAACTTAAACATAAGACTTACTGAGCACAAACGAGCTACTAAGAAACAAGACAAAACTAATCACATTGCCGAACATCACCGAATATCACAAAGCACAACATTGACTGGGACTCGGCAAAATGCATTACTTACAGTACTGACTATAGACAACGGCTTATATTAGAAAGTTGGTATACCAACTTAGAACAAACCCCCCTGAACAGATCACAGCAATTACCGGCACCTTACAAACGACTTATTCACAATACAAACAAACGATCAACTAAAAACATTACACTTCACACTAATTCACAATGACAATACACAATTGACACCCACACATTACAACTAAAAACATCACACCTAAATCACACTTCACAACTAAAAACATTTCACTTCACACTAATTCACAATGACAATACACATTTCCTGTATACACAATACAATGACGTAAGAACCAGATAAAAAATACTGCTAACCTGACGTTTACTCCTCATTTGACTCTGAAGATGACTACCGCAAAGGTTGTCGAAACGTCAGTCAACAACAACAAAAACAGTCCTTCTCAGGACTATACCAACCTGGACGATCTACATTTACAAACATGTTCTTTCTCTTTGTCAGTGAATCTCGATTTGGCAAAAATGAGAAATGCATCAAACGCCTCACAACAAGTTGATGAACAGCAAGTTGATGGTGAGCAAAGATTCCAGAAGATGATCCCATATCTCTTCTGTTTTTTAGTTTTCTTTCCAATTGCCTCAGAGCCAGATCTAGACCTATAAAATTAATATTTTGTGTCTTATTCCTAAAAATAATATGGAATTTTTGTCTGCTTCTAGCATAGGGAAATGTTTCCAAAAACTGTGAACTCTGCACTTTGAACTTTTTGGCAAAATTAAGCAATCAATAAAAATTTGTAAAGATCAATTGAAGTTTTTGAAACCAATAACAAAACCATAGATATTTTAACTGAAAAGGACTGTAAAGTTGTGGTTTAGGCTGAGAATACTTCGTTGTTTATTTAGGGAGAACATCTGCAGAACTTTTTTGACACTTTTATCTTTACAAAGAACATAATCTTTTGATAACAATGAAGGTACATTCTATTGTTTCTCTATGAAACTCAATGTTAACACTCACTTAAAACAATTGTGATGTTTCACACAAAATATACAAATTTGTTTCAAGTTGCTTTTGTTTTAAAGAATTCAAACAACAATCCTTTTCTGGCAATTGTTTCGAGAATTTACATTATCATGACCTTTAAAGATCGTGAAAATGATTGCTGGGCCTAATAAATATGCAGCTTGGTTACGTTAGGTTTGACGAAACCAAAAAGCTAATTTGTAATTTACAGCAAAAATAATTTCATAGACATGGTAAGTCTTTTTTATTGTTGTTATTAAGTCCACAACTGAGTAAAAGCTAGTGACTTGCGAAAATATCGATTTCCTAAGAATAATGCTGATGATTGCTGACTGGCAACATCGCTGTTGAAAGCACTTGTTAGCGCATAACTGTCTCATTGAATTACCGTAAATGCTCGAATAAGCGCCCGGGGCGCTTATTTAATTTTTGGAGGCGAGAGGGGGGCGCTAATTCGAAGGGGCGCTTATTGAAGGGGCGCTTATTTCATTTTCGGATTTTTGACGTGAAAATGACACTGGTATTTTTATTTCTTGTGACCTTAACTGTAACATAAGTATGAAAATTTTGAAAACGTTAACATTCTAGAAAGCAACATTAACATTTTGTGAAACTTGATATGTTCTCCAAGCGATTTCCTGGTGCCCGTTAAAAGGGCATGTGTATTGTACAATGCGTTTAACATCGTGAAATGTTTTGTATATATAAAGAAAGCCTGCCGTCAATTGTATCACGTGCTACCAAACACGTGTGTGACATTCATCTGCTGTTTACAACATGGCGCGTTCAAGCTATACCTTTACTTGGCAAATGGTTTACGAAATAGAATTTGCGTCTGTGATAAGAGGACACCATGTTTATAAAGCTGAATGGTCACCACAGCTTGGAGAACGGCTAGTGTGTCGGAAAGACGATCGAAAGGAGGCTAAAGAGCACGATGAATATGCGATTGGAACATTTATTCAAGACAGTGGCAAGCTGGTTGGACATGCGCCCATTGAACTTTCCTTCCTCGTGTTTACATTTTTACGAGCTCATGAGGATAATGCGGTGGAGGTAAAAGTAACTGGAAAAAGAAAACTTGAAAACGGCCTAGTTGTTCCAGGAACTTTTAAAGCAGTAACACGAAGCCGGCGACTGGGAGCAAAGTTTAACGAGGAACTTGATAAAGTAAAGCTCCTATGTGCCCACATGGATATTGAAATCAAGCAAATGAGAAGCAAACCTCTGAAGAACATTGATTTTGAGTTCTAACGAATGTCCGTTACCGATGTAAAAAATTAAAAATACTGTGTATCGAACTGAGTACCGAAGTTCATCTTTATCGGGGAAGGGTGGGGGTGGGGGCGCTTATTTGAGAGGACGCTTAGCAAAACCCGTCTTTTCTCGAGGGGGCGCTTATTGGAAGGGGGGCGCTTATTTCAAAATTTGAGTCCTAGGGGGGGCGCTAATTCGAAGCGGGGCGCTTATTGGAAGCTGGGCGCTTATTCGAGCATTTACGGTAACACAAAATTTTTTTTGAAAATAAGTATGTTTCTAAAACTCATGATGCTATCGAAAGGCTTATAGTAATAATATGATACAATGATAATATACACAAATGTGATTGTATTATAAGAAAAATGGAAAGATGGTGTATATTAACGAGGAAGCTGATTTGTCATCTGGTGCGGCCGCTCTTTTGTCAGCTTCAATTCTGTATAAAATATTGTTTTTATGATCTTTAACTGACAAACATAAATAAAGTGTCAAAGATTTGCAAAACAATTTCTGTATAAGCGTTAAAAAATTATCTATCTTTTCAAAAGGTATTGATGTAGCCACCAATTACAAAAGCTTGCATTTTTGTAAGGTCATAAAACATGAAAACAAGTTGGATATGCTCTATTGAATTTAGCATAAAGATTCTAATACCAATGATAGAAGATTGTCCAAAGGTCAATATCACTATTTGAATTCACCTTAGCTTGAAATGAACGTGAAATACACGTGCCCATATTTTAAGACAAATGAAAGAATGGAGTCAGGCTGGTAATTAAACCACATTCTAGAATTTCCATCAAAATATCATCATTTCTATCTGTATTTCATTATTAAATTTCAACAGCATGTTTAATTATTTGCTTTCCGCAACATAAAAGTTTCTGTAAGCAAATTTAAAAATTCTTATTAACAACTTATCTAAGGGCAACAAATCTGTCTTACTATTTATAACATTGTAATAATATTACTACAATTAAAATATAACATAGCATAGCTTTTGCAAAATTTCTTGAAAGTACCAAAAGAAGTGTGTGCATTACGTTTGGTGCATTACATTTGAATCAGAAATGAAAGAAAGTTAATTTTATTTCGTATTTTCGTTGGTCCCAAAATCATTATTTTTCTTAAGAGTTTAAAATAGACAAGTCGCTTCTTTGAGCCAGTCTTTTGAGCTTCCTGTACTTGTGAAAAACATATCGTGCGATTACTTATATGAGTGCTATACTCGTCATTAATTCTTCAATCCTATTTATCTTCTGTGTGTGATTAATGCGTAAATCAAAATAATGATTGCAGCCTTTATTTAAACTGAAAAATCGACAAAATATTGTAAAAGTTTGCTAAATTCCCCATACAAATTTCGCAATGCCGTGAGCATTGATGTCTATTGTTAACGATGAATACAACATCATCACTATAAAATTTGAGAACCAGCTTTATTAAACTGGATAATAGTGGATAAAACTTTCCTATCCATGTGCTTCACATGCTTCATTATTGACAACAAAATTCACCTTTGGACAGTCCATGATTATTCAAGTCAGTACATTTTGTCTTATTTACAACTTTTACCCAAATTTGTTACTTTTGAGGAACTGCAAAGTCTAAAATCTAAGAGTTCATGCAACTAGGGATGATAATAACCGGTTTTTGCATTTTACATACTTAAATCAAAGTTACAAATGATGTTTCTGTGTAGACGTCACTTCCTGTTGAATATTACTTCCGTTTGTAATGTATATATATAGAGGACATTTAGATAAGAGGGCACTTAATAAAAGCTCTACATGGTGGCAGTGATGGGATTCTGTCTAAAATGGTTAAGACCAGTGGACAAGAGACGTGGAGATAAATAAGAAATGGCATTTCAAACACAAATTCCATTGCCAGAAAAATTAGAATCGAAAAAGCCCGAAGATTGGAAGCGATGGATTGAACGATTCGAATGTTATCGCATCGCAGCTGGCTTAGACAAAAAAGATGATAAAGTACAAATCAATACTTTGGTATATGCTATAGGAGGCAATACCAATGATCATTTAAAAGCTTTCAAATAAGCGAAAGAGATATGGTGTACGGAAATGTTGTAGAACAATTTGCATCGCACTTTGTTGGTCGATCGAACACAATTTTCGAGCGTGCTCGATTCAATAAACGAATACAGGGTGAAAAAGAATCAGTCATCGACTTTGTGGAAGATTTGTACAAACTGGCGAAAACTTGCCAATTTGGAACACTAAAAGACGAGTTGATACAAGATAGAATTGTCGTCGGTATACAAAATGCAAACCTTTCACAAAGGCTAATGCAAGATGATAAATTAACATTGGAGAAAGCTATTAGGGAGGTGAAATCATCGGAGCTTGTCAAGCACCATCACGATATTCTAAAAGGAGACAGCGAAAATGGGCTGATTGGTCGAGTAAGAACAAATCAACGAAAAGGTAATGATACGACACAAAAATCGAAGTTAAAATGGAATCAGAATAGGAGTCCCGATCAACATTCGAGAAAGAAAAACCGTCAATGTTCTCGATGTGGAAGATCAACAATTCACAAAAGAGAGGATTGTCCAGCGAACAATAAAACTTGTTTAAAGTGTAATAAACAAGGGCATTTTGCAGCGGTATGCAGAAGTAACTCAAGCGCAAAAATTCAATCAGTTGATGACAAAAGCACGGATTCCCCAGGAGATTTTTTTCTTGGGACAATTAACGATATAGAAAATGAGCGAAAATGGGCAATCGACTTATTATTAGGAAAGTCTACAGTGAAATTTAAGATTGATACGGGCGCTGATGTGACGGTGATTCCAGAACCGGTGTTTATGCAAACAGGCATAACTCGGATGCAATCAACTAATAAAGAATTGTTCGGGCCAAATCAAGCAAAGCTGTCAGTAAAGGGAAAATTCGAGCAACATTGAGAACTGCTACTTCAAAACAACAGAGCAAGATATTTATATTGTGAAAAATTTGAAAGAGCCATTGTTGGGACGTCCAGCTATCAATGCCCTTGATCTAATAGCGACAGTCGAAGCGATTCAGTCAAATGATGCAAGTGATATGGAAGAAGAAATAAAGGCTACTTATCCAAACTTGTTTAAAGGTCTGGGTGAATTAGACGGAGAATACAACATCAAATTAAAACCTGGTGCTATCCCATTTGCGTTAACCACACCTAGAAGAATACCTTTAACGATGACAAAGAAAGTTCATGATGAATTGACGCGCATGGAAAAACTTGGCGTTATTTCAAAGGTTAATATTCCTACCGATTGGTGCGCTGGTATGGTTGTTGTTCCAAAAGCAGGAAAGTTAAATGAGTGGGTCTTGCGAGAAATTTATCCACTTCCGAAGATCGAAAGTCTTTTGGCAGAAATAAGACGATCAAAATATTTTTCGAAACTAGATTGTAACTCTGGTTTCTGGCAAGAAAAACTAGAACAAAACTCTCGTTTGTTAACTACATTTATTACTCCGTTCGGAAGATTCTGTTTCAACAGAATGCCTTTCCGTATTAAATCTGCACCTGAGCATTTTCAGAAAAGGATGAAACAGCTGCTGGAGAAACAAGATGTTCAAGTAAGCATAATTGACGACGTACTTGTTCATGGAAAGACAAAAAATGAACACGACAATAGACTGAAAGCTGTGCTGAAAAAATTTGACAATGCTGGAGTAACACTAAATCCTGAGAAGTGTGAGTTTGCTAAGAAGATGGTAAAGTTTGCAGGTAATATAGTGAGTGAAGATGGAATTCAAGTAGACCCAGAAAAGATTGAAGCAGTACAAGGTATAGAAGTGCCACAAAATGTGAGTGATGTGCGAAGATTTTGGGAATGGTTAATCAATTGGGAAAATTCATTCCAAATTTGTCTGAAAAACAAAACCTATTAGAGATCTATTGAGTACAAAGAATGAATTTCAGTGGGAGGTGCTCAACAAAAGCTTTTGAAGAGATGAAAACTGAATTAAGTTCTGTACCAGTTTTAGCCTAATATGACCCAACGAAGCGAACTGTTTTGGCAGCCGACGCATCGTCGTATGGTATAGGAGCAGTTCTTTGGAAATTAAATAAGAAAGGAGAAAAGAAACCAGTCGCTTATGCGTCAAGATCAATGACAACTACCGAAGAACGATATGCTCAGATTGAAAAGGAAGCATTGGCAACAACTTGGGCTTGTGAGAAATTTAATGATTATATTTTAGGAATGGATTTTGTGATAGAAACTGATCATAAACCCTTGGTTCCTCTGCTTGGCTCGAAGATATTAGACCAACTTCCTCCAAGAATACAGAGATTCAAGATGTGGCTGATGAAATATTCGTTTACTATTCGTCACATACCAGGAAAAGAGTTGTTTGTAGCGGATGCATTGTCTCGAGCTCCTATTATGAAACAACCTACAAAATCTGATAACAATTTATCCCAAGATTTGAACATTTATGTTGCACAGATTGTTCAAAACATACCAGCTAGTGAGAGAAGGCTAGAAGAAATTCGCTGACACCAACAAGAAGATCCGGTTTGTACGAAACTTTTGGAATTTTGTTCGGAAGGTTGGCCGGACCGAAATCGAATTACTAGTACCTTGTTACCTTATTACTTTGAAAGAGCAACAATTACAATGCAGAAAGGAATGTTAATGAAAGACTCCCGCTTGATAATTCTATCATCGCTACGTTTAGATATTCTAGAAAAGATTCATGCTGGCCATCAAGGCATCCGTAAGTGTCGTGAAAGAGCAAGAGAATCTGTTTGGTGGCCTGGACTAAGTAAGCACATTGAAAACATGGTTACTGATTGTTCCATTTGTTGTAAATACAGAGAAAATCATGCAAAGCCGTTACTAACAACGTGTTTTCCTCAACGACCGTGGCAGAAAGTTGCTACAGACTTGTTTGAACATAGCGGAAAAAATTATGTGCTTGTAGTAGATTATTATTCTAGATATTTTGAAATTGCTCCTTTGAAAAAAAGCACAACTGCAGAAGATGTTATTAATCATATGAAATCCATATTTTCTCGTCATTGTATACCAGAAACAGTTGTGTCGGATAATGGTCCACAGTATTCTGCAGCTATTTTTTCCAAATTTGCTGAAGAATGGGGATTTACACATTTAACAAGTAGTCCTCGCTATCCTCAAAGTAATGGAGAAGCAGAAAGAGCTGTAAAAACTGCAAAGAACTTAATCATAAAATCCGAAGATCCTTATTCAGGTTTACTTGTATACAGATCATCACCATTGCAGAACGGGTACTCACCAGCAGAATTATTAATGGGGAGGAAATTACGTTCTAATCTACCAGTAATATCCGAAAAGTTAACTCCAAAGCTTGCTGATACGGCAAAATTGAGAAGAGACGAAGAAAGTTACAAACGACGTCAAGCAGAAAACTTTAATTGTCGTCAGAGAGCTTCAGTCCTTCCAGACTTGAGTCCTGATGAAAAGGTTTGGGTAAAAGATATAAAATCACCAGCTGTGGTTGTGGGAAAAACCAATAAACCAAGATCATATATAGTCAGGACAGAGCAGTCTGTTTTAAGAAGAAATAGAAAACATCTTATCCCTGATCCTGAAAATCTGAGGGAAAACAGTGAGAGGAACGAAAGAAAGCTGAGTTTCAGTGATAAGAACGAAGTGAACGAATCTTCTAGTAGTTTGGACAATGAACAGGAATCGAAGGTAATTCGAACCCGTTCAGGAAGAATTATTAAACCCCCAAATAGATTGAACTTAGAAAACTTTTGAAAGATACTTTTTGTATAGTTATAGGTATAAATATTTATTATTAATTAGTTATTCATTATATTAAAAAGGGAAGATGTGTAGACGTCACTTCGTGTTGAATATTACTTCCGCTTGTAATGTATATATATAGAGGACATTTAGATAAGAGGGCACTTAATAAAAACTCTACAGTTTCATATTTTTTTCTTTTCCGAATCATTCCACGAACTATTTATCAAAAATATGCTTTCAGACAAAACCCCACTGTTCTGTCAGTTAATAAGCTTGAAAATCGGTTTCATAGTTGCCAATGCATCGTCTCAAAAGTCGTTTTAAACGTTGTATTGTTAAATAATGGGCTCATTTAATTCTAAAACTGGCTCAAATGTTGGACTCAATAAAAAAAGAGGACAATCTTATACAAGAGGCACAGAAATATCTAAGGAATAATGGACTGGATTGGTCATTCTACAAAGACCAAGTCAATAAATGGAAGAAGTCCGAGCTAAACATTACCTTAGCCGGATCAAATCAATCGGGAAAAACCACTTTCATAAAGTCTATCATTGGGTAATTTACAATCGTCTTAAAATATAATTTTATAACTTAATTTTGTATGGCAGTTCATTCAAAGACGTCTCATTTTGCATGACGCCAATATTCTTCGTTAATCAACAAACTAATTGTGTATCACAGCTGGTCAGTAAAATTTGATTTGTCAGGGAGTTTTTACGTCTTTTCTTAATTTATAACATTTGTTTTCTGTAATGCTTATGTAATCCCTATAATACGATTGAAAATGTATTTGTTAAAAATATTTGGTTTCTGACACACTGATGACGTTGTTTTTGTTGTGTTTGATGCAGTGGCCATGATAAATAATCACACTGATGTCTGGAGGTTTTATTACATTTATTCCCACACATATAAGAAAGACTAGATAAAATAACTGATACACATAATGATACAGCTATTTACATACGTGCGCTAAACTATGATTGGTCAGTTTATTTCAGCTCTTATACAAATAATATCGATTACGTTTACAATCATTTCTATAATTAAACATGTGGAAGTTAACACACACTTTACAAGATACACATTTACACATCATAGAGCATAACCTAATATTTTTAAACAAAGAATAAAGCAATCAGTCAACGTTCTTATTAACCTCTTATCAACATTTGAGAAATTAACTTTGGCACCTCAAAGGTGGAGGTTGGTTTCAAATGTTGATAGATAATAGACTATTGTTTATAGTTGTTGGATAGCTGTGCTATCATTCTTTTTGTTTAATAACATTCCAACTATTTAACCTTCTAACAGTTTTTACTGTGCAATTTACATACTCGTTTGAAATAATGCAGAATTTATTGATTAGGTTATTGTACTGATTTTAAATATTTCCTTTTCGATATGCACAGTAAGAACGTTTCGGTAACGACTATACAATGGCGTATATTCCCAGTTCTCTGTCGTTTATCGAGAAAAGTGGTCACACATTGTTTACGTACGACATCTTTACAAAGAACGAATCTACAATGGCTTATATGGACGAGTTCTTCGGCTGCACACTTTATAAAGACAAAGTGATCTTCCATTCAAATCCAATTCATCAGAAAAACTCGCATCTAGTTATTCAAATAAATTAATTTTCGATTGTTGAAGATTGCGGAAAGAAAAATGATGAAAGTCATGAATAAGTTTTATTCAAATCCTAAAAGTCTGGAAGAGTTACAACAGAATGTTGGAGTTTATTCCATAAAACATGATCGTTTTGCTCTACGTGAAGAATTTGAAAGTTGAAGTCCAGAGGGCAGAGATTTAAAATCAGACAGATCTGTCTTAGAAAAGGAAGTGAAACAATTGAAAGAAGAAATGCAAAGTGCTCCATTTAAATTAAACAACGAGCCTCAATTTCTTAATAATTTAAAATGATTAATGACAAAATTGCTTTTTATACTGGCTTTCCTACTATAGCCATGTCCTAATGTGCTTTGACCTATTGAAAGACAAAACCCACAAAATTCATTATAGAGTTTTTCAAACAAACAGCAATACATCAAATTCTGGGCGAGCAATTGGCCGTCAACGAAAGTTAACAAAGTGGCTGGAATTCACTATGGTACTCTTAAGGCTTAGACTTGGATTACTAGAAAAAGATCTTGCTCATCGTTTTAGGGTTGCTGTTTCCACTGTTTCTGTCATTGTGCGAAGTTGGTTAAGATTCATGAGACAAGAGCTTGAGCCATTATGTATTCAATGGCCTAGCAAACAACTCATTCAGTCAGTTATGCCTTTGCAATTCCAGCAACTATGTCCTGATGTTGTGTCAATAATTGACTGCACTGAAATTTGAATGGAATCACCCTCCAGCCTGGACAATAAGGCAGCCTGCTATTCAAGCTACAAATCCCACTCCACAATGAAAGCTTTGGTGGGAATTACACCAAATGGGGTTGTGTCATTTGCCAGTGACCTTTTCTCAGGTCCAATTAGTGATCCTGAAATAATAAAAAGATCTGGTTATCTTGAAAAATTTAATTATGGTGATGCTGTTATGGCTGATAAAGGGTTTTTAATACAAGATGAACTAGCAGAAGTTGGTGCATCACTTGTTATACCTCATTTTCTCAAAGGAAAATCTTAATTTACTGTAGAAGAAAGCAAACATAACAAGAAAATAGCATGTTTACGAATTCATGTAGAAAGGTGCATGGAAAGAATAAAAAACTGGCATATATTTGATCGCTCAATGCCCATTTCTCTTGCTGATATTGCCTCAGACATATGGATTGTAGTAGTTTGTATATCAAATTTCTGGCCGCCTTTAATAACATAATTATTTTTAGGGCAGTTGAATATTGACACAATGTATCAGATTTGGACAAAATGAAATGTTGCGGTCTGTATTATTGTAAATAGAACTCTGTGTATAGGACGGTAAAATTACAAAATTTTAACATTTATGATCATTACTTACAAATTAATATATTTAATACAACTTTTATATTACAATTGGGCTGGGAATTGAACAATTTTGCCCCACCTTTCACAATTAAATTTTATATTGGGATATACAAGTTCTGGAAAAACATGGGTGTAATAAAATTGCTGTAGTCTAGGAAGAGTCTTACTCCAAAACACTTCATCAAAACAAATTTCATCAATGTGAACCCAAATACCATTAGAAACAACAAAATGACACACTTTTCCACCAGCACAAAACAATTGTTGTTGCATTTGGTAATAATACTTATGATTATTATTTATGTAAAGTTTCCCATTTTTTTTCTTATAAATGTACAACCTGCACAATGTATCCATGAAAGATTCATTCTCTTTGGCGGTGACCTTTTTTACTTCAAGTAGTACATTGTCATTTGTAATTCCATCAGGTGATGCCCCAAGAAAAGGATGAGTAGAGGAAATGATAAATCCCACCTTCCTAACAGTATTTCCAGAAATTAATTCATATTTTTTAAGTATGCCAGCTTCTGATTCAATTCCATCCTTCATTGCTTTGGTTTGAATTGGTGTATGATAGTTAAGAACATCAGCAATAGCTTTGGTAGGACTTGTTGTTGGTTTTATTAAGCATCTTTTGACTTTTGATGCTGTTATACGAGGTTGTCTAACATCATACCAAAGTTTTGACTCGTGTTGTTTGACAGTAAGTTCCATTATGCGATCGCGGTCACTCACTGACGCTAGCAACCTTTTCTTAACCCTTTCACTCTTCGCTTTTATTTCATTTAGTGACATTGGTAGATATTTGTTTGGAGAAACCAGCGGCATACTTGTACCATCTAGATGAGCACTATATGAAGGACTGTAGTCAGAAGTTTCAGAAGTCCCAAAGTTATTTTCATCATTTGGCTTTGGAATAATGAAGCTCAAACCAGTCTTCATTCCTGTTTCAGCTTCCAGAATCTTTATTTTCTTTTAAAAAGAATGTAGATCCTCATTTGATGGTTTTTGTTTCTCTGGAATTTTTTTGATTAAGATGTCCTCAGCAGATTTGAACTTTTCCTTGTTATAACTATGCTTTATAAACTTCATGTCCTGTATTGTGGAAGCTTTAGCTGCTCTTTTAGGAATATTCCAAGTGCAAGGCTTTGAAGTGCAATGAGTAGCAGAATCTTGCAAGCCGAAATTGTTTACTTTATTTGAAGAACAATCTAGAGATTCCAGCAAGAACAATGTAGCAGCTACATGATTGCAGCATCCATCAATTCCAGCAGGGCAATCACAGAAAGCTTTTTGCACAAGAGATCTTTCATTCATTGTTATTTTGACTATATAGCTATCTTTTCTCATGGAAGGTAGCACTTTGCTTTTTATAAAATATAAACCATTTCGCAGTGTAATTACCATTTCCGAAACGGCGAATAGCAGTTTAGAATTTAAAAATATTATACCATTACACATTTATTTAACTTTAAAGGCTGAAACACACTAAGCAGTCGCTTTAGTCGCGCGTCTAAAACTACCGCTTTGCGTGGTTACTAAGCTAGTAGCGTAGTCGCGTAGGCTAGTGAAAGTTCAACATGTTGAACTTTAACTTTGGTCGCTGCAATCGCTTTATACTGATTGGCCAATAGATACATTTTAACTTCCTAAATGCATATCATATTTCCTGTCATAAGCATCATACGAAATTTATAGATTATACCTTGGAAAACGAAGGCAATATATAGTGAATTCACACTGGAATCTTTCAGTTTTTATATGACTTATCAAATAGGGACAATAGGAGCTTCAAACTGGAACCCTAATGCACAACCTAAGTGCGCAGAATAAGATTATCCACAATATACGCGTAATGGACATATTGGCGTGTTTTAACTGGCTTGTTCTCTTTTCTCCACATAGTAGTTTGTACTGAGTAAATATTCATATATTAGTAGCTATAATAAAGGCCAAAATAAAAAGTTTAAGTGATATCTGTGTCTGTAACAAACTAAAATCACCGCCATGTGCAATAGACGCCAAGGTAAAAGTCGCGATGTTCGCTGCATGTGTGTTTCTAGCGTTCAAGCTACTGACGCGTGCGCATCAATTCGCTTTGGACGCGCGACTGAAGCGACTGCCCAGTGTGTTTCAGCCTTAAATGTGTTGAAACCCGAAAGCATAAAGCAAATTAAAGCACAATTTGTTTTGAAAGTATTTTGCCCACTGGTATTACATATGTAAGCTCTCCATCACTTGTTCTACAGTAAAACAAATCTAAATCAACTTATCAAGAAAGGTAAGATAACATTGAAAATTCTAGACATTTTATTCTCCATTTCCCCGGTTTTTTGTTAGACGATGGTTTGATATCACTTTATGTACTAAATTTTTGACATATTTTTTATAGAATATAATCTTGCCAATTGTGTTTTATGCTTTGCATGTGCCAGTGGCAATTTGTTAACAACATATTCATGTAGTATAAAGGGAAAATCAGTAATAGTAATTTTACATTACATATGTAACATTTTTAATGTTCAAGGTAACTAAGTAACGAAGGAAACCAATTACCATCTTAGATATATATTACATATTTGTAAAATAAAGTCTACAAGTTTTTGCTGTCGCTATTTGTACATATTTGTATATATATCAAAAATGGAAAGTTGCTAATAGTCACCTTGAACATTGAAATATTGATAAAGTGGTTACTTTTTGTGTGTGCATGCACACATGAATGTACATGCACATATATATTATATAAGCGCGAAGCACCAAGTCGAAAGCTCAATAAATCATTAATAAAAATCCAGAGAAACTCTTACAATTGAATACAAAATATAACAATTCTTTCTATAGTTACAACTTTGAGTTTCCTCTATAGCATTTTATTCTTTTGAATCATTATACGCATTTTGGACACTTCCAAGTGACGTTTGTCTTGTGGAAAACTGAATCTGGCATTGTTGGTGAACACTTTTTGTGGAACCACTCCAAGCATTTGTCACACTGAGTACACCATAGGTCTGGGTTTTCAAGATCTTTCTGGTTCCATGGCATTCGACAGTGGCACATCAGTGAAAATTTCAATTTTCTTTGGATTTGACTCTTGTCATCAATTTTCCTTTTCTTTGTCGAAGGGAAAGGAATGAACTCATATTTTTTCAGACAACTCAACAAGTGTGATCGCATGGAACCTTCATTATACATCAAAGTTGTTGGATCTTTGTTAAAAAGTAATGACACAAGAAATGCAATTGCAAACACCCCACAGTCAACGTAATTGGATTGATACTGGACATGTGGTATGTTGATTGTGATTGATGGTGATGGCTCATGGAGTAGGTTGGCAATTTATTTTTTGTTAAAGAACTGACTCTTCCATTGTACAAACTGTCATATAAATTGACTGAAGCAGGCTGACATTCAATATTTGAAACCAATACCCAGTGATGAGTATTTGTGTGAAGAATCTGGAAAAAAGTACCCCGATGTACAGAAAAATTGGTAACAGGGCCAAGTGTTGTGTTTTCTAAACCAAGTACGACAGAAAATTCTTTCTGCAAAATATTATGTGCAGCACCAATGATGTGATCTGTTAACTCTTTTCTGGTGATGATTATATTTATGTTAATGTCACTAAGTTTAAAAAATCCACGCTTTGGGGTCTGAACGATCTTTTCCAGTTTATTACCTGATTCTTTGTTCAAGGGCTCAATAGGTCTGTAATGGGAAGAGTTTATTTCATCTGTCAGAATATTTGAATAATTTCGTCCAATCTTTGCTTGCTTTCCTTCTATTTCTGTTAATGTTGAAGCATAACTTCTTTTTAAAGTTGCTGCTTTTGCACCACTTCGACCTGACCAGTGATTTTTCTTTGCCGGTTTTTGGGATGGGTTTAGACGGATTTACTAAACACTTGCTATTTTTGACGCTACATTTTGGGGCAGATTTCTTTGTATCTGGCACTTCCAACACTAAACCATTTTTCTTTGGAGAAACATCAGTCAGTATTTTATAACATTCATCTAATTTGACCTTTACTTCATGCAAAACATTGCCATTTCCCCATCCCTCAGCAACATAAGTTAAATTCTTTATTTGTCCCAACCGTTCTCTGCATCTTGCGGCTTCTGTTCTATGTGAAGATGGCTTTCGTTTTAGCTCAGCTACAATGGTGGGGAAAATGTTCTTGTCCTTAGTTGCGTGGATTTCGCTTTCCTCTGGTGCTTCGACGGTTTGTGAAGAATCATCGGAGTGACATTGGCTTACCTCAAATGTCTTTGTTTCCATTACAGACGTGAAACCTATTCGATCAACTGTTAAAAATGGAGATTCCGTGTACGACTTCGGTAGTTTATCAAATGACCAAAGTGGAAAGTTCTTGAAAATCGCAAAGAAGTGCTTACATGGCAACCTGTGTCTTTCCCAGTCATAACAATCACAGCTTGGAAGGTCACCTGGATCACTTCCAAACGACAAAGTATAAAACTTGCATTTGTCGTCTTGACTTCGAACTTTGAAAATTCCACGCATTTCGTCAACAACCATGATGTGTGATGCAAGGGTATCTTCTGACGATGCAAGTCTTTCCATACAATGCCTAATCATAGAGTGTGGTCTTTCGTGAAGGTATGACGGGACATCATAATTGTACTGCCTGTAATTGCTCTGCAATTTCGTATTTAATTCGACGTATCTGTAAAATTAGACAAGAATTTCCAACGTTGTTGCTGCTAAAATACTAGCGCTAACAGCAGCAGTGAATTCCCC
Source organism: Xenia sp. Carnegie-2017 (assembly GCF_021976095.1). Lineage (NCBI taxonomy): Eukaryota > Metazoa > Cnidaria > Anthozoa > Malacalcyonacea > Xeniidae > Xenia > Xenia sp. Carnegie-2017. Next base: position 6,673,860 of record NW_025813469.1, on the reverse strand, counting down.
AGCCCGTTTTTTGTACCTCTACAAATCATATATTTTTGTGTTTAATCAATGGAAAGACAATGAATGGCATCGAATTTCTAAAGAAATGAACAATAATTTTGCTGAGAAATCTGGTTTGTTGGAGGAAAAGATCGGGCTGGCTTCGCCATCGCCTAAGAGACTTGTTCAAGTAAATAAAAAGAAAAAAATAAGTACTTGAAATAATGGTCGGGCAAAAAGTTTTCAATTAGCACTGTCAGCATGACGCTCAACGTTGAATTCTTGTAGCCATCCAAATATTCATGCTTGAAAGCTTTGTTTTGCCTTTCCACGCCATTATTTGTGTTTATGACTGTTAGCAGTCGATCTTTTCGAAAGGTCAACACCTATTTCTATCAATTTTGTCCGCGCGAGAAAATTAACGAAATCAACATGTATTGTAATTATTGATGAGTACTGTAAGAATGATATTATTAGCAAATTATAAAATTCTCTTGCCTTGTATTGGGATAACCATGTATTGCCAATCCAGTTGCGCAGTTTTGGGTTTGTCTTCCATTCTTCTGATGAATTAAAATTTTTAACATTTTCCTCGTAATCAGCCTCCGTCCTCGCTCTGGCAATTAATCGAAGTTTTGCTAGAATCATATTTTTTAGCGGGAGCAGTCCGTTGCTACTTTTTGAAAGCCATCGCTCCCACTCTTGCTCTCGATGGAAATCGCAGATGTACGTCTGACATTCTGCAATATATACGTACAATTAACATGAAGTGTATTGACTAGATTGTACCTTTTACTCCACCCCACAAAAAAAGAAATTTGCATATTTCTGCCTCAATTAAAAACAAAAGAGGTGTGTAGCATTGTGTGTGCCTTTGAAAGTAGTTTAGTTCTAGGTTTCCTGACTAACCTGGGAATACTCGGTTTATCGCCGACATTTCCTCTTCAGAGTAATCTACCATAAAATACGCTGGATTCCACTCGTTGTTTCAACCCTCTTATAACTTGAAGAGCCTCCGCAGTAGCGTACGATGTTTCACTTTGCAGGACAAAAGAACCAACGACTTGATAGCTTACATTGGTTTTTACCACAAGAAAAAACAAAGCGAGGCTGTATTTTGTCGTTTTGTAAGTGGCATCTACAAGGGTAAGTTCGTTACCATATCTCTTTAGAAGACGTTTCTGATTAACAGTGGCAAAACTGTGTTGTCATCATCATCGTCATCATCGTCATCGTCGTCTTCTTCGTTATCAACACTATTTTCTTGAGCAATCAAAGACTCTGCTGAATATTTAGCAAGCGGGCGAAAGAAGAAAGACTCGTCGGACACCTGAGTTTCCAGTCTTCGATTTTCTTTTGAAGATTTTCTTGGTCAAATTTTGAAAATCTTTCTTTGATGACTGCCTTGTTAATGTGGAAGGATAAAATCTCCGATTGGTTTTAGCGGGTGCCTTTGTTGCTTTGTACAGGTCTTGCTCCACGTAGATTTTAAGATGCCTCCTAACTTCTTTAACTGAGCAAGCCCCAGCAACAACCAATTCTTGGATCTTGGAAACAAGCATCTTATGAATTCCTTGATGAAGACCTCCAGCCTACATATAAAGGAGTCAATTTTAAAACGTAAGGTTTAAAAACAATATAGCAAGGCATTGACTTGCACCGTAAAAAAACTAGGACTAAATCTATCCTTACGCTTCCTATAGGGTGAGTTTTGTGCTCAGATAGGCAAGGCAACTGGATATGGATCCACCTTTCTCCATTGGCATTTCCACCTTTTTGTAAGCATTCCCTATGTTTTTTCGACATCGATTTTTGTCGCCAAACCGTTTGCTCTTTAATCTAAAGGCGCGTAAATTTATCAAAAAACCTGTGTGAGTAAAGTTTCAAGGCAAATTGATTTGGACACCTCCTGACATTTTTGCTGTTTACACCTGGCAGATCGAGTAATGCATACGAATAAACACTGTTATTTAAAACTACCCTAAAGTCTGGAAATCTGATGTATTCTCTCATGTGAACTTGTGCTGAACAGTTCAATTTTCTTGTTCCTTTAACCATGTTTCTCTGCTTTTTAAACGAGTGGTCGCTAGAATTTGACTAAAAGATATAAACATGTTGGTAAATAATTACACTTAAAAGGAAAGGCAGCTGAAGAAATTCATGAAGAAGAAAGAAACCAAGATTACATGACAATGTTAAAAATACAATAAAACTCAAAGTTTCCCTCAAAGCTCTTCACACTGGAAGTTTAATTGCAACGTACTGTAAGGTTAGCAACGTCGTTTCACTTTCATTTTACTTTTATTAAATCTGTAGTATTGCATTAGCAGATGAATAATATCTATAACCGTTCTGTTTTTCTTCTTTTGGCTTGAATGCCTATCTACCCCATGACGACAATCGTAGACCCTATGGTTCACTTGAACGAACGGTATATGGTCAAATGGAAGCTGGCCATCTTCCCACCAAACCTTGTGATTGGCACTTGTGAGATCTAACATTTTTTCGATTAAAAATAGAATAAGTGATTTCATTTAGTTCAAATTGAACCATTATATTCAACATTACTGTGTGATTTACGTGGTTGTATGGACATTATTATAGTACTTCTTATATTAAAGAATATGACAACATTCAGGTTTCATATAACAATTTGATCTGGACAACAGAAATAAGGAAAGATATAGATTAGTTATATTTTGAGAAAAAAAATACAAACCTGTGTTCCCAAATCCTTTTTTTTGCTTTATTTCCCCAAAAATTAGTTGTGCTTGCCAACTCGTACTCTCTAAGGAGATTTTCTGCTTCCTCTACATTTTGCACAAGTCCAGAGCGTTCAGACAGTTTGATTTTAAATAAAGAAGTCGCTGCTGAAATGTCAATACTTTCCATATGTATAAAAATATGTGCTTGTTCTTATAAGAACAGTTTACCAGCGAAAACATAAACAGAAATTTAACTTCGTTTGTATTGTGTGGTGATGTACAATATGCGGAGACTGTTTACTATTTTAAATTATTTCCATTTTCCCGCGATAAGTTTTAAATTGCCGCGAATTAAGGCTTTACACGCAAAATTATCACGCAGAATCCACGCAATACGAAAAATAAGCGTCGGGTGTCGGAAATCATCTTCGTAAGAAGTTTCCGAATGCGCCTACTTTTGCTAGATGTCCGAGTGTGACTTCCCGTTTCAACTATCGGCAATTTCTTTACAATGGCGTTTCTCTCAGACATTTTCATCACACCTAAAGCCAGTGTCACGGTAACCACGATTGGAAGGCTTTCTGGAATAGCAGCAACAGCTAAACTGCACGGTCATATAGTGACGTCATTAGACTGCATGTTCATCACGTGATTAACTGTATCGACTTCTGCTTTACCTTACTCCTATTGTAAACATCTCCAAAATCTTTCGATTTGTAGCCAGCCAAGAAGGATTATCAATGCTAAAGTTTAAATGAAAGTTCACATAAAAAAGGAGAGCAGTATTTACTATCATAAATAGATATGTCGGTGTACTTTTATTGATAGAGAAATAGACGGGGGGTTATTAAAACGGCAAAAATTGGACAGGGGGTTCCATCAACTTAGAAAATATTTTTCGAGGGAGAATGTCGATAAAAACTATATTTTTCATATTTTTTTGTGTCAGAGGTTGAAAACGAGAATCCTGTACCAAATATCAAGCAAAAAAATCATACAATAATTTCAAATATAATAAGTTCTCTGTGGTACGTTTACCAATAATATATAAATAATAAAATGACAACTGTTTGCCCAAGAAATCCATTGTTTTCTGAAGAGGAGTTTTTGGCGGCTAAAACGTGAAGATAAAAACTTTGTAGAGAGGAAAATAAAGTCTAAAGATACGTTCGCAAAAACACTATAATTTATGCATTTGAACACATTTTCCCAACCAAAAAATTTTTTACAAAAATAGGAAATCCACCCCCCCGGAAAACGAATTTTATCATATTTAAAAATTTTTATCAAAAAACTACTATTCATGCATTTGAAGACATCTTCCAAACCAAAAAGAACTTTTACAAAAATAGTAATTCCACCCCCCTTGAAAATGAAATTTATCGTATTTCAAAATTTTCATCAAAACACTATAATTTATGCATTTGAACACATTTTCCACATCAAAAAAACTTTTACAAAAAAATCGTGTCCACCCCACCTGGAAATGAAATTTTTATATTTTCATCAAAAGACTACAATTCATGCATTTAAAAACATTTTCCACATGAAAAAGAACTTTCACAAAAATAAGGATTCCACCCCCCCTGAAAATGAAAATTATCATATTTCAAAATTTTCATTAAAACACTATAATTTATGCATTTGAACACATTTTCCAAACCAAAAAGAACTTTTACAAAAATAGGAATTCCACCCCTGAAAACGAATTTTATCATATTTAAAAATTTTCATTAAAACACTATAATTTATGCATTTGAACACATTTTCCAAAACAAAAAGCACTTTTACAAAAATAAGAATTCCCCACCTGAAAAAGAATTTTACCATATTTCAAAATTTTCATTAAAAGAATACAAATCATACATTTGAACACATTTTCCACAACAAAAAGAAACTTTTATGAAAATAGTAATTCCACCCACATGAAAATGAATTTTGTCATATTTCAAAATTTTCATCAAAAGACTATAATTTATGCAATTGAACACATTTTCCACATCAAAAAACTTTTACAAAAATAGTAATTCTCCCCCCTTGAAAATGCAATTTATAGTATTTCAAAATTTTCATCAAAACACTATAATTTATGCATTTGAACACATTTTCCACATCAAAAAAACTTTTACAAAAAAATCGTGTCCACCCCACCTGGAAATGAAATTTTTATATTTTCATCAAAAGACTACAATTCATGCATTTAAAGACATTTTCCACATCAAAAAGAACTTTCACAAAAATAAGGATTCCACCCCCCCTGAAAATGAAAATTATCATATTTCAAAATTTTCATTAAAACACTATAATTTATGAATTTGAACACATTTTCCACAACAAAAAGAACTTTTACGAAAATAATAATTCCACCCACCTGAAAACGAATTTTATCATATTTCAAAATTTTCATCGAAAAACTATAATTTATGCATCTGAACATATTTTCCACAACAAAAAGAACTTTTACAAAAATAAGAATTCCCCACCTGAAAAAGAATTTTACCATATTTCAAAATTTTCATTAAAAGAATACAAATCATACATTTGAACACATTTTCCACAACAAAAAGAAACTTTTATGAAAATAGTAATTCCACCCACATGAAAATGAATTTTGTCATATTTCGAAATTTTCATCAAATGACTATAATTTATGCAATTGAACACATTTTCCACATCAAAAAACTTTTACAAAAATAGTAATTCTCCCCCCTTGAAAATGAAATTTATCGTATTTCAAAATTTTCATCAAAACACTATAATTTATGCATTTGAACCCATTTTCCACATCAAAAAAACTTTTACAAAAAAATCGTGTCCACCCCACCTGGAAATGAAATTTTTATATTTTCATCAAAAGACTACAATTCATGCATTTAAAGACATTTTCCACATCAAAAAGAACTTTTGCAAAAATAAGGATTCCACCCCCCCTGAAAATGAAAATTATCATATTTCAAAATTTTCATTAAAACACTATAATTTATGCATTTGAACACATTTTCCAAAACAAAAAGCACTTTTACAAAAATAAGAATTCCCCACCTGAAAAAGAATTTTACCATATTTCAAAATTTTCATTAAAAGAATACAAATCATACATTTGAACACATTTTCCACAACAAAAAGAAACTTTTATGAAAATAGTAATTCCACCCACATGAAAATGAATTTTGTCATATTTCAAAATTTTCATCAAAAGACTATAATTTATGCAATTGAACACATTTTCCACATCAAAAAACTTTTACAAAAATAGTAATTCTCCCCCCTTGAAAATGAAATTTATCGTATTTCAAAATTTTCATCAAAACACTATAATTTATGCATTTGAACACATTTTCCACATCAAAAAAACTTTTACAAAAAAATCGTGTCCACCCACCTGAAATGAAATTTTATATTTTCATCAAAAGACTACAATTCATGCATTTAAAGACATTTTCCACATCAAAAAGAACTTTTGCAAAAATAAGGATTCCACCCTGAAAATGAAAATTATCATATTTCAAAATTTTCATTAAAACACTATAATTTATGCATTTGAACACATTTTCCAAACCAAAAAGAACTTTTACAAAAATAGGAATTCCACCCCACCCCCTGAAAACGAATTTTATCATATTTAAAAAGTTTCATTAAAACACTATAATTTATGCATTTGAACACATTTTCCAAAACAAAAAGCAATTTTACAAAAATAAGAATTCCCCTCCTGAAAATGAATTTTACCATATTTCAAAATTTTCATTAAAAGAATACAAATCATACATTTGAACACATTTTCCACAACAAAAAGAAACTTTTATGAAAATAGTAATTCCACCCACATGAAAATGAATTTTGTCATATTTCAAAATTTTCATCAAAAGACTATAATTTATGCAATTGAACACGTTTTCCACATCAAAAAACTTTTACAAAAATAGTAATTCTCCCCCCTTGAAAAAGAAATTTATCGTATTTCAAAATTTTCATCAAAACACTATAATTTATGCATTTGAACCCATTTTCCACATCAAAAAAACTTTTACAAAAAAATCGTGTCCACCCCACCTGGAAATGAAATTTTTATATTTTCATCAAAAGACTACAATTCATGCATTTGAAGACATTTTCCACATGAAAAAGAACTTTCACAAAAATAAGGATTCCACCCCCCTGAAAATGATAATTATCATATTTCAAAATTTTCATTAAAACACTATAATTTATGCATTTGAACACATTTTCAAATCAAAAACTTTTACAATAATAGGAATTCAACCCCCCCCTGAAAACGAATTTTATCATATTTCAAAATTTTCATCAAAATACTATAATTAATGCATTTGAACACATTTTCCTTATCAAAAAGAACTTTTACTAAAAAATCGAGTCCACCCCCCTGAAAATGAGTTTTATCATAGTTTCCTATTTTCATCAAAAGGCTATAATTCATGCATTTGAACACATTTTCCATTGAAAACCATTGAACACCATTAAAAAAGAAATTAACAACAGAATGAAATAAATGGCTGCGTTGCCGACAAAGGTAGCACAAATCTGGACTTTACAGTTATTGCTTGGTTTCATTTCACCATAAAATGCTTCTCTCCATTGCAGTCGCTCTCACTGTCCAAGAAATTATGTCACTCAGTTGAGCTGGAGAAACTTCCCGATGTGAATAATAAACAATGCGAACTCCTTGCTCAAAGATGGCTTTCGCCATGTCGCAGTCGAGTTTCGTGCTGCATAGAATAACAGACATTGCCTGATTTAAAATAAATTCACCATAAGACAAAATGAAAATTTTTTAAACAATCTCGGTTCTTTCATAAAAAAATAATGTTTCACGAAACACTTTTTGGAAGACGGGGGGTAGGGATAGGTAGTAAAGCATTTTGGGGAACTTAGATAAAGCTATTCGTAGTTTTAATTACTTTCGAATCTCACAGTTAATTTTTAACACCTCAGACCATAACACATCCTCTACGTTTAATGTTTATACAAAGTGATCAATAGGCGTGTTACAACTCAAATACATAACATGGCATAAATGAGGTAAAGTTAGAGAGCAACATCCAACTGGAAGATGACCCAACTCCACAAACTTCGTTTGAAAAGTTGCCTTTAAAAAAACACGACGAATATGTCAACTGAAATAAAAATTACGTAATGTTGTACTGAGGAGTCACTAGGGGGTGAACAAAGTACTCAATTATATTAAGGGGTGTGGGTAAAGAGGGAAGTATGGGGGTAAAGGAAACAGAACACGTTTTGGGGAACTTAGATAAAGCTATTCGTAGTTTTAATTACTTTTCAATCTCACAGTTAATTTTTAACACCTCAGAACATAACACATCCTATCAGGTTCAAGAAAAGAGAACATTTTAATGTTTATATAAAGTGATCAATAGGCGTGGATACAACTCAAATACATAACATGGCAAAATATGACCTAGTGCTCTGGCCTCCGTTTTATATAAAATGGTCACGTGTACCTGTGAATGACCAAATAAATGAGGTAAATTTAGAGAGCAACATCCAACTGGAGGATGACCCCACTCCACAAACTTCGTTTGAAAAGTTGCCTTTAAAAAAACACGACGAATATGTCAACTGAAATAAAAATTACGTAATGTTGTACTGAGGAGTCACTAGGGGGTGAACAAAGTACTATATCATATTAAGGGGTGTGGGTAAAGGAAACTGAACCCGTTGAGGTTTAACATCGCCACATAAATTTTTTCACTTTGGGGATTTTCGTCTGAATGTATTATTGACGTGTTTATTGCATTCATTGGTGAAGTATATTGACCAATGAAAAACGACTCAATAAATGTTTGACATATGATATTCAAGAAAGTTCGGCTGTTTTAAAAATTATATCTATTCCTTTCTTTTTTCCACAAAACTGTCAAAAATGACTTAAATGTTAGTGACGTGACGGTATGCGCAAAAAACTCTTTTGAGACAATCAATATTTTCCATATTAAATATAACTCTGATATTAAACTGTTGAAAACACAGATGAAGTCAGACCAGCTAGGATGAGTAATTTTATAAACTCAATACTATTACCTTTTCTGAAGCAAAGACTATATCACACAATGCGAGAAGGGAAAGACCAAATCCAGCTGTTGGACCGTTTACTGCAGCGATCAAAGGTTTAGGACACGTGACAAGAAGTTGTAGGTCGTATTTATTGCAGGTCTACACCACAATCTGAATAATCTGCACCTGTATGCATTTAACGGCATAAATGTGCCATTCAATGAACAACCCAATAAAACAGTACCATCAATAAAAACCATTGAGATTTTCACAAGAACAATAGAGATAAATCAAGAGGCATATAATCATTTATCACAAAACCTTTTCTATTGATGATGTCGGCTATAACTAAACTTTTTATATCTTCTTTTGTAGCTACTTCATTCCTTTATATACGCAACTTCGAGCAAAGGGAAAGGGACCACTTCAATACCCCAGTTATATCATCACATAAAGAATGTTTAGTGCAGAGTTGATCTTCTGTGAGTATCAGTTGACCACCTTCAGGTGGGCTCATATAATAATGGGGCCCATCATCATTATATGAACAAACAACTGACATCCACAAAGAATCTAAACTACAAACAAACATTCTTGGACATGAATCACCATGACAAATGAGCAACGAAAAACTAGTAAGAGTAATTGAAGTTAATGACAGAGGTGGTAAAGGGACTTTCACAACTCCATCCATGTGTGATCTACAATATGAGAAAATATGAAATAATGATATGCAAAGTAACAATGCATCAGCAAATTTAATTTGTCATGAAATCTCACGCATTTCTTTCATATTATATTACATTGACTCCCAAAGACTATAGTTCCTGCACTTAACACAATAAGACTAGAGTTCATGAACATAACTCCTGACTGTTATAGTCTATGCCCTAAATCACAAATATTATAATGAATCCACCTAACTCACTAACACTATACTTCCTGCATCTAACTCATAAATACTATAATTCACACAATTAGCTGGCAAACACTATATTTCATGGACCTCACACTCAAAAATTATAGTTTATGCACACAACTCCAAAGATTACATTTCACACACCTAAGTACCAATAATTAAATACAATAGGTTTTTATGAGATGACTTTTATCATAATATCTTTTTAGACGTATTCCTGACGCTAGCAAACGTGAAAATCAAGTTGTTGGTGATTATATCTGCTAAATATGATTGAAGAAAAACATCGAGCCAAGAATCATCTAAAGATATAGAAACAGAACATAAACTTACCACATCGCTTTCAATTTCATTGATAATGGCTTCTCCACCAAATTTCAGCGAACGAATTTTGACCTTGCCTAAATGTAAAAGGAGTAATGTTGCAAAGGAAGCAAAACGAGAAATGTCCGACGTCAATATATCTCACATTCCAAATATATTTTTCACGTTTTTCAGCCAAAGCCGCGTGTCGCTTTTCACGACACACTTTACGGGAACGGAATCGCAACCTTCAATGCAACAAGCCCCTAGCCAGCATATAATTACTAGAGAAAGCATAGTTTTTACATATGTAAAAAATTGACGCTCAATATTGCAAAAGCATATTGAAAGGAAAACCGAATAATAAATTATTATGGGAAAACTGAAAATGTTACCGATAAATAGGCATTTCTCAAAATCATTGTCCTTTGCCTTGCCGTTATTTTGAGCAGCCCTGTTCTTCTTGCTTAGTTAACTCAATTTTCAACAAGGTATTTTTATCTTAATGCAGTTAAGAGTTAAGGTATGATTGTCACACATTTCTTATTAATTTGCACTCAGGCGAATGAGATGTTACTCGTTGGAAAAAACTGACTGCCGTCGAAGCTTGTAACTACGGTTTGGTAATAGAAGTTATTCCTCAAGCCGTTTTGAAAAAGAAATTAACAACAGAATGAAATACATGGCTGCGTTGCCGACGAAGGTAGCACAAATCTGGACTTTACAGTTATTGCTTGGTTTCATTTCACCATACAATGCTTCTCTCCATTGCAGTCGCTCTCATTGCCCAAGAAATTATGTTGCTCAGCTGAGTTGAAAAAACTTCACGATGTGAATAATAAAGAATGCGAACTGATTGCTCAAAGATGGCTTTCGGAGGAATGCGCGCAAGCAGTGATGACTTTTTTACAACGCATATCAAAAATATAGTTGAAACATTAAGTTGATTCCTGTTTATGAAATGTTCGATGTATTTTCTTTCTGTGTATTTTAATCAGTTTGATAAAAACCATTTACACCAAAGTGTTAAGCGTACAAAAGCATCTGCGCAAACATCTACTTGATGTCACGTGACAACATGTTAATTAATGACACTTATTTTTAAACAACTGCATCAATTTTCAACAAATGCGCACGAAATAAGGTTATTGCGACTAAAAGTCCGTTACGCCAGCAGTAAACACTGAAGTCTCAATGACTTGGACGATACAGAACGAAATTTCCAGCAAAAATTTTTTCGCTATGTTTTGGAACCTGATTCAAAACGCAAGTTTTCTCCTCCAAAGTAAAGATTTTAAAAATCTTGGTTAAATGAACGAATATGTTTTGTTATTCAACTCAAGTTACGAATGATTTACACCAACAACGCTACAAATTCCGCTGCGTAAAGGTTACAAACGGATCATTAGGAATACAATTCCGCTGCGTAACTGTTACAAACGGATCATTGGGACACAATCTCCTATTTGTAAAATAAATATTAGCATGCGCCATAAGTCTGATCGCAAGTATACCTGGTTGGTAAGTCATTCCTGTAAGCTCGTCCACCATCTTCAAACGATGCCATCCAAAATATCATCGTTAGTGATGTACTTTTAAAACAAATCGTATTCCTAATGATTTTTAAACTCAAGTTCTTCATATCACTGCTGACCATCATCGTCTTTATGTCTCGCAGACACTACAATATTAAATATGCTGCTGTACTATTTGTTGACATGGATTTTTTATAAGTTCGAAACTGTAAATGTTTTCATAATCTGCGACGCAAACGTCCGTGAACAATAGAAATTTATTGCATTTTCAAAGGTCCCGTGTCCAGTCCCTCTCTCTCTAGTTGCTAAGCTCCGCCCACCCCCACTTCTTCTGCTTTCCAATAGTGCCCAATCTCTCTCCCTCGTTAAAATAGACACACAAACCTGTCTAGAAACTAGTGAAAATCTCGCCAAACGTGAATTGAGTTCCTCCTCGAAATGTTTGAATGATAAAATTTCTGCGACAATTCCGCGTTCCTTTGCCATGTCGCAGTCGAGTTTCGTGCTGCATAGAATAACAGACAAGGCCTGATTTAAAGGGAATTCACCGTTAGACCAAATGAAAATTTTATTAAAGCATCTCGGTTCTTTTATAAAAAAATAATTATGTTTCACGATACACTAATTTTAGGAGGGGAGAGCGGGTAGGGATATGGAGTAAAGAATTTTGGGGAACTTAGATAAAGCTATTAATAGTTTTAATTACTTTTCAATCTCACAGTTAATTTTTAACACCTCAGAACATAACACATCCTATCAGGTTCAAGAAAAGAAAACATTTTAATGTTTATATAAAGTGATCAATAGGCGTGGATACAACTCAAATACATAACATGGCAAAATATGATCTAGTGCTCTGGCCTCCGTTTAATATAAAAAAGTCACGTGTACCTGTGAATGACCAAATAAATGAGGTAAATTTAGAGAGCAACATCAAACTGGATTTCCCGTCAAATCAAAGGAAAGCTTGGATATGACATGCAATATGCAGGTATAAAGTTGTAGAGAAAAATAAAAAACATTTTTAACGGTGTCACGGATATTACGAGTGCCGTAACAAAGTGTTGACGCGTTTCACATGCATTTGTAAAAACAAGCTTAAGTAGACAAAGAGCATGACAAAAATATATGATGGAAAACTTGCTCAGCGCATCTACAAGCACCAATTTCAGAGCTCGCTCTGTCACAAATTAATTGAGAATCTGAGAATGCGTTGTCAACTCCACAAACTCTCCAAGCTCATGGTAACGACCAACTGGATGTACTAGTACCGATTTTGGAGTAATTAGCTTCCTCAGTCACACGTTTTAAGACAATCATCTGCGCATGCGCAGTCTCATTAAGCATGCACACTCAACTTGACCAGGTACCAAAGTTCTGGTCATGGCAACGACCAACTGCATCTACTAGCACCAATTTTAAAGTAAATAGCATGCTTAGTAACAATTTAATAGAGAAATCGTGTCCGCATGCGCTCGAGCATGCGCAATCCACTCGAGTAATTGTTCATAGTCATGAAAACGACCAACTATATGTACTTACACTACATTTGTGTCAATTAACTCATTAGTCGCAAATTATCAAAGAAATCATCTGCGCATGCGCAGTAACGATAACAATCATCCCACAACTTTCGTACGCCTTTAAATTTTGGTATATATATATAAAGCTAAAACTTCATATAGTAGATTTCAACTAGCATTGGAAGCTGGGTGCGATGTAGTATGCAGTGGCTTAGGAGCCCTCACTCTCCCTGCGTACCCTGAGCAAAGCCTATCGCAGGTGATCTCAGGTGGTCTTATGGGCGGAAGCTTGCTATTGGCATATCCCAAGTAGGATAACGTGGAGGGGCCGAAATCTCCTACCGTTAACATGCGGCGTTCTCTTACCTTGCGCTTAAGAAGGTATCGGGAAGCATGGACCGAAAACGGGGTTTTTTGCTTTCGAATTTTATCTTTTTGTTTTCTTCTCATAAAACAAACCAAGCAATGTTTCAAGTAACTTCTTATGACCCTGTCTTTTTCTGACACTTATAATTAAAGACAACTTTAAACATGTTTTATACCAATTTTATCGGTTTATATCTTTCTGATTTAATTCTCCCATTTACTGTTTCTCATGTATCACGAGCAAACCATCCATATGTTTCATGGAAAACAAACAACGATTATGTGGTTCCCTTAGTTAACATGCGACGCTCTAGTGATCAACTATCTCGGGGTATCGGTAGTCATGGACCGAAAACAGGATTCTTTGGTTTTCAAAATTTGTCTTTTTCTTTACAAGAATTCTTCTCATAAAAAAAACTAGAACGTCCAAGAATACTTCAAAAGTTGAAACAACTTCTGCCTTTTTGAATTATAATTGATATAATGATACGTAGATGAGCACTCGTATTTACTAATTAGCAGACCTGTATATATTATATATTACAGATAAACTTCAAAATACTTATCTTCCATCTAGCAATCCAGTATCAGACTCTTTAAATTATTTGGTAAGAAAGTTTTCTGTATTCCAAGAGTTGTTCCATCCATCACCACCTTCTGAGGAATTCTTCCACATAATTCACAAAAAAACCCATTGTCAAAATCAATATCAAGCAACCTTAATAAGAGAAAATTCAATAACTTAATAAAACAAGCGATCACTATCTCAATGGAATATTCATATTTTGCAGCTGAAAATGAAATGATGCTTACCGTATCATGGCAATGATAGCGAGACGAAACTTGGCGTAAGTTATTTCCTTTGGGAAATTCAAATTACCCGAAGACATATGCAACATAATATTTGTACATAGGTAAACAGAACAAGAAAAAAAATAAAAAACATTCAAAAGATATAGTGCGAGAAAATTAAATAATGGACAAACGTAGCTACTAAGGCTTCGGCAAATTTTCATTAAAAAGTACCTCGACGTTATGAAAAGCCGAATGTAATCTTTTAGAACGGCATGAGATATTGCATATGATCCAAACCATACAATCCTGTTTTCAATGCCATCATAATGCTTTTTCGTAGCACAAGAGGAGCAAGGTCTACAATACACTAAATAATTTATTTAAGTCAAATAATTATGAAGTGAAGCGTAACCTATAACAAATCAGAACTTACCCTTCACATCATGGATTGAACAAAAGTACGCAACTGAACACAAGTCTACGTACAACCATTCATCTTGAATAGAACGTTTATCCCACTCTGCACCACAAGAACAAATACCACTTTCAGATGGCGCCAAAATTTTATGACCATTTTTTTCAGGAAGATCAGTAAAATCGCTTGCATCATTCTCATTGCCTAAAATAATTAAATAGTAATATTTACAAAATGCTAGAAAGTGCTAAATACCATACCGATAAAGGAAATAGTATATGTAAAGCTAAAAGGATGTTCACCATTGCAGATTATCTTGCATACCTGTTTCAAATAAAGAAACCTTTTCTTTGCTAAGTGTAGCCAATTCAAAATAGTCTCGCATCTGGTGTAATTCCAAAGGAAAACTTAAAAAAGTGCCAATGGAGAATCCATTTCATCCTCGTCAACGATTTGCATGGCTTTTGCAAGGGTTGTCACATGAATGCAATGATATGACGAATAGCTGCAACATTTTAACTCGGGCTGGGGCGGCATTACTTATGAATACACTAAAGTACAAATCCCCCATGGACTATTCACTGGTTTTACAGCAATCCACTGAACCTCCCTGCACACTGCACTAAACAAGTCCTAAAATATGTAAAATCATTTATCTTTAAGGTTGTATTATGTGTGTGTATGTATGTGTGTGTATGTGTATGCAGATTAATAATTATGATTAATTATGACTTCACAAAATCCTTAGAAAGTGCTTAATATATATATATCAGGCACGTAACGCAAATGGTGAATATGACTTTACTATTTTTGTCATACATTTAGTTTATACTACTTAATGTATTTACTGTAAGTATATGGCTATGTATGTATGTGAGTATGAATGTGTATACCTCAATAGTCATAAATAAATTCAATTTGCCCTGTTGGTTATCACCCTAATAGCTTTATAGAAGCTCCTGAACTTAGGCACAGGATGTATGGTAACAAATTGTGGGGTATTAGAAGGTTGAGAAACAATACGTGTATTTGTACAAAAAAGTTATTTTCACATAACAAAATATACTTCTTCAGGTTGCATCTCATGGTAGGAATGATCACTGAAAACAGACTGCATCATGGATGTGGATTCTGCATTCATAAAAGAAATTCAATGAGATAAATATATTGTGTAAATAATCATTCACAAGTTTTAACAATATTTTTGCTTGTAAAGCTGTGCTGGTTAACATCCACATGTAATAAGAACAATGTCGAACAAGGGTCTTGTAAAAACACAGAAGGATGACTTCACAAGGGTTTGAAATGTACAATAAACTGATATTTAAGGATGAAGACATTTTCTCCCATACCACATGAAGAACTTTACATTGAAAAAATAAGCCAAATACAAATTTGAGACATTCACTACATGCAATGTCAGATTAATATGTAACAAGTTCTCACATCTTTGACAAGGGTCTTGAAACAAATAGTATGTAAGTGTAAGTCAAAATTTGGTGAAGCTGTTCAGACACCTTATATCCTGAAAGAGTAACACACAACACTTACTTTTTTCAATAAAATCTTTGGCTTCAATACCAAACTTTCTATCATACACAACCAGATATTTTTTCCATTGCTAATATGTGTATGCAACTAGGATATGGTATATCTGACAAGTACAAAAATGTTGTTTGGCCTGTTTTAATCATTTCATTTCAGTAACATCTATTTTACATACCTTTTTGAGGATCTAATTGTATATTATTAGGTAGGGCATCAACAAATTGCTTTCTATTTGCATCACATGAGCATCACAATATCCAACCATAGCCATCAAGCAATAGGTGGGGATATCGACGTACAAATACAAATTAATTATGCTGAAGAAAAAAATACATGCAGATTATAGCACCAAAAAAAGCGTATTGAGTAATGTCATTTAGTTGGGTATATACCCAACATTGAAATTATGGAAATAAAATTTGACATCACCATAACTGTTCTTTTGTTTGCATTATAATTATGAACAACAAAGGATTGCTGACGTGATACATTTGACGCAAAGTCAAACTGTAACAATAGCCCAGTATAGTGGCCAGTGGGTGACAAATGACTCTGAAAGAGCAAGTAAACAGTAATTATTAATGTTCACTGTTTCAAAAATATCTATTGTAATATATTTTTATGTTTGTTGAGCACATTTCTACCAGATGTTAATAAAGTTTTGCTAGACAGTGTTTCATGCATAAGCAATCAACAAGCATATTGTCAATTTATAACACATTAAAAACATGACTAGTGGTAAACAGTATAAAGTATAACTGTATATGTGAGAACTACTTGACTATGTTGACATGGTTGTTTGGGTTCTTCTGTAATAATAGAGATAGATTGCTTGGTAAAGATATCTTTAGAGTCCTACAAATAAAGACCATTATTTAATTTAAAATGTGTACAGACTTTTAATAAGTGTTTAAATAATGCATGCCTTCTTTAAATTACTTCAAAATTTTTTAGTTATTTCTAGTGAAAGCAGTCCTACTATAACCACTTCCAATGACTTTTCATGAGAAACAATATCAATATGTACATTAAAAACCTGTGTTTTGGTGGTTAACTCTTGGTGCTTGTCATAATTTTCAGCAATATCTTCACTTTGTTCATTCTACATATAAATGAAAAAACCCCATAAACATAGCGTATTTTTATATCTACATAGTTTTACAATATATGTAAACTTACCAAATCCCCAAATTCATTTTCTTGTTCAAAAAATTGAGATTCATATGACACACTGCTATTCTATTAACATATATGACATTGTGATTAAAGGATGTAGAGAATCCAGACTTGACATTGGAAAATGTGCTCCGAATAAGTGTTTTTCCTTACACCACATTGTGGGCATAAATAAATTTGTACACATACTTTTGTTAATATAACTGTGGTAATAAAAATAAATTAATATGAAATTGTGCAACCAGAAACAATAAAAGAACACTTTAAAATTCCTACCGCATCATCTTTTGTGTGTTTCCTTTCCTCTCCACGTTATTGTAAAAGAAGTCATTTGAGCGTCTGAATTTCTTCCTGAATTGATACATTTTGCAAGTGTACCCAAAAAATAATACCCCGATTTATAAAAACCAGTACTGCACGTGTTCTTGGATTGACAAAGTTAGCCTAGAATTAGTCTAAGTACCATTCTCCCAGCCAGACTTCCCGATATATATTTAAAAAAGTACTAAGCATAGTACTGAGTGACTGAGCCCTGTTGATCGAATGCCTTGCTTCGAACTTTTGATGTTGCAAACTCCTAAAAAATATGAATACGCGAAGAAATATTGTCCTCATACATGGACTTTGAAAAATGTAGTAAATGGAAGCCCTGAAATTTCTTTCTTAAGCTGCACCAGTCGGATAATATACACAATATAGTTAACATACCACTTGTTCAGAATACGCCTTTTTGAAAGCATGTCCATAATTATTCACTATCATCCATTGTAACCACTATCAACATCCTAATGTCATTGGTCAAAAATAGTCACATGTTTGATTTACTTTTGCCTTTCATTCATGTCATTTCTAGATATCAATTTTCTTATTCGTCCCAAGTTCAATCAATAATAAAAAAATATTTATTGTAAATTTTATTATAGCAAATGAACGTGACGCCAAGAGTTTGTAAATCACATGCAATTTTTGGTCGTAGTATAGTGAACTATCTATCTCGACCTTATTTAAACCTGAACATTTTTTACGAAGATGGTTCGAAGTTCTCTGCAATCTCTCACCAGTTTAAAGAAGCAAAAGACAAAGTAGGATCTTTAACTCAAGATCCAGGGAATGAATTGAAGTTAAAGATGAACGCCCTTTTTAAGCAGGTATTTTACGATTCATAAAGATATTGTATCCGGTTTTTACATAAAGCTTGAACATTGTTTGTTGTATCTCCTACCTACAAGCTCTTCAATTAAATTAAATGGTGACTTTACATTTTTAATGCACAATGTGCATCATTGCATTTGAATCACATTTTTGCAAAGGCACAGTGAATTTTTTTCAATTATAACTGTTCACAGTCCCACCATACAATACAATCAAAGTTAAAAATAAGACGAACCCAAATAACAATATACATTTCCAGGGTTCTTTAGGCAAATGTAATACACCAAAGCCTGGGACTTTGGACTTTGTTGGAAAGGCAAAATGGAATGCATGGAACGATTTGGGTGATTTATCACAGGTGAATATTTAGTTTAAGAAAGGCTGCACTTATCTTATAATGAACATTCAATATGTATCTAGTTTCAAACATCACCAAAGGACTGTATCTTTCAACAATTTTATTGAACACTCTCACAAGTCTTACTAAAATCTATCGTCATCAAATTATTTACAGTAAAAAAGTTGTTTTGTGCAAAGTTGACAGCACACCGTTAATTAAGAACTGAGTGTGTGGGTCTTCAGGAAATTATGAGTACATATGCACCTACCGGAACATACAGCTAAAATATCTGCATGTAAATCTGTGCTTTTCAATGGTTTTAATATACATAGTTTCTCTCCAAGCCATGCAATCTGAATTATATCCCCTATTTGTATTTACGAAGAATTCCTTAACATTTAGGAGAGTAAAATCTTGTACTTAACATTCTTAGTATTGGTGATGCAGGAAAAAAATGCAAATGTACCATTGATTCTCTATCAAATACCTATGTACTTTTGAAAAAAACTTCTATTGCATGTAATGAATACTTTTAAATTGAACTTTTCTTTTAGGTAGATGCACAAAAACAGTGTATAGCACTTGTGGAATCTTTACTAGGTGATTTTGAACTTTGCTGTGTATTATAAACACAAAGCTTTTCTGCAAAATATTCTGTATAAACATCATTTCGCTGTTGTGTACTACAATCTTGAACGCAACAGCAATGTAGAGACATGTAGCAAAGCAGGCCCTCTCTTTCACTTTCTAGCTAGTTTTGAGTTCATTGTTTGCCTCGTGATAACAAGATGCTTCTTCGACCTTACTCTTCCTGTTACCCAATTACTCCAATCTTCTAGTAACGATATTGCAGATGGTTTGCATTTGATAATTCTTTAAAAAACTTAGGTCGTGCAATACGTAATGACATCGATAACTATCATACTAGATGGTATAAAATTGCTTTAGACTTAGCAGCGAAGGTCAATGTTGAAGAAGGTAAACCTCGCACTTTTCATCGTCAGATAAGTCGCAGCAACATCCCTGCTGACTGCACTTCAGTTTACTATAAGAGATCACTATCACGATTCCTGTAGTCGATCATTTAAATTTGGAGTTAGCCAGAAGATTTGAAGAATCTTCTACTAATGTTTACTATGGTTTATATCTAATTCCATCCAAATTAATTTCTTATCTCTCTCATTCCAAGTCAGGATCCGCACGCTGGCAGGATAAGTTCACTTTATTTGCTACCATGTTTGCTGATGATTTTACAAATCCTATTGCTTTGGATGGTGAGCTTGAATTGTGGGAAACATATTTTACTATCATAAATAGAAATTTCGGTGTACATTTATTGATAGAGAAATAGACGGGGGGGTTATTAAAAGGGCAAAAATTGGACAAGGGGTGCCGTTAACTTAGAAAAAATATTTCGTGGGAGAATGTCGATAAAGACTATAGTTTTCATATATTTTTTTGTGTCAGAGGTTGAACGAGAATCCTGTACCAAATATCAAGCAAAAAAATCATACAATAATTTCAAATATAATAAGTTCTCTGTGGTACGCTTACCAATAATACATAAAGAATAAAACGATAACTGTTTGCACAAGGAATCCATTGTTTTCTGAAGAGGAGTTTTTGGCGGCTAAAACGTGAAGATATATAAAGTATATCCAAATCACAAACGAAACTACCTTCACATGACCAAATTACTGTCCATATAAATGATGTATGTAATAAAAAGCTACCTTGAAAACTTAATCAAACCCTTCTTTTCGCAATCATCTGCAACACCTCAAACTCAATCGGAACTCTTGAATTTCTCGCAGCGTAGCGGAAAGGAATAGGCATGAAATCAGGATACTCATCTCCACCATCACAGCTATTTTGATTTCTTCCTTACAACTCTAACATTGTCACGGATATTACGAGTGGCGTAACAAAATGTTGAAGAGTGTGATAAGCATTTGTCAAAACAAACCAACACCAAAATTAATACCAAAATCAACACCAAAATCAATACCAAAGTCAGCACCAACACCAAAATTAATACCAAAATAAACACTAAAACCAGCTCCGATACGAAAATCAATACCAAAATTAACACTAATACCAAAATCAGTACCGAAATCAACACCAACACCAAAATCAATACCAAAGTCAACATCAAAGCCAACACTAATACCAAAATAAATACCAAAACCAACACCAACACCAACACCAAATCAATACCAAATTAGTGTTTATCCAAAGAGTTTCTTAACACATTACACAATTCTAAAATATTACACATTAATGCACAATATTATTTATAAAACATGTTAAATATCTTTCTTGACACTACTATGTCAACAAATTTTGTTCTCATGCAGCATTAAACAAGCATGAAAAGAAGCCAATGTTCCATAATTTCAGTAATAATTTCAATAAAAAATATTGTCCACTTCAGCAGTTGGTTATGGATTGTTCTGAATAGTTTTCAATCTTGTTGAATTATCTTAGTTTAAATTATCTAAAAATTTCCAACCAACAATTTGGATAGCACATATCATAGCATTTTTGAATTATGTTCTTTTTTGTAGCACACCAAGATATCTCTACCTAATTCAAAATTACGAGTACATCATTCTGTTCTAAGACATCGGCCAACATCATGGCAAAGTTAACTACAAACTTTGTCAAGATTTATCTATCAGTTGACAGACATACCATAGGCGGCCCAATAAATCACTTAGCTAACTAAATTGTATAAACAAACGATAACTCACCCCATTTCATTGTAACAGACCGTGCGCTGCAAAACTTTGTATTAATTGATTATATATATATATATATACAAAGCGTATAACAATGTGCCCTCCCGGATATCATCATAGTAAAATGGTGACTCCTGCACTTGGGACACAGTACGTACGGTTACACATTGTATGGATTGTATTGTAGAGTCACTACAGTGCTCAAACCTATAAATGTGAGCTTTGCATATCGCGAACACGGTGAACGTCTCCATATGAGGCTCTCTACACAATCCGACAGTGCTCAAACTACGCACGCGTAGTGAGCGTAATATACAAAGTGTATATACAATGTGCCCTCCCGGCTATCACCATATTAAAATGGCGACTCCTGCACTTGGGACACAGGACACATCGGAGTAGTCTTGATGTCAATTCTGATGTTCCGTTTATATATGGTAATGTCACTATTTTACTGGTTCGTCTGTATCTTCGTTAGGTTTTCAGCTTGGGGTTTGTTGTGTATTTTGTTTAATATTTTGTTGATAAAGTTTCATGGGTAATTGTTGTTTATGAATGTGGAGTATAAGTAGTTGCGTTCATTTTTCTTGGCTTCTTCTGTATTGCAGTGGGTTTTAATCCTGTTAGCTAAGAGAGTTCGTATGCAACTAATTTTTTGTTGTGTGGAGTGATTGCTATTAAAGTTGAGTATTTGGTCTGTGTGTGTATTTTTGCGGAATACTTGTGTGTTTAATGTGCCGTCATGTGATCTGGTAAGTAGAGTATCTAGGAAGGTAAGTTGTTTGTTCTGTTCTTTGTCCATGGTGAAGGTTATGTTCTGTGTGGTGTTGTTTATTGTGTGTAGAATGTGTTCTGTTTTGTCTTTCTCGACGATAGCAAAGATGTCGTCAACAAATCTTCTCCATAGTCTGATGTGTGTGTTGTTAGTGACTGACTGCTTTTCAAGGTGTTGCATAACAGCTTCTGCAAGGAAGGTGGATAAAGGAGAACCCATTGGTGTTCCTGAGATTTGTCGGTAATACGAATGTTGGAAGGAGAATTCAGTGGAGAGGCAGAGCTCAAGCAGGTCGATGATATCGTCTTGGTCTAGTTCGGTTGTGATTTTCCACGAGTTGTTGTTAGTAAGTAGTTCGTTTGTGACTTGTTTGGCTATGTTTAGTGGTATGGATGTGAAAAGTGATACATCATAAGATATCATGATTTCGTTTGGTTTTAGTTTTACATTTTTAATATTGGTGAGGAAAGTGGTGGCATTTTTGATAGTATGATGTAATGATTTGACTAGTGGGTGCAGAATATTAGAAATATATTTTGATAATTCATACGTTGGTGATCCAGGAAGAGATACAATCGGTCATAGCGGGTTGTTTTCTTTGTGAATTTTTGGTAGTCCATAGAATTTGGCGGTGGAGGAGTCGTTGGGTCGGATTCTTTTGTAGACGGTTTCGTTAAGTTTCTTTTTGCTTTTAGTTGTTTTAATTTCTTGTTGATGCGGTTTGTAGTGGTTTTGTTGGGGTCTGTTTGGAGAGGTTCATACGTGTTGGTGTCTTGTAAGAGGGTCTTCGCTTTGTTGATGTAGTCTTATTTGTCCATGATTACGTTGTAAACGTTCTCTGGTATTGAAGAAATACGTTGTAAGCGCGACAGGCCAATTTGAAACACTGTTCTACACTTTATCTTCACAAATATTTAGTTTTCTGTAACGTTTCACACGCTAAGTAGCTCTAATTGAACACAAAATACACTACAGCTACCCTCAATAAGAAAATACAGTGTTTCCCTGTGCTTACCTTTTATTTAGTGATGAATGTCGTCATAATGAGAAT
Source organism: Xenia sp. Carnegie-2017 (assembly GCF_021976095.1). Taxonomy (NCBI): domain Eukaryota; kingdom Metazoa; phylum Cnidaria; class Anthozoa; order Malacalcyonacea; family Xeniidae; genus Xenia; species Xenia sp. Carnegie-2017. The sequence continues at coordinate 6,650,504 of NW_025813469.1, read as the reverse complement.
CGTAATGAATCATAATGAGAATAATTCTCTGCTGTCAAGAAGAACATTATTTTAAAACATTAAAGACAACAAGTGGAAACACAAATACAAAAATGGACTATGGAGGATAAAGTTTTTAGATAACATGGTTAAATAACACTAGCGAAACTTTCAATAAAAGATCACTCCTGACAAATCATAAGACTGGAGCATATAGTGACTCGAGTTTCAACATTCGATCACTCCTGATGAAGACACTACGCTAGAATATATGTAAACTTATCTTTCAACAACATATCGTTCATGCTCAAGATATTAGACTGACGTACGACAATCTCTAATGTCATATAAATCTCGATAAAAAATCTGGTCCCCGGAGTTGACATGCTATCAGATAGGCAACAAACAAAGATGAGATAGCTGTACAAACCTGTATTATCGCAGCAAAGCTTCAAATCTTTAACAAGATGATTACAGATGTATAACATGAAAATAGCGATCAATATTAGTAAAGTTGGCTTAAGGATGTAATTTAATGTAAACATACGTTGAAATTAAACAGTTACAATTAACTATATCGTATAAATATCCTTTCCTATTTAAAATAATCTATATCATTATCCTCAATAACGAACTATACACATTGCTGCATTTGACCTCGGGTGTGTTGGGGAAACGTCATGTAAGGAGTCTCAAAGTACCAATATAAATTAGCAAACTTTGTGATCTATCTTACCAAATGGACTTAAATTGAGCAATAAAAAAATCTTAATCTTCAACAAAGCATATCCAAAAGATTTCTATAAATGTATAAAAAGTATACAATCGTTAAAAAGATCACGCTTGCACGCTTTTTGCTTCACCAACTGAGCAAAGATTCTCTTTTTCTTTGAACTGCTTGTCAACAATCATTGCAAGATTATTCAAAAACTCTTCTGAGGTTATCGTTTGTGCCTATTACGTAGGTTTGAGGGACAATATAAGTACATGCATGTACAACAAAGAACACGGGTGAAGGCTTTAATTCGTATTACTTACTTTCGAATACAGCGCATGTGCAAGGAATGGTAGTTTACGAAGAGTTCGACCACTTAGTTGATAACTTTTTCTAAACAAGAAAATGAGAGAAAGAATAATTCGTATGTTTATCACAGTGAGAAGCTTGACTGCTCCTTGCAAGTTCAAAAGGAGAAGGGCCTCCCAAAGAAACCTAACCAAAAGTCAACCAATATTCGTGATTATTTGAGAGTGGTCCATTACTTGATAACTACTGACTACGATAACAAAGAAAAAACATCTTTACGCCTTAAATGTAGATGTAATACAAAGTTAAATTTTATTCATGTTGCAAGTATTAAGACGGTATATTTTAAACCTCAGTCCTAAATTATTTGAGAACCCATCTGAACATGCACAAACAACTCAACAAACTGTTCGAGTTTACAATCATGGCAATGACAAACAGAACAAGCTTGCATCCTTCTGTGGTTCATTTGGTCACATATTGGGAAATCATAAATTTCAATCATAATGAGAAATTTAGTCATTTAACAAATTTTTCATATTCATAGTGATGGCAACAACAAGCTGGACCTATTTTCATCACTTTCTGAGTAATTAATCGCTTGGTCACAAAAATATAAGAAGATCATCTGAGCATGCGCAGTACGCTTGGGCATGCACAGCACGCTCAAGCAAGCAAAGTCCACTTGACCAATTGTCCGAGTTGATAGTCATGGAAACGACCATCTGCATTTACTAGAATCAATTAGGGAGTATATAACTTGCTTATTAACAAATTATTAAAGATATCAACTGAGCATGCGCAGTTAAATTGATTGGCTGCCAATGTTCATGGTCATGGCAACGACCAATTGCATCTACTAGCCCGATTTTGAAGTAAATAGCATGTTTAGTAACAATTTAATGGAGAAATCATCTGCGCATGCGCTCGAGCATGCGCAGCCCACTCGACTAATTGTTTATAGTCATGGCAACGACTAACTAGATGTACTTGCACTACATCTGGGGCAATTATACCACTTAGTCGCAAATTATCAAAGAAATCATCTGCGCATGCGCAGTAACGATAACAATCATCCCACAACTTTCGTACGCCTTTAAATTTTGGTATATATATATAAAGCTAAAACTTCATATAGTAGATGTCAACTAGCAGTGGAAGCTGGCTGCGATATAGTATGCATTTCCTTAGGGGCCCACACTTCGGTGGCGACCGCACTCTCCCTGCGTACCCCGAGCAAAGCCTATCGCAGGTGATCTCAGGATCTGATGGGCGGAAGCTTGCTATTGCATCTCCCAAGTAGGATAGCGTGGAGGGGCCGAAATCTGCTACCGAAACGTTAACATACCGCGTTTTAGTGCCTTACGCTTAAGAAGGTATCGGGAAGCATGGACCGAAAACGGGGTTTTTTCCTTTCAAAATTTGTCTTTTTTCTTTACAAGAATTCTTCTCATAAAAGAAACTAGAACATACTGCCAAGGTTCAGACAACTTCTGAAAATCCTCCGGGCGTACTTTCGTTTTCTTTGTAAAACGAGAAGAATACTAACTTGAAAACATGAAGACTGGATGACATAATATCTACCATAAACTAAGACAAGAAATGTTTATTTTACTCTGTGACATCACTTTACTTTAAAGTGAAAGGTTTGAACATGGGAGTATCGTTACATGTTTCTAGATGTAGATCGTCCAGGTTAGTAAAGTCCTGAAAAGAACTGTTGTTGTTGATGCTGACTCTAAAGATGACTACCGCTAAGGTTGTCGAGAAGTCAGTCAACATCAACATCAACAGTCCTTCGCAGGACTCAACTAACCTCGACGAGTACAGTATATGTAAAAACCGGATACAATATCTTTATGAATCGTAAAATACCTACTTAAAAAGGGCGTTCATCTTTAACTTCAATTCATTCCCTGGATCTTGAGTTAAAGATCCTACTTTGTCTTTTGCTTCTTTAAACTGGTGAGAGATTGCAGAGAACTTCGAACCATCTTCGTAAAAATGTTCAGGTTTAAATAAGGTCGAGATAGATAGTTCACTATACTACGACCAAAAATTGCATGTGATTTACAAACTCTTGGCGTCACGTTCATTTGCTATAGTAAAATTTACAATAAATATTTTTTTATTATTGATTGAACTTGGGACGAATAAGAAAATTGATATCTAGAAATGACATGAATGAAAGGCAAAAGTAAATCAAACATGTGACTATTTTTGACCAATGACATTAGGATGTTGATAGTGGTTACAATGGATGATAGTGAATAATTATGGACATGCTTTCAAAAAGGCGTATTCTGAACAAGTGGTATGTTAACTATATTGTGTATATTATCCGACTGGTGCAGCTTAAGAAAGAAATTTCAGGGCTTCCATTTACTACATTTTTCAAAGTCCATGTATGAGGACAATATTTCTTCGCGCATTCATATTTTTTAGGAGTTTGCAACATCAAAAGTTCGAAGCAAGGCATTCGATCAACAGGGCTCAGTCACTCAGTACTATGCTTAGTACTTTTTTAAATATATATCGGGAAGTCTGGCTGGGAGAATGGTACTTAGACTAATTCTAGGCTAACTTTGTCAATCCAAGAACACGTGCAGTACTGGTTTTTATAAATCGGGGTATTATTTTTTGGGTACACTTGCAAAATGTATCAATTCAGGAAGAAATTCAAACGCTCAAATGACTTCTTTTACAATAACGTGGAGAGGAAAGGAAACACACAAAAGATGATGCGGTAGGAATTTTAAAGTGTTCTTTTATTGTTTCTGGTTGCACAATTTCATATTAATTTATTTTTATTACCACAGTTATATTAACAAAAGTATGTGTACAAATTTATTTATGCCCACAATGTGGTGTAAAAAACACTTATTCGGAGCACATTTTCCAATGTCAAGTCTGGATTCTCTACATCCTTTAATCACAATGTCATATATGTTAATAGAATAGCAGTGTGTCATATGAATCTCAATTTTTTGAACAAGAAAATGAATTTGGGGATTTGGTAAGCTTACATATATTGTAAAACTATGTAGATATAAAAATACGCTATGTTTATGGGGTTTTTTTTAATTTATATGTAGAATGAACAAAGTGAAGATATTGCTGAAAATTATGACAAGCACCAAGAGTTAACCACCAAAACACAGGTTTTTAATGTACATATTGATATTGTTTCTCATGAAAAGTCATTGGAAGTGGTTATAGTAGGACTGCTTTCACTAGAAATAACTAAAAAATTTTGAAGTAATTTAAAGAAGGCATGCATTATTTAAACACTTATTAAAAGTCTGTACACATTTTAAATTAAATAATGGTCTTTATTTGTAGGACTCTAAAGATATCTTTACCAAGCAATCTATCTCTATTATTACAGAAGAACCCAAACAACCATGTCAACATAGTCAAGTAGTTCTCACATATACAGTTATACTTTATACTGTTTACCACTAGTCATGTTTTTAATGTGTTATAAATTGACAATATGCTTGTTGATTGCTTATGCATGAAACACTGTCTAGCAAAACTTTATTAACATCTGGTAGAAATGTGCTCAACAAACATAAAATATATTACAATAGATATTTTGAAACAGTGAACATTAATAATTACTGTTTACTTGCTCTTTCAGAGTCATTTGTCACCCACTGGCCACTATACTGGGCTATTGTTACAGTTTGACTTTGCATCAAATGTATCACGTCAGCAATCCTTTGTTGTTCATGATTATAATGCAAACAAAAGAACAATTATGGTGATGTCAAATTTTATTTCCATAATTTCAATGTTGGGTATATACCCAACTAAATGACATTACTCAATACGCTTTTTTTGGTGCTATAATCTGCATGTATTTTTTTCTTCAGCATAATTAATTTGTATTTGTACGTCGATATCCCCACCTATTGCTTGATGGCTATGGTTGGATATTGTGATGCTCATGTGATGCAAATAGAAAGCAATTTGTTGATGCCCTACCTAATAATATACAATTAGATCCTCAAAAAGGTATGTAAAATAGATGTTACTGAAATGAAATGATTAAAACAGGCCAAACAACATTTTTGTACTTATCAGATATACCATATCCTAGTTGCATACACATATTAGCAATGGTAAAAATATCTGGTTGTGTATGATAGAAAGTTTGGTATTGAAGCCAAAGATTTTATTGAAAAAAGTAAGTGTTGTGTGTTACTCTTTCAGGATATAAGGTGTCTGAACAGCTTCACCAAATTTTGACTTACACTTACATACTATTTGTTTCAAGACCCTTGTCAAAGATGTGAGAACTTGTTACATATTAATCTGACATTGCATGTAGTGAATGTCTCAAATTTGTATTTGGCTTATTTTTTCAATGTAAAGTTTTCATGTGGTATGGGAGAAAATGTCTTCATCCTTAAATATCAGTTTATTGTACATTTCAAACCCTTGTGAAGTCATCCTTCTGTGTTTTACAAGACCCTTGTTCGACATTGTTCTTATTACATGTGGATGTTAACCAGCACAGCTTTACAAGCAAAAATATTGTTAAAACTTGTGAATGATTATTTACACAATATATTTATCTCATTGAATTTCTTTTATGAATGCAGAATCCACATCCATGATGCAGTCTGTTTTCAGTGATCATTCCTACCATGAGATGCAACCTGAAGAAGTATATTTTGTTATGTGAAAATAACTTTTTTGTACAAATACACGTATTGTTTCTCAACCTTCTAATACCCCACAATTTGTTACCATACATCCTGTGCCTAAGTTCAGGAGCTTCTATAAAGCTATTAGGGTGATAACCAACAGGGCAAATTGAATTTATTTATGACTATTGAGGTATACACATTCATACTCACATACATACATAGCCATATACTTACAGTACATACATTAAGTAGTATAAACTAAATGTATGACAAAATAGTAAAGTCATATTCACCATTTGCTTTACGTGCCTGATATATATATATTAAGCACTTTCTAAGGATTTTGTGAAGTCATAATTAATCATAATTATTAATCTGCATACACATACACACACATACATACACACACATAATACAACCTTAAAGATAAATGATTTTACATATTTTAGGACTTGTTTAGTGCAGTGTGCAGGGAGGTTCAGTGGATTGCTGTAAAACCAGTGAATAGTCCATGGGGGATTTGTACTTAATAGTGTATTCATAAGTAATGCCGCCCCAGCCCGAGTTAAAATGTTGCAGCTATTCGTCATATCATTGCATTCATGTGACAACCCTTGCAAAAGCCATGCAAATCGTTGACGAGGATGAAATGGATTCTCCATTGGCACTTTTTAAGTTTTCCTTTGGAATTACACCAGATGCGAGACTATTTTGAATTGGCTACACTTAGCAAAGAAAAGGTTTCTTTATTTGAAACAGGTATGCAAGATAATCTGCAATGGTGAACATCCTTTTAGCTTTACATATACTATTTCCTTTATCGGTATGGTATTTAGCACTTTCTAGCATTTTGTAAATATTACTATTTAATTATTTTAGGCAATGAGAATGATGCAAGCGATTTTACTGATCTTCCTGAAAAAAATGGTCATAAAATTTTGGCGCCATCTGAAAGTGGTATTTGTTCTTGTGGTGCAGAGTGGGATAAACGTTCTATTCAAGATGAATGGTTGTACGTAGACTTGTGTTCAGTTGCGTACTTTTGTTCAATCCATGATGTGAAGGGTAAGTTCTGATTTGTTATAGGTTACGCTTCACTTCATAATTATTTGACTTAAATAAATTATTTAGTGTATTGTAGACCTTGCTCCTCTTGTGCTACGAAAAAGCATTATGATGGCATTGAAAACAGGATTGTATGGTTTGGATCATATGCAATATCTCATGCCGTTCTAAAAGATTACATTCGGCTTTTCATAACGTCGAGGTACTTTTTAATGAAAATTTGCCGAAGCATTAGTAGCTACGTTTGTCCATTATTTAATTTTCTCGCACTATATCTTTTGAATGTTTTTTTTTTTTCTTGTTCTGTTTACCTATGTACAAATATTATGTTGCATATGTCTTCGGGTAATTTGAATTTCCCAAAGGAAATAACTTACGCCAAGTTTCGTCTCGCTATCATTGCCATGATACGGTAAGCATCATTTCATTTTCAGCTGCAAAATATGAATATTCCATTGAGATAGTGATCGCTTGTTTTATTAAGTTATTGAATTTTCTCTTATTAAGGTTGCTTGATATTGATTTTGACAATGGGTTTTTTTGTGAATTATGTGGAAGAATTCCTCAGAAGGTGGTGATGGATGGAACAACTCTTGGAATACAGAAAACTTTCTTACCAAATAATTTAAGAGAGTCTGATACTGGATTGCTAGATGGAAGATAAGTATTTTTGAAGTTTATCTGTAATATATAATATATACAGGTCTGCTAATTAGTAAATACGAGTGCTCATCTACGTATCATTATATCAATTATAATTCAAAAAGGCAGAAGTTGTTTCAACTTTTGAAGTATTCTTGGACGTTCTAGTTTTTTTTATGAGAAGAATTCTTGTAAAGAAAAAGACAAATTTTGAAAACCAAAGAATCCTGTTTTCGGTCCATGACTACCGATACCCCGAGATAGTTGATCACTAGAGCGTCGCATGTTAACTAAGGGAACCACATAATCGTTGTTTGTTTTCCATGAAACATATGGATGGTTTGCTCGTGATACATGAGAAACAGTAAATGGGAGAATTAAATCAGAAAGATATAAACCGATAAAATTGGTATAAAACATGTTTAAGGTTGTCTTTAATTATAAGTGTCAGAAAAAGACAGGGTCATAAGAAGTTAATTGAAACATTGCTTGGTTTGTTTTATGAGAAGAAAACAAAAAGATAAAATTCGAAAGCAAAAAACCCCGTTTTCGGTCCATGCTTCCCGATACCTTCTTAAGCGCAAGGTAAGAGAACGCCGCATGTTAACGGTAGGAGATTTCGGCCCCTCCACGTTATCCTACTTGGGATATGCCAATAGCAAGCTTCCGCCCATAAGACCACCTGAGATCACCTGCGATAGGCTTTGCTCAGGGTACGCAGGGAGAGTGAGGGCTCCTAAGCCACTGCATACTACATCGCACCCAGCTTCCACTGCTAGTTGACATCTACTATATGAAGTTCTAGATTTATATATATATACCAAAATTTAAAGGCGTACGAAAGTTGTGGGATGATTGTTATCGTTACTGCGCATGCGCAGATGATTTCTTTGATAATTTGCGACTAAGTGAGTTATATGACACAAATTTAGTGCAAGTACATATAGTTGGTCGTTTTCATGACTATGAACAATTACTCGAGTGGATTGCGCATGCTCGAGCGCATGCGGACACGATTTCTCTATTAAATTGTTACTAAGCATGCTATTTACTTCAAAATTGGTGCTAGTAGATGCAGTTGGTCGTTGCCATGACCACGAACTTGGGTAGCTGGTCAAGTTGACTGCGCATGCTTAATGAGACTGCGCATGCGCAGATGATTTGTCTTAAAACGTGTGACTGAGGGAGCTAATTACTCCAAAATCGGTACTAGTACATCCAGTTGGTCGTTACCATGAGCTTGGAGAGTTTGTGGAGTTGACAACGCATGCTCAGTTTCTCAATTAATTTGTGACAGAGCGAGCTCTGAAATTGGTGCTTGTAGATGCGCTGAGCAAGTTTTCCATCATATATTTTTGTCATGCTCTTTGTCTACTTAAGCTTGTTTTTACAAATGCATGTGAAACTCGTCAACACTTTGTTACGGCACTCGTATTATCCGTGACAACGTTAAAAATGTTTTTTATTTTTCTCTACAACTTTATACCTGCATATTACATGTCATATCCAAGCTTTCCTTTGATTTGACGGGAAATGGTTTTTATTCACTCTTACATCTTCTGCCTTTATAATTAGTCAATCTGTATTTCTAAACTAATATTTACAAATGACCCAAGAGAATCTTTTTATTTTATTGGCTCTCTTCTACAAATACAATACCATGTCCGACTATTTGATTGCACGAATTTTGTGATTTGATCACGTTTTTTTGACACGTGTGTTTACCATGGGAATGATGGATTGCTTAAATGTACCTAGTTGTTTAGACTAGTTGGATCCATAGTTATCCTGTAATGTATACTCTTGTGAAACACCAATGAGCATACGTAGTGTGTCTTCTATAACCTCTATTCTTGTTCTCCACTTCATCATCTATCCATATTTGTTCTTTTTAGTTCTCAGCTCAACACAACCCTTGTCTGAAGTTCCTAAACCTTGATCTACCCAAGAAAGATCTCTGGTGGTAACATGTTAGGTATGGCTAGTGGTTGGTCATCGTCATTGAGCCTTGTGACACCAGTTCAGTATACGTTAATTGTCCTGAAGACGTTGAGGAGGTTGCTAGTAAAGCGTCGCCTAAACCAGAAGTTAGTTTTCATGGTATGCTAACGGATTACGCAAACGTTGTTAGAAAGAAGTTCACATCAAATGGTTATGGTCTCGTTCCATCGTCTTCTGAGAAGGTTTCATGTTCATCCTGTATCTTTCACCAATGTTACAAATACTTAGTTTTTTTATGTTTTTTGAAATTGTCGTTTTTATGACTATTATTTTAGAGCATAGACATTGAAGAATCTTGTGGTAGTACAGGTATTTTCAACATTTTTTTGTTGAAAAATTCTCTAGTTTCAATTCTTCGAAATTTCTCATCTTAATTTTCATCTTTACTTTAGAATCCTTTCGATACGAGAAATCATCGGGATTTGAGGTACTTTATACGATATATTGAATTTAAGTTTTATAGCGTTAATAACTCTCATCTGTCCATCGTAACTTTGCTATGATTCTATGGATAAATTATGTTTTTATATATAACAGATTATTGATGATCCTACTTCACCTGAAGGTGTTCAGCAAGAACGACGTATGAAGTTACTGTCGTTAATTAACAATATACCCTTGATAAAGGGTTGGATGGTCAAAATTATAAATGTCATGGTTGTTCCAGACCAATTGGAATGAGTATGATCAATAAATTCTCGACTTGTTATTTGCTAATAATTCAAATATATTTATTTTCAAATTTCTTAGCTTAATAAATGATATCTTTGTAGAAACTATTATAACAAAGTACATAATCCCTTTTTCCGTGAAGCCCATGGATGCGTTCGTTCATGATGAAAGAGTCATATTGTATAAGGAGGCTCTCATTCATCACGAGAGAGTTAAGAAAAAGTTACGTTGTAAAAGGTAATAAGTAAAAAACGCATAAACATGCTAAGAGTTTTTTTAAGTTATAGTTCAAAAATGCAGAAGTTGTTTGAACCTTTGAAGTATCCTTGGACGTTCTAGTTTTTTTTATGAGAAGAATTCTTGTAAAGAAAAAGATAAATTTTGAAAACCAAAGAATCCCGTTTTCGGTCCATGCCTCCCGATACCCCGAGATAGTTGAGCACTAGAGCGTCGCATGTTAACTAAGGGAACCACATAATCCTTGTTTGTTTTCCATGAAACATATGGATGGTTTGCTCCTAATACATGAGAAACAGTAAATGGGAGAGTTAAATCAGAAAGATATAAACCGATAAAATTGGTATAAAATATGTTTAAGGTTGTCTTTATTTATAAGTGTCAGAAGAAGACAGGGTCATAAGAAGTTAATTGAAACATTGCTTGGTTTGTTTTATGAGAAGAAAACAAAAAGATAAAATTCGAAGCAAAAAACCCCATTTTCGGTCTATGCTTCCCGATACCTTCTTAAGCGCAAGGCACTAGAACGCCGCATGTTAACGTTTCGGTAGGAGATTTCGGCCCCTCCACGCTATCCTACTTGGGAGATGCCAATAGCCAGCTTCCGCCCATCAGACCCTGAGATCACCTGCGATAGGCTTTGCTCAGCGTACGCAGGGAGAGTGCGGTCGCCACCGAAGTGTGCGCCACCCTAAGCCACTGCATACTATATCGCACCGAGCTTCCACTGCTAGTTGATATCTGCTCTACGAAGTTTTAGCTTTATATATATATACCAAAATTTAAAGGCGTACGAAAGTTGTGGGATGATTGTTATCGTTACTGCGCATGCCCAGATGATTTCTTTGATATTTTGCGACTAAGTGAGTTACTTGACACAAATGTAGTGCAAGTACATATAGTTGGTCGTTTTCATGACTATGAACAATTACTCAAGTGGATTGCGAAAGCTCGAGCGCATGCGGAGACGATTTCTCTATTAAATTGTTACTAAGTGGAGGATGACCCCACTCCACAAACTTCGTTTGAGAAGTTGCCTTTAAAAACACGACGAATATGTAAACTGAAATAAAAATTACGTAATGTTGTACTGAGGAGTCACTAGGGGTTGAACAAAGTACTCAATTATATTAAGGGGTGTGAGTAAAGAGGGAAGTATGGGGGTAAAGGAAACTGAACCCGTCGAGGTTTAATATCGCCCCATTACCACATAAATTTTTTCACTTTGAAGATTTTCGTCTGAATGTATTATTGACGTGTTTATTGTATTCATTGGCGAAGTAAATTGACCAATGAAAAACGACTCAATAAATGTTTGACATATGATATTAAAGAAAGTTTGGCTGTTTTCAAAATTATATCAATTCCTTTCTTTTTTCCACAAAACTCTCAAAAATGACTTAAATGTTAGTGACGTGACGGTATGCGCAAAAAACTCTTTTGAGACAATCACTATTTTCCATATTAAATATAACTCTGAAATTAAACACTTGAAAACACAGATGAAGTCAGACCAGCTAGGATGAATAATTTTACTAACTCAATACATTACCTTTTCTGAAGCAAAGACTATATCAGACAGTGCGATAAGGGAAAGACCAAATCCAGCTGTTGGACCGTTTACCGCAGCGATCAAAGGTTTAGGACACGTGAGAAGAAGTCGTAGAAGTCGAAATGAACATCTATTTGTCGTAGAAGTCGAAATGAACATCTATTTTGCTTTTTAAAAAAGACAACACTTAAAAAGACAATGAACACAAAACAAACAAACAAAAACACAAACAACAAACAATCCAACAACAGCAAACGATAATACCTTACATTTTACAACTCGCACATCAACTGACTACCAAGAACAACGAGTACTGACAAGTGAGCATCACAATGCACAACATTACAAACAGCATTGACCATAGACAACGACTTACGTTAGAAAGTAGGTTAACAAACTCAAAAAAAAAATCATTGAACAGAATACAAATATCAGCACCTTATAAACGGCTTACAAGCGAACAATTAATAAGTATACCACACAAACTAAAACATCCACATATTTTCCTCTCTGTCATGACGTCTAGAGAACAAATACGGCGAACCTGACCAATGTTGTGGAAACGTCAGTAAACTCTGAACACCAACAGTGGTTCCAAACCATTTTAATTTCTATTTATTTGTACAGTAAATAAAAATAATTTAAAAGACTTATTCATACCAAGAATGAAGTTGTACTGTGAAAGTTGTGCATTGCGAACTTTCTTATTTAGTGTTGATCCGTGATCCAAGTCTGTAACAACACGATAACCACCTGCTTGGAACTTCTTTTGAATATAAACATGACCAAAATGTCAATAAAAAAAAAAGGACAAAAAAATTCCAATTCATAAAATAGCAACAATTTGTCCATAGCTGAGTTTGCATTAGCCTGTGCAAGTTCGATCTAAGCCTTACCAAATTAAATTTACCGGTTCGGCATAATCATCATATTTACTACTGACAGGAATTACTACAACTTGATGGGGAGAAAGCCATAAAATCCTAGAAAATAACAGAAAATGCAGTGCGTCAAAATTTTGAAATAAAGTAAAGTAGAGTAAAAATGATAAAAAATTTCCAAACAACTAAGAAACTTTGTATCATTTTAATTTAACATTTTAAGGACATTTCATTTGCTTTAAGCTCTGGCATGAGCCAAGAAAACACTCACCATTTTCCACCAAAGCTTTCAGCAAGAATAGCAATCATTTTTTCAACTGAACCTACAATAGCTCGATGAATAATAACAGGATGTAATTTTATATCTCCTTCACCACTGTCAATAGAGTAATAGAATATTGATAAATTACTAAATTGTTACAATTTGTAAAGATCTACAATTTCATGGAAACTTAAACTGTGCCGTAATCCTCTGACTATAATACACAGGCTTACATATGTTTGTGAGCCATTATCAATGATATTTACATGGGGGGATGGATGCACAGGGATACATGCATGGACTATTAACTATTATATTGCAATTATCTGATTGCAATATTAAATGTAACTATATACTTATATGCGGGTGGGTTTGTTTGCGGGCGAGTTTGAATGCAGGTGGGACTTTCAGTGTTCAGCAATGTAGCAGGCTGCATATAAGTATATAGTATATATAAGCATATAAATATATAACAATAGGTTTCTATAGAAACAAATAATCATGTCACTGTTGGTTAAATAAATTAAGTATCAAGACCGTAGTGAGGTTATTCAACGAAAAGCTTACTGGCAAAACTTACCTAGCGTGAGGTTGAATCTCTCAGGAAGTTGGAAATCCAGTTCAATTGTTGCACATTGATGAGACCATCTCATAGCATCAAAATTTTTTATATTAATCTATAAATTGTGATAGCAATGAAATTATAAATTCACAATGGTATACATCTGTAAACATAGAAAGCTTCATCCCCCATCCCCAGGATTTATCTGCCGTTTTTGACCAAAATTATTCAAAGCTTCCATCAGTTTCTAATGAAGCATAAAACAAACTCATTTAGTTAAACAATTAAAAATATTATAAATCATTAAACATTTTCGATATTTATGACAAGACAGCTAAAAAACATTGTAAAGACTGCATTTATGTTCGCTGTGAACAAATTTCCTCCCTTTTTTGGGAGGTAAACAAACCAATCTGTATGTCAAATCAACAAATGAAAACATTCTATATTTTATTTCATTCTTGAATAACTGTCTATATCTTTGATATCCATTAAGAGGAATTGCACACGATGAAACAAATGTAACTTGATTAAATAGTTCATTGGTTTCAACCATTGAGTTGTAATGTTTGAAATGTTCAAGGTTAGAAGCCATCTTGATTTCAGCAAGCGGAGACTGAAACGAGTTAATATTTTAGTTGCAATATTTACAAATACTAAATAAAATCAATTACAAGAAAACAAAAACAATGATGAACCAAAATTGTTAAAGAACATATTTTAAGTAAAACGACTCATGCAAGGTAACTCAAATGTTCAACTTATGATGGTGAAAATATAAAAAACATGGAGATAAAATAAAGCATGACAATCAATAGATCTTCACTTAGGTAATAATAGCTGCAGATCCAAATTTATAAACAGTGTGTGAAGCACTGACTAAAACATTTGGCAATCAAATGCACTTGAAAGCCCTGGCAGGTTAGCTAAAGTCCTCGGTGCTACAAGTCTTGTGACTTTTACTACAAAATCTCCCTCGGCTTTCAAGTACATTTAATCACTAAGTTACCTCACTACCGTGCATCGTTTTACTTATAAAAATATTGCACACGCTAGCTAAAATGTAGATCCCATTAACTACATACATGTATGGTCTTATATGAGCCAGTTTTAAATACTCAAAGAATATTTAGGCAATCAGAGAGTAGAATATTTTTACCTTACTCTGAACAAAACAGTTTTTCTTGTGAGTCTTTTATCGCAGGGATACGTCGGTATAAAATTCTTATCACCAAAATGTTTCAAATTCCAAATTGGTGAAGTGTTGACTGTGTAGTAAGCTGGTCGATACAACTCATACGCAACGCATCGATTTGCTGTTTAAAATCATGATAGAACTCATGCAGATAGATTGGTTTCACATAGCCAGAATAACAACCAATAACTGTTAGCTTCCAGAACAATTCAGTGAATTCACCACAAATGTCAGTCTGCTACGTGAAGATAGTTCTCTTGCATATGCCTCAAGTCTTTTTTTACGCTTCCGAATTGCATCCTTGAACGCCTTATTTTATACAGTTCAGCCAACATTTACCTATTCTTGCCATAAAATGATTAAGTGTGCTCCAAGTTGACTGAAAATAAAATTGTTCCGAAGTTTGTATTGCGTCCATTTTCTGGTAGGTATAACATCACTTACAACCACGCGAATAAAGGAGGTATCCGCTGTACACTGGTAAAGACAACTCAGAAATAGTACATAGTAAAACAGGAATCGTACGAATTCGATCATTAATAAAAGCTCTGGAATCACTAGTATAGAACCTAAAGAACACGAATAATTTAATCCAATAAAATTTAAAAGATCGATACCATGAACAAAAAACGCCTGTACGTGAGGTTACAAGGGATTAGAACTTTGATTTATAGAAGTATAACCATCGTGGTTATCCATACCATTTTCTGTATGTTGTATAATCTCTGAATTTTTACTAATTTTCTCATCTGGTTTACACCATTGTGTCGCACAAACACGAAATTTTAAGTCCTCGTAAAAATTTACTTGTTTTTAGCCATCATTTCATCATGGTTATACATACCATTTTCCGGTATGTTTTATAATCTCTGAAATTTTACTAATTTTCTCATCTGGTTTACACCATAGTGACACACAAACACGAAATTTTAAGTCCTCGTAAAAATTTACTTGTTTTTATCCATCATTTCATCATGGTTATACATACCATTTTCCGGTATGTTTTATAATATCTGAAATTTTACTAATTTTCTCATCTGGTTTACACCATAGTGACACACAAACACGAAATTTTAAGTCCTCGTAAAATTTACTTGTTTTTTATCCATCATTTCATCATGGTTATACATACCATTTTCCGGTATGTTTTATAATCTCTGAAATTTTACTAATTTTCTCATATGGTTTACACCATAGTGACACACAAACACGAAATTTTAAGTCCTCGTAAAATTTACTTGTTTTTATCCATCATTTCATCATGGTTATACATACCATTTTCCGGTATGTTTTATAATCTCTGAAATTTTACTAATTTTCTCATCTGGTTTACACCATAGTGACACACAAACACGAAATTTTAAGTCCTCGTAAAAATTTACTTGTTTTTTAGACATCATTTCATCATGGTTATACATACCATTTTCCAGTATGTTTTATAATCTCTGAAATTTTACTAATTTTCTCATCTGGTTTACACCATAGTGACACACAAACACGAAATTTTAAGTCCTCGTAAATATTTACTTGTTTTTTATCCATCATTTCATCATGGTTATACATACCATTTTCCGGTATGTTTTATAATATCTGAAATTTTACTAATTTTCTCATCTGGTTTACACCATAGTGACACACAAACACGAAATTTTAAGTCCTCGTAAAAATTTACTTGTTTTTTAGACATCATTTCATCATGGTTATACATACCATTTTCCGGTATGTTTTATAATATCTGAAATTTTACTAATTTTCTCATCTGGTTTACACCATTGTGACACACAAACACGAAATTTTAAGTCCTCGTAAAAATTTACTTGTTTTTTATCCATCATTTCATCATGGTTATACATACCATTTTCCGGTATGTTTTATAATATCTGAAATTTTACTAATTTTCTCATCTGGTTTACACCATAGTGACACACAAACACGAAATTTTAAGTCCTCGTAAAAATTTACTTGTTTTTTAGACATCATTTCATCATGGTTATACATACCATTTTCCGGTATGTTTTATAATATCTGAAATTTTACTAATTTTCTCATCTGGTTTACACCATAGTGACACACAAACACGAAATTTTAAGTCCTCGTAAAATTTACTTGTTTTTAGACATCATTTCATCATGGTTATACATACCATTTTCCGGTATGTTTTATAATATCTGAAATTTTACTAATTTTCTCATCTGGTTTACACCATAGTGACACACAAACACGAAATTTTAAGTCCTCGTAAAATTTACTTGTTTTTATCCATCATTTCATCATGGTTATACATACCATTTTCCGGTATGTTTTATAATATCTGAAATTTTACTAATTTTCTCATCTGGTTTACACCATAGTGACACACAAACACGAAATTTTAAGTCCTCGTAAAATTTACTTGTTTTTATCCATCATTTCATCATGGTTATACATACCATTTTCCGGTATGTTTTATAATATCTGAAATTTTACTAATTTTCTCATCTGGTTTACACCATAGTGACACACAAACACGAAATTTTAAGTCCTCGTAAAATTTACTTGTTTTTAGACATCATTTCATCATGGTTATACATACCATTTTCCGGTATGTTTTATAATATCTGAAATTTTACTAATTTTCTCATCTGGTTTACACCATAGTGACACACAAACACGAAATTTTAAGTCCTCGTAAAATTTACTTGTTTTTATCCATCATTTCATCATGGTTATACATACCATTTTCCGGTATGTTTTATAATATCTGAAATTTTACTAATTTTCTCATCTGGTTTACACCATTGTGACACACAAACACGAAATTTTAAGTCCTCGTAAAAATTTACTTGTTTTTTAGACATCATTTCATCATGGTTATACATACCATTTTCCGGTATGTTTTATAATCTCTGAAATTTTACTAATTTTCTCATCTGGTTTACACCATAGTGACACACAAACACGAAATTTTAAGTCCTCGTAAAATTTACTTGTTTTTTATCCATCATTTCATCATGGTTATACATACCATTTTCCGGTATGTTTTATAATATCTGAAATTTTACTAATTTTCTCATCTGGTTTACACCATTGTGACACACAAACACGAAATTTTAAGTCCTCGTAAAAATTTACTTGTTTTTTATCCATCATTTCATCATGGTTATACATACCATTTTCCGGTATGTTTTATAATATCTGAAATTTTACTAATTTTCTCATCTGGTTTACACCATAGTGACACACAAACACGAAATTTTAAGTCCTCGTAAAAATTTACTTGTTTTTTAGACATCATTTCATCATGGTTATACATACCATTTTCCGGTATGTTTTATAATATCTGAAATTTTACTAATTTTCTCATTTGGTTTACACCATAGTGACACACAAACACGAAATTTTAAGTCCTCGTAAAAATTTACTTGTTTTTAGCCATCATTTCATCATGGTTATACATACCATTTTCCGGTATGTTTTATAATATCTGAAATTTTACTAATTTTCTCATCTGGTTTACACCATAGTGACACACAAACACGAAATTTTAAGTCCTCGTAAAATTTACTTGTTTTTATCCATCATTTCATCATGGTTATACATACCATTTTCCGGTATGTTTTATAATCTCTGAAATTTTACTAATTTTCTCATCTGGTTTACACCATAGTGACACACAAACACGAAATTTTAAGTCCTCGTAAAATTTACTTGTTTTTAGACATCATTTCATCATGGTTATACATACCATTTTCCGGTATGTTTTATAATATCTGAAATTTTACTAATTTTCTCATCTGGTTTACACCATAGTGACACACAAACACGAAATTTTAAGTCCTCGTAAAATTTACTTGTTTTTAGACATCATTTCATCATGGTTATACATACCATTTTCCGGTATGTTTTATAATCTCTGAAATTTTACTAATTTTCTCATCTGGTTTACACCATAGTGACACACAAACACGAAATTTTAAGTCCTCGTAAAATTTACTTGTTTTTATCCATCATTTCATCATGGTTATACATACCATTTTCCGGTATGTTTTATAATATCTGAAATTTTACTAATTTTCTCATCTGGTTTACACCATAGTGACACACAAACACGAAATTTTAAGTCCTCGTAAAATTTACTTGTTTTTAGACATCATTTCATCATGGTTATACATACCATTTTCCGGTATGTTTTATATCTGAAATTTTACTAATTTTCTCATCTGGTTTACACCATTGTGACACACAAACACGAAATTTTAAGTCCTCGTAAAATTTACTTGTTTTTTATCCATCATTTCATCATGGTTATACATACCATTTTCCGGTATGTTTTATAATCTCTGAAATTTTACTAATTTTCTCATCTGGTTTACACCATAGTGACACACAAACACGAAATTTTAAGTCCTCGTAAAATTTACTTGTTTTTATCCATCATTTCATCATGGTTATACATACCATTTTCCGGTATGTTTTATAATATCTGAAATTTTACTAATTTTCTCATCTGGTTTACACCATAGTGACACACAAACACGAAATTTTAAGTCCTCGTAAAAATTTACTTGTTTTTTATCCATCATTTCATCATGGTTATACATACCATTTTCCGGTATGTTTTATAATATCTGAAATTTTACTAATTTTCTCACCTGGTTTACACAATGTGTCACGGAAGTTTGTCATTTCCTTTTATAAAAACACTAATATGACAGATCACACTTAAATTCTTTGACGCACAGGATAAATAAATAGCTGCATCTCGATCCGTTATAAATTACTTGGCACCGAAAACATTTGCTTTAATATTTCTGCAAGGTTTGTTAGAATTTGATTAGGTCGCTTATTTACTGAAAACTGCTTCAAATTATTGTTGAGATGTCTTCCAATATAAAAGTAAAGTAAATTCACGAGGGAAAAGTTTATTCTAAAAAGCAAGAGACCGGTAAGATTATGTGTACGTTGACAGTAAATGAATTCTCAACCAGAGTTCTATCTGAACGTCAAGTTTATTTTTGAAGAAAAAAGAGCTATCGATTTCTCAAAGTGAAGCGCACAATGTGTACAGAAAGAAAAAACGTATTGCAGACAGGGTAAAAGAATGATAAACTTTTTGTACCCTCCTTGATTAATGCAGAAAATATTGACTAAATTTGAAATGTAACAGCTATAAATCACATGCTCTATAAATATTTTTAGATTGATCTAATGTCATCGGAGAAGAGCCTCAATCCGATGGTTTTGCTATATCTTGATGGACATGGAACGGTTAAAGCTGCTGGTAATTCTTCTATCAAAAAGATTTTAGACTTGTGTAGAAGTTAAGAATTGAATTGGATTATTTTTGTGTTTAAAATACGATTGTCGGTATAGAAGTAATGTAATCAATTCATTTAAACAGGAACGCCCGGCCTTCGTCGAGAAATCTTGAATATTTCCCGAGATGCCATGTGCAAATATGTTGAAGACAATTCTTTGATTACAACTGACTCCCCAAGTACTAACTTTTATTTTGTTGTTTCTAAATTGTATAAAAAAACAAATAAAGGTGTCACAATGCTGCAATAAAGTCTGTATCATTTTATATTAGAAAGCTGTGAAGACGTTTATCAAGTGCAGGAGATACGCTCTGATCTTGTTGATCCTGATGCTTTGGAAGAAATAAAACAAGGGACTTGGTCGTGCAAAGAGCTACGGAAACTGGTTTTAAATATGGTTCTCCCAAGAACAGCTGACATCGGTAAAAACTATTTTTGTATATTTGTGAGTAACTAATTTCTGATATACAACGGCAGACCTCGTGAATTCAAGATTGGTTTTAGACAAGAAAGGAAAACGGAAGTGGAAAGTGGCTAGAGTGAGAGACTTTTGGCTTAAAGCAGAGAAACCGTTGTTTTGGCCTCCTCACATCCCATTTGTTTCGCCATCTGCCAGGATTAATCAACCTTCAGGTAAATCAAGTGAATCAATCTTCAATATTTTCATTGTTTTATTTACATATTGTACACCATTCTCAGAGGATGATTACGATGAAGAAGAATTTGATGATAAAACAGAACTCTCGAGAAAAATTTTAAATAAGAAAGAACTGATAGAGATCGCTCTATCGTATGGAGAATACGTTCATGAAGTGAGTATTATTGTTGTAGATTTAGTATATAAAGACAACTCACTGCTTCTCTTAACTTTTGTTTAATTAGTTTACTGGAAATGAAAAAAATGAAGAGACAACACAATCATTTGGTCAAGGAAGACAAGAGGTACACACTAACCATCTTTTAAGAAATAATATAAGAACATTTAAACACGAACTGCTATTTGCTTTTATTCCCAAGAAAACTAATCGAGATGCGAATGTTGGAAAAGATACGTATACAAGCGAAGAAGATAAAAGAAGTGATGAGAGCGAGAAAAGAGAAGATTTCGAAAACAAATTTGTTGATAACGAAGCTGCATTAAATAACATAAAAGAGGATGAAAGGGTAAATGAACGTCCAGGAAATTACAAAAAACAGCGTACCAAAAATGAACGTTTTTTTCTATACCCATCAGGAAGAGGATACACAATTAGTGAATTTACAACAGATGAGAGACATGTACGAAAAAGTAAGAAAACTTTTAGAAACTCACATTTATTTTTTTAAATTTCAAAACGATACCACAATCCATTTTAGAGAGAAATAGCTTGTATTGTTCGCGCAATGTTAAAAGACCCCCTAAAATATGTTGAAACAGCCTACGAATTGTTGGACTTAGCTGATACACATCAACATCCTATTACGAAAAATTTAAAGTATGAAATGCTAATGTTTATTGACTGATTGAACGGTTCTAATCTAAATGACAATTTGTTGATTCCTTAATAATATTTGAGTAGGTCACACGAAAAGACCTCATGGGCGTTCCACATGATTACGACACAAGTTGTCCTGGAGACATTTTCAACGCTTTAAGCATTGATCCCAATAGACTTCAACTCGATTCATTTCTATACGGAGTTGCACATCAATGTCATTTGGCATCCGAAGTAATATTTTGCTCTGTAAATCTCTAAGTTTTTTTATTTATAAAAGAAACACATCTTTTTCTAGCGCTCACGACAAACAAGTAAAGCAATTTCAAATGAAGAAATTATAAAAGAAATACAAGATTTCAACACTGAAGGTGAACATTCTCAAAATTCAAATCACGAAGAAAATTCTTTAATATTAAACAAATTTAGAAAACCTACATGACAAGCAAATTATTCCCTTTTTTAGAGGTTACCCTTACTAACACGCATGTTCAATGCATTGCTGGAGCACTTCGTGCGTCATTGGAAATATGGAGTCCCCAGTTTGAACTATTCCATATCTATTTTCCGTGTTTATGCCAAGTTACGGACAACGGAGGAATAGGCTACTTTAGTTTGACAGTTGGCAAAACTTTTCAAAATAGTTATGTATTTATGGAGCAAACATCTGAAAAGAGACCGACTAGAAGAAAAAGCCAGCAACTACAATCAGGTCAATAAAAATTGAATGTCTCATGTAAATGTTTCTATTGAATATGTGAAGAAAATTCCTGACGATAATAGAAAACTATATCTTTGACAGGAAAGAATGCAGTGAAGAGAGTGAAAGGTGACATTCATATATTGAAAATATTTGACAAAAAGGAAAACGACAAAGGTAGCATCAATGCCTTTTTAGAGTGAACTGTTTTGATGGCATTGTAATATACAAGAGTGATGTCGAAACATTAAATGGAAGCAAGTGGTTGTGTGATACCATAATTGACTTTTTTTTAAGGTAATGTGAAATGATTCAAATCTAACATATAGAAGGAAGCAATAAAAACTTTACAAGCTAACTTAAATTACATGAATGCAATAGGTATTACTGCAAAACGGCAGAAAGAAAAGACGATGGGGAACAATATTATGCCTTTTCTAGTTTTTTCCAACAGAAACTACTCATGAAAGGACACGTGTAAGTGTCCGGTTAAGATTTCACCCTAGATTCTAGAGATAATTACATGTTATAATATTTGCAATTTTTCAGATCAAAGCGACCATTAGATCTTTCGGGATGCAACTTACATGGAGTGAGGAGATACACACCTAAGAACATGTATCAATATAAAATGATTTTTATACCAGTCTGCGACATGTAAGAATTTTACAAAGAAAATCAGTTTCTATAGTTCAATTCTATGAGATACTTGAGACATGATATATTTTAAAGGACACATTGGTGGCTAGTGGTCTTTGAAGTTTTCACAAGTCGTTTATACGTGTTGTGCAGCATGGGTTGGAAGAATAAAACTGTTGCTTCAAACATAAGAAGGTTGTTATTTCTATACATACTGAACTAACAGGTTGCCTCTTTTGATATGTACCGACATGTTTTCTAACTTCATAAACAGCTTTTTAACGTTAAGGTATCTCCAACACATAAAGAAGAGCAACAATGGCCAGACCACATGGGAAGCATTTCAGAGCCTATTTATGCGGATGTAAGTCGAGTAATTGTTTGACAAGCATAAACACATTGATCTATAAAGTCAATGTATGGATATGTCACAAACGTTGTTATTTAATCACCATTCAGGTTGCAAGGCAAAAAAATGGTCACGATTGCGGCGTATATTTGTTAGAGTTTGCAAGAGTAATAATAAAGGAGGTATTTTGTTATGTAGACATTTGCTGTCGCAAAATACGCAAATAATTTAAAAGCAACATATTCCAGTATGTGACATATAACAGATAATTTTATCATATTTTAGGGATGCATCAACTCATCGATAGAAAATATAAACAGTGAGGGAAGACGTACGCAGCTAAAAGAGCTTCTTCAGTCCCTGTAACAGTCGACCTGTTTACACACAATGAAAAACAGGCGTTATATAAATGGTCAATGCTCGGCACATTTGTTCAATTACTTCTTCATATAAACTCTGATTGTGTCATGAGGTGCAACATTACTACTACATAGAATAATCGTGGAGTAAATATATATACTTAATAACTAATGAGTACCAGCATTATCCATTGACGTTGAAAAGCTATAATATCGTGCGAGTTATGATTTCAACATTTTAAAAATTGATTTCATTCATTTTCATATCCAAAATTTTTCATTATGCTATAAATGCGAAAAATATGAAGCTGTTTGAGGACAAAATGTTACAGCTATACGTTACGCAGACATGTCATAAATATGACGTATTTTCTTTAAAATGATGAATTTAGAAAAATATTTCAACTGTTACTTAGACTTTTTTTGTTTGTTCCAAAGTGTTAGCATTTCGTTTCAACATGGTTCCCAATTAAATAATACTGGTTTCCAAATACTACTTATCTGATAATATTGCTGATTGCAAGAAACGTTTCCCTCTCTGGAACATCCCGTCCAGGATTGCATTTTATTATGCGCAACATGTTTCTGTACCAAATATACAATTTCGAAAATAGCAAAAAGTTGTCATATTCCATGTATGAAACCATTGACGCAAGTGGCTTCATTACAGAGTTACACTGCTCTGCAGCTTGGCTGTTGTGCGTTTTTAAAATGGGATATCTATTAATATCGTATCCCTCAGAGCAACCTATAAGAGTCAAAGATATGAGTCGTTTCAATTTCGACACACTTAGCATAATAAAATACGAGTTTTATACCAGAATGGTTTCTCCAATGAAACTTGTCGACGATGAATTTGGATTTTTTAAAAAAAGCAGGATCGCGGTTAAGGCAGTACTCGTGTAGTTTGCACGCGTTGTCATAGATCACTAGTTCAGGAGCTAAACATTATAAGTTTATTTGTTTACAATTGGGAGTAACGAAACGCTAACAATTTCACAATTCTCGTAAAAGAATGAGAAATACCTCAAAAACTTCAAATTACCTTCAGAAAATCGAGTTCTTAAAATGGTAAAAGGAACATTGGGTGATTCATGATCGGGCATCACTTGAAAGCCGTAACAAATACCTAAAAAACAATAAAAAATCTCATAATTTTTCAATGAGGAGAGTTTACGGGATGAATTTTCCTGTCATTCTATGATCAAGAACATTAATGCTTCTTTGCCATACCGTGCGGACATAAAATAAGGAATATCCCAGGAATTAAAGACCCATGCTTCTTCTTTGAACGAACGCCTTTGGCACAATCATCTAAATGACCAGCTCTTTTTGTGTCAAGAACATAGTGCCCACGTTCAACAAGAGAAGGCAAAGATGGAAAAAAACCTAACTGACCATCACACTGAACTTGGGGAAGGTTGTGGGGCAAACGCTCACACCCGTTTTGGTCAGTAAAAGGACTGGACGCTTTGGCGACCATTTCCCCACACAAAACACGTATGGGGTTTGGCAGCTCTGCAAAATGATTGCAAAGACAAAACAAGAGGGGGACCTGTTCGTGCAAAAGTTGTAAATCAGACAATGGATTGTCCTTTGGATTTGCTCCGTTGGCAATTCTGATCAACAAATCCTTCACCTCTCTCACAGGAGGTACAATTGCACAAACAGGTTTATCTGACGCAAGTGCTTTGAGAAGTCTTATGCAAGGTTCTGGAAACGTGACACCAAAATGTTCCTCTCTAAGGGATACGATTAGCATTTTAGGCCAGGAGATGAAATCTAAATAAACGAGCAATAGTAAAATAGCCTGTAAAAATAGCTACAACATGTTCTTAGCATATTGTACATCAATAAACAACTAACAACATTCATACTTCCGAGGTTAATTCCACGAGTTCGTCTTCTGTAATTTGGTTCTTTATAAATTTCTTCAACAACTCTCTGCCTCTTCCGATTGAGGAAGTTCCGCGTTCGAACCTAGTGTTGGAAAAAATCCGCCCCAAAATAAAACACATGTCCAGCTAGCCAATGAAAAAATACACACCCAGAAAAAACACTTATCTTCCATCCATCGTAGGGCCTTCTGGGGAAGCTACCTTACGAGGCAAGAAGGTTTTTTGGATACCAAGTGCCGTACCGTCCATAACAACTTTTTTCGGATGTTTTCCACAGATGTTACAATGAAAAGCGTCAACAAAGTCAATGTCAAGTAATCTAAATAGCGTAAAAAATCAGTGTTGTATCCAGCAAGGATTTTTTAGATCTATGGTTAAAAACCAATTAACATAGTTATTCTTAAAAGCGGATACAATACTGCCTGTTTTTGTCAACAAAATAAATAAGAATGCCATTTGATCTATTCAGTGTTGCCACTTCATAAGGAAAGTAAAATGATAGTAAATAAATGTTCAGACTTTCTTGGACATTAAAAGTAGGATAGTGTTTTCATTTTTTGTACCTCTCTATGTACCCTTTGTTGACCATTACCTACAGGTGGGAGCACCTCTGTGCACCTACACTCCCCACCCTTATCATAAATTCACCACCAATGAAATGATCAAATGCTAAACATACGTAAGTGCTACAGATATATATATATTGGTAGCATACGTACTTTTATCATTTATATTTAGCATTACAACAAAAGTTAATTTAAACAAACGAATATCCGATCAAATAAACTTTTAAATACATGTAACTCACCTAAAAAATTGGTGCAGGTTGAAATAAAAAAAAAAGTTACCTAATCATTGCAGTAACTGCCAGACGAAACTTGGTGTAAGTTATAATGCCAGAAAAATTCAAATTTCCTGACATAACTTGTCTTTGGACGTACGTCACGTAATATTTATACATGGGCAGGCTAAACCATTTAAAAGATGAAAAGATATTTTCATGAATTCATAATTAATCATGTAGATAAAAATGTTTACTTCATACTTGATAACTGACTATCACACGTACCTTGAAACCAAAAAATGCCTTATATAATCTTTGAGGACTGCATGCGAAATGGAAAATGATCCAAACCACAAGACGTTGTTCTCGATACCATCGTACCGCTTCTTGTTTGTGCATGTAGAACACGGTCGATAATACACTAAAAATTCACAGAAGATTGTAGTCGTGACACTAATACAAAGAAAGTAATAAATAATTCAGTTTACAAACCATTCACACAGTGGAAATCATAAAGATACGCCACATGACAGCCTTCCACATCCAGCCAGTCATCTGATACATCACGCTTATCCCAAGCAGCACCACAAGAGCAAGTACCACAAGCACTAGGTACGAATATCTTTGACCAGTTCATAGCCAGAAGCTTAGCAAAATGATTGGCATCATTCTCATCACAACCTGTGTGAAAAATGAGTATTGAAAATTAAATGACGATTCCATGTTTTTGGCCACCCATTACACAAACACAATATATTATTTCCATTTACTACACTACTTTACCTATTTCAAATAATTTAACTTTTTTCACTACGAGTTGCCAACTCGTAGTAATTTCTCATTTCAGGTGAGGTTTCAAAAGCTAACTTAAAATATGCTAGCTGCGAGTCGTCATCATCTTGTACGATTTCCAGCGCCTTCCCAAGAGTTGTAACATGAATGCAGAGGTAAGATGAACAATTAGAACATCTTAGCTCTGCTTGAGGTAGTGCTACTTTAGAATAAGTAAATGTGCACACGCCCCATTCGCGATTGACTGGTTTTACAGCAATCCAGTTGGGACCACCACTAACGGCTTTAAACAAGTCCTGTAACATGAAAGGAGCTATCGTAGAACATATTATAATTTAATCAATGACTGCAAGTAAAAACCTCTTTAGGAAACATTCCACAGTATGAATGATCTATTGGGTCAGATGTTCCTGATTTTTCCACAACTTAAAAAATTAAAAAAACAAACATACCATCAATTTTATGCAAAATTACTTTTTTCACAGGTTGGCATGATATTAGCATACTGTTCTCATATAGCAAAATAACCACCATTCTGCATTATTACATGTTTCTGGATGTAGATCGTCCAGGTTAGTAGAGTCCTGAAAATGACTGTTATTGTTGGTGTTGACTGACGTTTCTACAACCTTAGCGGTAGTCATCTTCAAAAATTTTTGATCGGAACATCAACACAAACAGTCCTTCTCAGGACTTAACTACCTGGACGACCTATATCCACAAACATGTCACGACACTCCCGAGTTCAAACCATTTACTTTATTCTGCATTATGAGAACAATAACATACTCTTGAAAAAACTTGATTCTTGTGAGGTTATTCCCAAATTTTCATCATAAGTCTCCAAAAATCTTTCCATTGCCAATATATGTAAGCATTTTGGATAGCTTACAACTATTAAAAGAGTATTCCAGAAGTTAGTGCTTAAATTTACAATTAGTCATTTTTAATAATCTTGTGTATACCTTTATCTGTACTTAAATTAGTATTTGAGCTAAGGGCCTGCACAAATTCCAGTCGCAATCGATCACATGAACAGCCAAACAACCAGACAAATCCATTTACATGATAATGAGGGTACCGATGAACAAACACATATGAAGTGTGCTTAATTAAATGTAAAATATATATGAATATAACATTATAAAATACATTCACTACTAAGGAGCTCACCATAATTTTTCTTTTCTCCACATTATAGTCAAGAATAGCAAATGATTGATGTTCCCCCAAATTTGTTACTGCAGAAAATTGAAGCAATAACCCAGTATAATGCAAAACAGCTGCAATATTTTTCTAGAAAAAAACAATACATTTTGTTGGGAACTTAAATTCTTTGACTCAAGTTTAAATTGTTTCAAGAGGGAAAATAACTCCAGTCAACAAGCGGTTACAGTTTTTCTTCTAGGCAGAGAACGGAAATTACATTCATGATAAGTTTCATATGAAAACATTGTATGCCAGGGTTAGAGTGGTCAGTGTTAACACGCATAAGTGCTTCCTAGGTTGTGGTAGGGTTCTTTTCTGTGAGACCAATGCATGTTATGAGTGTGTTGTTTCTCCTAAAGTTTTACATTATCTTGGTGATTATTTGAACAAGTTTCCATTAAGGAGAAATATTTATCTTGTTGACATAGTGATTATTGAGTCATGAATAAGTTGTTATGATTGTCAATAATGTTTGATTATGAATGCTAACTGAAGTATTTAAAGATTTATTTGATATATAATATTTTATGATATGCTTATTAATTTGAGAAATGAAAACATGATTAAGGTGTTTCACTATAAACATTACTCACAATAAGCTTAGTCAACTTATAGTCACTTTTATATATTTATACATAAACATTGTGTCCTCCTCATGATTACCATATACATAGATGGTAACCCTGCACTTTGGCAGAAAGTATATTATTGCATATTATAGGTGAGAATCACATTAAATACATTATAGTAGATTGCATCAAGCATAAATCCTGAGTTAAGTTTTAAACTATTAAGATTTCATCTTATCTGTGCTACTTTATTTCATATTGCTCTGAGCACTATATTTGTATCTGCAAGTTGCACTTACTTCATCAGGTTGAGATTTGTCGACATCAACGGTAATAGTTTCATCAATATTCTGGGAAATCTAAAGAGTTTACAATATTACTTTGGCTTTCTGACAAGCATAAAGAATTTACTGTATTACTTTACAGAAACCTGAATAATTCAACTAAAAACTAACCAGATGCAACGGTTGTTCAAGAGTGATGTTTGACTCAACACATTCTTCTAACAATGGATGATCATCATGCATTTCCTAAGAGAAAGTTTGCAATGCTCCATATATGATAAGTAACATATTTAATTTTTCATTTCACCTAAGGTTCACAACTTTAATGCAACACATCCCACACAGATATTTCAGACTTCATAATTTTGAGATACTTAGAGACTAACCACATTACATTCCACTTCGTAGTCTTCGTTTGATTTAGATTGACTGCTATGAGGGGCCATCTATTTTGTGATGAAACAATGTATTATAAGTTGTCAACTAAAACATATTTCACACAGATGTTTACTACCACTAAACAATTAACTTGCAATAGGAAGAAAATGTATCTGTTCGGCGCTGCTGGTGGGCTTACAACAATCAAGCTTAAATGCAACATATTTCCTTCTTACCTTTCTGTACAAGCTTTCGTTGGACATGCCAAAATTTTATAAGCAACATAATTGTACTAATATGTACAGAGACCTTGTAAGAGAGCAAAGTAGGAACTCCAAAATAGTTCACAAATTCCAAAGTCAACTATCAACTCTTGCACATTAGTGAATATGTTAAAATATTTAAACCAAAGAGGGCTATCTATATGTACTTGAAACAATGTATACCACCACAATTATCATCCGTAGATAACTCCCCTAGAAATGCAAGTGAATGAATGGCTTTAATAATTTCACAATCATAAGCATTATGTAATACGAAAAGAATATAGATAATTATATTGTCTAAAATATATCCAAAATCTGGAGGTGGCACAAAAAATAAATGATAGAAAATCATCGACAAAGTCGGATGACACGAATGCGCGTAATATAATCTTATATAATTAACTTCCTATATCCATGTAATCTTTCAAACAAAGGCCTATAAATAAAAACTACACGGTAGAATTTTTTAAACTTGGCCAGAATATAGATAATTATATTGTCTAAAATATATCCAAAATCTGGAGGTGGCAAAAAATAAATGATAGAAAATCATCGATAAAGTCGGATGACACGAATGCGCGTAATATAATCTTATATATTTAAGTTAAGAATTCCGGTTCTTTAACAAACAAAGCCTTATAAATAAAAACTACACGGTAGAAATTTTTAAACTTGGCCATATTGTAGATATTCTTATTGTCTATAATATATCCAAAATCTGGAGGTGGCACAAAATAAAAGAAATAATATTCCTTGAGAATGTACTCTGATATAAACCGTGAAGTTGGCACCACATTCGACAAACAGCTCTATAGCTAAAACTACACGGTAGAATTTTTAAACTTGGCCAGAATATAGATAATTATATTGTCTAAAATATATCCAAAATCTGGAGGTGGCACAAAAATAAATGATAGAAAATCATCGACAAAGTCGGATGACACGAATGCGCGTAATATAATCTTATATAATTAACTTCCTATATCCATGTAATCTTTCAAACAAAGGCCTATAAATAAAAAACTACACGGTAGAATTTTTTTAAACTTGGCCAGAATATAGATAATTATATTGTCTAAAATATATCCAAAATCTGGAGGTGGCACAAAAAAATAAATGATAGAAAATCATCGATAAAGTCGGATGACACGAATGCGCGTAATATAATCTTATATATTTAAGTTAAGAATTCCGGTTCTTTAACAAACAAAGCCTTATAAATAAAAAACTACACGGTAGAAATTTTTTAAACTTGGCCATATTGTAGATATTCTTATTGTCTATAATATATCCAAAATCTGGAGGTGGCACAAAAATAAAAGAAATAATATTCCTTGAGAATGTACTCTGGTATAAACCGTGAAGTTGGCACCACATTCGACAAACAGCTCTATAGCTAAAAAACTACACGGTAGAATTTTTTTAAACTTGGCCAGAATATAGATAATTATATTGTCTAAAATATATCCAAAATCTGGAGGTGGCACAAAAAAATAAATGATAGAAAATCATCGACAAAGTCGGATGACACGAATGCGCGTAATATAATCTTATATAATTAACTTCCTATATCCATGTAATTTTTCAAACAAAGGCCTATAAATAAAAACAACACGGTAGAAATTTTTTAAACTTGGCCAGAATATAGATAATTATATTATCTAAAATATATCCAAAATCTGGAGGTGGCACAAAAAAATAAGTTGTAGAAAATCATCGGCAAAGTCGGATGACACGAATACGCGTAATATAATATTTAATAATTAACTTCCTATGTCCAGGTAACTTTACAAACAAAGGCCTATAAATAAAAAACTACACGGTAGAATTTTTTTAAACTTGGCCATATTGTAGATATTTTTATTGTCTATAACATATCCAAAATCTGGAGAGTGCACAAAAAAATAAGTTGTAGAAAATCATCGGCAAAGTCGGATGACACGAATACGCGTAATATAATATTATATAATTAACTTCCTATATCAAGGTATCTTTGCAAACAAAGGCCTGTAAATAAAAAACTACACGGTAGAATTTTTTTAAACTTGGCCATATTGTAGATATTTTTATTGTCTATAACATATCCAAAATCTGGAGAGTGCACAAAAAAATAAAAGGAATAGTATTCCTTTAGAATAAACCGTGAAGTTGGCACCACATTCGACAAACAGCTCTATAGCTAAAAAACTACACGGTAGAATTTTTTTAAACTTGGCCATATTGTAGATATTCTTATTGTCTATGACATATCCAAAATCTGGAGGTGGCACAAAAAAATAAATGATAGAAAATCATCGACAAAGTCGGATGACACGAATGCATGTAATATGATCTTATATAATTACGTTTAGAATTCCGGTTCTAAAACAAACAAAGCCTTATAAATAAAAAACTACACGGTAGAATTTTTAAACTTGGCCAGAATATAGATAATTATATTGTCTAAAATATATCCAAAATCTGGAGGTGGCACAAAAATAAATGATAGAAAATCATCGACAAAGTCGGATGACACGAATACGCGTAATATAATCTTATATAATTAACTTCCTATATCCATGTAATCTTTCAAACAAAGGCCTATAAATAAAAACTACACGGTAGAATTTTTAAACTTGGCCAGAATATAGATAATTATATTGTCTAAAATATATCCAAAATCTGGAGGTGGCACAAAAAAATAAATGATAGAAAATCATCGATAAAGTCGGATGACACGAATGCGCGTAATATAATCTTATATATTTAAGTTAAGAATTCCGGTTCTTTAACAAATAAAGCCTTATAAATAAAAAACTACACGGTAGAAATTTTTTAAACTTGGCCATATTGTAGATATTCTTATTGTCTATAATATATCCAAAATCTGGAGGTGGCACAAAAATAAAAGAAATAATATTCCTTGAGAATGTACTCTGGTATAAACCGTGAAGTTGGCACCACATTCGACAAACAGCTCTATAGCTAAAAACTACAAGGTAGAATTTTTTAAACTTGGCCAGAATATAGATAATTATATTGTCTAAAATATATCCAAAATCTGGAGGTGGCACAAAAATAAATGATAGAAAATCATCGACAAAGTCGGATGACACGAATGCGCGTAATATAATCTTATATAATTAACTTCCTATATCCATGTAATTTTTCAAACAAAGGCCTATAAATAAAAACAACACGGTAGAAATTTTTAAACTTGGCCAGAATATAGATAATTATATTATCTAAAATATATCAAAATCTGGAGGTGGCACAAAAATAAGTTGTAGAAAATCATCGGCAAAGTCGGATGACACGAATACGCGTAATATAATATTTAATAATTAACTTCCTATGTCCAGGTAACTTTACAAACAAAGGCCTATAAATAAAAAACTACACGGTAGAATTTTTTTAAACTTGGCCAGAATATAGATAATTATATTGTCTAAAATATATCCAAAATCTGGAGGTGGCACAAAAATAAATGATAGAAAATCATCGACAAAGTCGGATGACACGAATGCGCGTAATATAATCTTATATAATTAACTTCCTATATCCATGTAATTTTTCAAAGAAAGGCCTATAAATAAAAACTACACGGTAGAATTTTTAAACTTGGCCAGAATATAGATAATTATATTGTCTAAAATATATCAAAATCTGGAGGTGGCACAAAAATAAATGATAGAAAATCATCGATAAAGTCGGATGACACGAATGCGCGTAATATAATCTTATATATTTAAGTTAAAATTCCAGTTCTTTAACAAACAAAGCCTTATAAATAAAAACTACACGGTAGAAATTTTTAAACTTGGCCATATTGTAGATATTCTTATTGTCTATGACATATCCAAAATCTGGAGGTGGCACAAAAATAAATGATAGAAAATCATCGACAAAGTCGGATGACACGAATGCATGTAATATGATCTTATATAATTACGTTTAGAATTCGGTTCTAAAACAAACAAAGCCTTATAAATAAAAACTACACGGTAGAATTTTTTAAACTTGGCCAGAATATAGATAATTATATTGTCTAAAATATATCCAAAATCTGGAGGTGGCACAAAAATAAATGATAGAAAATCATCGATAAAGTCGGATGACACGAATGCGCGTAATATAATCTTATATATTTAAGTTAAGAATTCCGGTTCTTTAACAAACAAAGCCTTATAAATAAAAAACTACACGGTAGAAATTTTTTAAACTTGGCCATATTGTAGATATTCTTATTGTCTATAATATATCCAAAATCTGGAGGTGGCACAAAAAATAAAAGAAATAATATTCCTTGAGAATGTACTCTGGTATAAACCGTGAAGTTGGCACCACATTCGACAAACAGCTCTATAGCTAAAAACTACAAGGTAGAATTTTTTAAACTTGGCCAGAATATAGATAATTATATTGTCTAAAATATATCCAAAATCTGGAGGTGGCACAAAATAAATGATAGAAAATCATCGACAAAGTCGGATGACACGAATGCGCGTAATATAATCTTATATAATTAACTTCCTATATCCATGTAATTTTTCAAAGAAAGGCCTATAAATAAAAAACTACACGGTAGAATTTTTTTAAACTTGGCCAGAATATAGATAATTATATTGTCTAAAATATATCCAAAATCTGGAGGTGGCACAAAAAAATAAATGATAGAAAATCATCGATAAAGTCGGATGACACGAATGCGCGTAATATAATCTTATATATTTAAGTTAAGAATTCCAGTTCTTTAACAAACAAAGCCTTATAAATAAAAACTACACGGTAGAAATTTTTAAACTTGGCCATATTTTAGATATTCTTATTGTCTATGACATATCCAAAATCTGGAGGTGGCACAAAAAAATAAATGATAGAAAATCATCGACAAAGTCGGATGACACGAATGCATGTAATATGATCTTATATAATTACGTTTAGAATTCGGTTCTAAAACAAACAAAGCCTTATAAATAAAAACTACACGGTAGAATTTTTTAAACTTGGCCAGAATATAGATAATTATATTGTCTAAAATATATCCAAAATCTGGAGGTGGCACAAAAATAAATGATAGAAAATCATCGACAAAGTCGGATGACACGAATGCGCGTAATATAATCTTATATAATTAACTTCCTATATCCATGTAATCTTTCAAACAAAGGCCTATAAATAAAAACTACACGGTAGAATTTTTTAAACTTGGCCAGTATATAGATAATTATATTGTCTAAAATATATCCAAAATCTGGAGGTGGCACAAAAATAAATGATAGAAAATCATCGATAAAGTCGGATGACACGAATGCGCGTAATATAATCTTATATATTTAAGTTAAGAATTCCGGTTCTTTAACAAACAAAGCCTTATAAATAAAAACTACACGGTAGAAATTTTTAAACTTGGCCATATTGTAGATATTCTTATTGTCTATAATATATCCAAAATCTGGAGGTGGCACAAAAAATAAAGAAATAATATTCCTTGAGAATGTACTCTGGTATAAACCGTGAAGTTGGCACCACATTCGACAAACAGCTCTATAGCTAAAAACTACACGGTAGAATTTTTAAACTTGGCCAGAATATAGATAATTATATTGTCTAAAATATATCCAAAATCTGGAGGTGGCACAAAAAATAAATGATAGAAAATCATCGACAAAGTCGGATGACACGAATGCGCGTAATATAATCTTATATAATTAACTTCCTATATCCATGTAATTTTTCAAACAAAGGCCTATAAATAAAAAACAACACGGTAGAAATTTTTTAAACTTGGCCAGAATATAGATAATTATATTATCTAAAATATATCCAAAATCTGGAGGTGGCACAAAAAAATAAGTTGTAGAAAATCATCGGCAAAGTCGGATGACACGAATACGCGTAATATAATATTTAATAATTAACTTCCTATGTCCAGGTAACTTTACAAACAAAGGCCTATAAATAAAAAACTACACGGTAGAATTTTTTTAAACTTGGCCAGAATATAGATAATTATATTGTCTAAAATATATCCAAAATCTGGAGGTGGCACAAAAAATAAATGATAGAAAATCATCGACAAAGTCGGATGACACGAATGCGCGTAATATAATCTTATATAATTAACTTCCTATATCCATGTAATTTTTCAAAGAAAGGCCTATAAAAAAAACTACACGGTAGAATTTTTTAAACTTGGCCAGAATATAGATAATTATATTGTCTAAAATATATCCAAAATCTGGAGGTGGCACAAAAAAATAAATGATAGAAAATCATCGATAAAGTCGGATGACACGAATGCGCGTAATATAATCTTATATATTTAAGTTAAGAATTCCAGTTCTTTAACAAACAAAGCCTTATAAATAAAAAACTACACGGTAGAAATTTTTTAAACTTGGCCATATTGTAGATATTCTTATTGTCTATGATATATCCAAAATCTGGAGGTGGCACAAAAAAATAAATGATAGAAAATCATCGACAAAGTCGGATGACACGAATGCATGTAATATGATCTTATATAATTACGTTTAGAATTCCGGTTCTAAAATAAACAAAGCCTTATAAATAAAAAACTACACGGTAGAATTTTTTTAAACTTGGCCAGAATATAGATAATTATATTGTCTAAAATATATCCAAAATCTGGAGGTGGCACAAAAAAATAAATGATAGAAAATCATCGATAAAGTCGGATGACACGAATGCGCGTAATATAATCTTATATATTTAAGTTAAAATTCCGGTTCTTTAACAAACAAAGCCTTATAAATAAAAACTACACGGTAGAAATTTTTAAACTTGGCCATATTGTAGATATTCTTATTGTCTATAATATATCCAAAATCTGGAGGTGGCACAAAAATAAAAGAAATAATATTCCTTGAGAATGTACTCTGGTATAAACCGTGAAGTTGGCACCACATTCGACAAACAGCTCTATAGCTAAAAACTACAAGGTAGAATTTTTAAACTTGGCCAGAATATAGATAATTATATTGTCTAAAATATATCCAAAATCTGGAGGTGGCACAAAAATAAATGATAGAAAATCATCGACAAAGTCGGATGACACGAATGCGCGTAATATAATCTTATATAATTAACTTCCTATATCCATGTAATTTTTCAAACAAAGGCCTATAAATAAAAACTACACGGTAGAATTTTTAAACTTGGCCAGAATATAGATAATTATATTGTCTAAAATATATCCAAAATCTGGAGGTGGCACAAAAATAAATGATAGAAAATCATCGACAAAGTCGGATGACACGAATGCGCGTAATATAATCTTATATATTTAAGTTAAGAATTCCAGTTCTTTAACAAACAAAGCCTTATAAATAAAAACTACACGGTAGAAATTTTTAAACTTGGCCATATTGTAGATATTCTTATTGTCTATGACATATCCAAAATCTGGAGGTGGCACAAAAATAAATGATAGAAAATCATCGACAAAGTCGGATGACACGAATGCATGTAATATGATCTTATATAATTACGTTTAGAATTCCGGTTCTAAAACAAACAAAGCCTTATAAATAAAAACTACACGGTAGAATTTTTTAAACTTGGCCAGAATATAGATAATTATATTGTCTAAAATATATCCAAAATCTGGAGGTGGCACAAAAAAATAAATGATAGAAAATCATCGATAAAGTCGGATGACACGAATGCGCGTAATATAATCTTATATATTTAAGTTAAGAATTCCGGTTCTTTAACAAACAAAGCCTTATAAATAAAAAACTACACGGTAGAAATTTTTTAAACTTGGCCATATTGTAGATATTCTTATTGTCTATAATATATCCAAAATCTGGAGGTGGCACAAAAAAATAAAAGAAATAATATTCCTTGAGAATGTACTCTGGTATAAACCGTGAAGTTGGCACCACATTCGACAAACAGCTCTATAGCTAAAAAACTACACGGTAGAATTTTTTAAACTTGGCCAGAATATAGATAATTATATTGTCTAAAATATATCCAAAATCTGGAGGTGGCACAAAAAAATAAATGATAGAAAATCATCGACAAAGTCGGATGACACGAATGCGCGTAATATAATCTTATATAATTAACTTCCTATATCCATGTAATTTTCAAAGAAAGGCCTATAAATAAAAACTACACGGTAGAATTTTTAAACTTGGCCAGAATATAGATAATTATATTGTCTAAAATATATCCAAAATCTGGAGGTGGCACAAAAATAAATGATAGAAAATCATCGATAAAGTCGGATGACACGAATGCGCGTAATATAATCTTATATATTTAAGTTAAGAATTCCAGTTCTTTAACAAACAAAGCCTTATAAATAAAAACTACACGGTAGAAATTTTTAAACTTGGCCATATTGTAGATATTCTTATTGTCTATGACATATCCAAAATCTGGAGGTGGCACAAAAATAAATGATAGAAAATCATCGACAAAGTCGGATGACACGAATGCATGTAATATGATCTTATATAATTACGTTTAGAATTCCGGTTCTAAAACAAACAAAGCCTTATAAATAAAAAACTACACGGTAGAATTTTTTTAAACTTGGCCAGAATATAGATAATTATATTGTCTAAAATATATCCAAAATCTGGAGGTGGCACAAAAAATAAATGATAGAAAATCATCGATAAAGTCGGATGACACGAATGCGCGTAATATAATCTTATATATTTAAGTTAAAATTCCGGTTCTTTAACAAACAAAGCCTTATAAATAAAAACTACACGATAGAAATTTTTTAAACTTGGCCATATTGTAGATATTCTTATTGTCTATAATATATCCAAAATCTGGAGGTGGCACAAAAAAATAAAGAAATAATATTCCTTGAGAATGTACTCTGGTATAAACCGTGAAGTTGGCACCACATTCGACAAACAGCTCTATAGCTAAAAACTACAAGGTAGAATTTTTTAAACTTGGCCAGAATATAGATAATTATATTGTCTAAAATATATCCAAAATCTGGAGGTGGCACAAAAAAATAAATGATAGAAAATCATCGACAAAGTCGGATGACACGAATGCGCGTAATATAATCTTATATAATTAACTTCCTATATCCATGTAATTTTTCAAACAAAGGCCTATAAATAAAAACAACACGGTAGAAATTTTTAAACTTAGCCAGAATATAGATAATTATATTATCTAAAATATATCCAAAATCTGGAGGTGGCACAAAAAAATAAGTTGTAGAAAATCATCGGCAAAGTCGGATGACACGAATACGCGTAATATAATATTTAATAATTAACTTCCTATGTCCAGGTAACTTTACAAACAAAGGCCTATAAATAAAAAACTACACGGTAGAATTTTTTTAAACTTGGCCAGAATATAGATAATTATATTGTCTAAAATATATCCAAAATCTGGAGGTGGCACAAAAAAATAAATGATAGAAAATCATCGACAAAGTCGGATGACACGAATGCGCGTAATATAATCTTATATAATTAACTTCCTATATCCATGTAATTTTTCAAAGAAAGGCCTATAAATAAAAAACTACACGGTAGAATTTTTTTAAACTTGGCCAGAATATAGATAATTATATTGTCTAAAATATATCCAAAATCTGGAGGTGGCACAAAAAAATAAATGATAGAAAATCATCGATAAAGTCGGATGACACGAATGCGCGTAATATAATCTTATATATTTAAGTTAATAATTCCAGTTCTTTAACAAACAAAGCCTTATAAATAAAAAACTACACGGTAGAAATTTTTTAAACTTGGCCATATTGTAGATATTCTTATTGTCTATAATATATCCAAAATCTGGAGGTGGCACAAAAAAATAAAAGAAATAATATTCCTTGAGAATGTACTCTGGTATAAACCGTGAAGTTGGCACCACATTCGACAAACAGCTCTATAGCTAAAAACTACACGGTAGAATTTTTAAACTTGGCCAGAATATAGATAATATATTGTCTAAAATATATCAAAATCTGGAGGGCACAAAAATAAATGATAGAAAATCATCGACAAAGTCGGATGACACGAATACACGTAATATAATCTTATATAATTAACTTCCTATATCCATGTAATGAAGGCCTATAAATACAAAACTACACGGTAGAAATTTTTTAACTTGGCCAGAATATAGATAATTATATTATCTAAAATATATCAAAATCTGGAGGTGGCACAAAAAATAAGTTGTAGAAAATCATCGCAAAGTCGGATGACACGAATACGCGTAATATAATATTTAATAATTAACTTCCTATGTCAGGTAACTTTGCAAACACGGTATTTTTAAACTAAATACATTGTAGATATTTTATTGTCATATATCCAAAATCTGGAGAGTGCACAAAAAAATAAGTTGTAGAAAATCATCGATAAAGTCGGATGACACGAATGCGTGTAATATGATCTTATATAATTACGACTTTGTCGTAATTACGACTGTGTCATCCGACTTTGTCGATGATTTTCTATCATTTATTTTTTTGTGCCACCTCCAGATTTTGGATATATTTTAGACAATGAGAATATCTACAATATGGCCAAGTTTAAAAAATTTCTACCGTGTAGTTTTTTATTTATAAGACTTTGTTTGTTAAAGAACCGGAATTCTTAACTTAAATATATAAGATTATATTACGCGCATTCGTGTCATCCGACTTTATCGATGATTTTCTATCATTTATTTTTGTGCCACCTCCAATTTTGATATATTTTGACAATATAATTATCTATATTCTGGCCAAGTTTAAAAATTCTACCGTGTAGTTTTATTTATAGGCCTTTCTTTGAAAAATTATGATATAGGAAGTTAATTATATAGATTATATTACGCGCATTCGTGTCATCCGACTTTGTCGATGATTTTCTATCATTTATTTTTGTGCCACCTCCAGATTTTGATATATTTTAGACAATATAATTATCTATATTCTGGCCAAGTTTAAAAAATTCTACCGTGTAGTTTTTATTTATAGGCCTTTGTTTGTAAAGTTACCTGGACATAGGAAGTTAATTATTAAATATTATATTACGTATTCGTGTCATCCGACTTTGCCGATGATTTTCTACAACTTATTTTTGTGCCACCTCCAGATTTTGATATATTTTAGATAATATAATTATCTATATTCTGGCCAAGTTTAAAAATTTCTACCGTGTTGTTTTTATTTATAGGCCTTTGTTTGAAAATTACATGGATAGGAAGTTAATTATATAAGATTATATTACGCGCATTCGTGTCATCCGACTTTGTCGATGATTTTCTATCATTTATTTTGTGCCACCTCCAGATTTTGATATATTTTAGACAATATAATTATCTATATTCTGGCCAAGTTTAAAAATTCTACCGTGTAGTTTTTAGCTATAGAGCTGTTTGTCGAATGTGGTGCCAACTTCACGGTTTATACCAGAGTACATTCTCAAGGAATATTATTTCTTTTATTTTTTTGTGCCACCTCCAGATTTTGGATATATTATAGACAATAAGAATATCTACAATATGGCCAAGTTTAAAAAAATTCTCCCGTTTAGTTTTCTATTTATAAGGCTTTGTTTGTTAAAGAACCGGAATTCTTAACTTAAATATATAAGATTATATTACGCGCATTCGTGTCATCCGACTTGTCGATGATTTTCTATCATTTATTTTTTGCCTCCAGATTTTGATATTTTAGACAATATAATTATCTATATTCTGGCCAAGTTTAAAAAAATTCTACCGTGTAGTTTTTAAATTATAGGCTATTTAAGAGAAATGGAAAGTACACTGTAATATAAATCTTAGTGTTTTCTTCAATTTCTTGACTTTTATACATTTTTTGTGATGTTTAAGGACTGTAAAATAGTAATAAACAGTTAAGAATTATTTTTTACTGTTGCATTTGATGGAAAACGTGTTTTAAAGACGATTTTTTGATTTATCATTTTGAATGATAAATTTTAGTTGAATGTGGTGATGAATGTTGTGATGAATGTTGTGTTGAATGTGGTGCCCAATGTGGTGCCAATTTCACGGTAGTTTTTGAAAGCATGTCTATAACTATCCACTATCATCCATTGTAACCACTATCAACATCCTAATGTCATTGGTCAAAAATAGTCACATTTTTTATTTACTTTTGCCTTTCATTCATGTCATTTCTAGATATGAATTTTCTTATTCGTCCATAGTTCAATCAATAATAAAAAAATATTTATTGTAAATTTTATTATAGCAAATGAACGTGACGCCAAGAGTTTGTAAATTACATGCAATTTTTCGTCGTGGTATAGTGAACTATCTATCTCGACCTTATTTAAACCTGAACATTTTTTATAGTCGTTATATGCATCAATGCATAATTATAATCGTTTGATGAAAATATGGAAATATGATAAAATTCTTTTTTAAGGGGGGGGTGACTCGATTTTTCTAAAAGTTCTTTTGGATGTGGAAAATGTGTTCAAATGCATGAATTATAGTCTTTTGGTGAAAGTATGGAAATATTATAAAATTCATTTTCAGGGAGGGTGGACTCGATTATTTTGTCAAAGTTCTTTTTGATGTGGAAAATGTGTTCAAATACATGAATTATAGTCTTTTGGTGAAATAATGGAAATATTATAAAATTCATTTTCAGGGGGGGTGGAATCCTCATTTTTCTAAAAGTTGTTTTTTAAGTGGAAAATGTGTTGGAATGCATTAATTATAGTGTTTTCGTGAAAGGTCAATTTCATTTTGGCTTGGTCAAAGTCAGTTTTTGTATCGTCACATTAATATACATAATTTTCGTCGATAATATGAAAAAACATTTTTAACTAAGCGCTTCCGACATCACTACGCACGGTCTCATTATAATATTGAAATCCTCATTACCCAAAGCTGACCACGACACACTTTACGAGAACGGAGTCGTAACCTTCAATGCAACAAGCCCCTAGCCAGCATATACTTACTAGAGAAAGCATGGTTTTTACGTATGTAAAAAATTGACGCTCAATATTGCAAAAACATATTGAAAGGAAAGCCGAATAATAAATTATTATGGGAAAACTGAAAATGTTACCGATACATAGGTATTTTTGAAAATCATTGTCCGTTGCCTGGCCGTTATTTTGAGCCCTGTTCTTTTTGCTTAGTTAACTCAATTTTTAACAAGGTATTGTTATCTTAATGCAGTTAAGAGGTAAGGTATGATTGTCACACATTTCTTATTAATTTGCACTCAGGCGAATGAGATGTTACTCGTTGGAAAAGAAACTGACTGCGGTCGAAGCTTGTAACTACGGTTTGGTAACAGAAATTATTCCTCAAGCCGAAATTGAAAAAGAAATTAACAACAGAATGAAATACATGGCTGCGTTGCCGCCGAAGGTAGCACAAATCTGGACTTTACCGTTATTGCTTCGTTTCATTTAACCATACAATGCTTCTCTCCATTGCAGTCGCTCTCATTGTCCAAGAAACTATGTTGCTCAGTTGAGCTGGAGAAACTTCACGATGTGAATAATAAAGAATGCGAAGTGCTTGCTCAAAAATGGCTCTCGGAGGAATGCGCGCAAGCAGTGATGACTTTTTTACAACGCAAATCAAAAATGTAGTTGAAACATTAAGTTGATTCTTGTTTATGAAATGTTCGATGCATTTTCTTTCTGTGTATGTTATTCAGTTTGATAAAAACCATTTCCACCAAAGTGTTAAGCGTACAAAAGCATCTGCGCAAACATCTACTTGATGTCACGTGACAACATGTTAATTAATGGCAATTATTTTTTAACAACTGCATCATTTTTCAACAAATGCGCACGAAAGAAGGTTGCGACTAAGAAGTCCGTTACGCCAGCAGTAAACACTGAAGTCTCAATGACTTGAACGATACAGAACGAGTGTTCGAAATTTTCCAGCAAAAGTTTTTTTGCTATGTTTTGGAACTTGATTCAAAACGCAATTTTTTTCCTCCAAAGTAAAGATTTTAAAAATCGTGGTTAAATGAACGAATATGTTTTGTTATTCAACTCAAGTTACGAATGATTTACACCAACAACGCTACAAATTCCGTTGCGTAAAGGTTACAAACGGATCATTGGGGGACACAATATCCTATATGTACAACAAATATTTGCACGCGCTATAAGTCCGATCGCAAGTATACCTGGATGGTAAGCCATTCCTGTAAGCTCGTCCACCATCTTCTTACGATGCCATGTTGCTGATGTACTTTTGAAACAAATCGCGTTCCTCGTGATTTTTATCCTCAAGTTCTTGTATATTACCGTTGACCATCAACGTCTGTTTCTCGAAGGCACTACAATATTAAATATTAAATGAGATATGATCTTCGCACTTAGCTGGACAATTTAAGCAATCGTCTCAGGACCTGAAAAAATCAGGTGACTCAACGGGATTCGAACCCATGACCTCTGCGGTGCCGGTGCAGTGCTCTGACCACT
Organism: Xenia sp. Carnegie-2017; assembly: GCF_021976095.1. Lineage (NCBI taxonomy): Eukaryota > Metazoa > Cnidaria > Anthozoa > Malacalcyonacea > Xeniidae > Xenia > Xenia sp. Carnegie-2017. The sequence continues at coordinate 6,606,349 of NW_025813469.1, read as the reverse complement.
GAGCTATGAAGTCACACAGTGGTGAGCAGGTCAATATTGTTGGGCTGATGTTTTCTCGTGAAATGAATGTCATGTGAATGTTTTATGCAGTGCGGTGTTTTGAAATTAAATGAGATATGATCTTCGCACTTAGCTGGACAATTTAAGCAATCGTCTCAGGACCTGAAAAATTTTTTTTGGAAGTGGTCAGAGCACTGCACCGGCACCGCAGAGGTCATGGGTTCGAATCCCGTTGAGTCACCTGATTTTTTCAGGTCCTGAGACGATTGCTTAAATTGTCCAGCTAAGTGCGAAGATCATATCTCATTTAATTTCAAAACACCGCACTGCATAAAACATTCACAATATTAAATATGCTGCTTTACTATTTGCTGACATGGGATTTTTTCAAAGTTCGAAACTGTAAATGTTTTCATCATCTTCGACGTGAACGTCCATGAATAACAATAGAAATCTATTGCATTTTCAAAGGTCCCGTGTCCTCTCTCTAGTTGCTAAGCTCCGCCCACCCCTTTCCTCTCCTTTCCAATAGTGCCCAATCTCTCTCCCTCGTAAAAATAGACACACAAACCTGTCTAGAAACTAGTGAAGATCTCGCCAAAAGTGAATTGAGCTCCTCCTCGAAATGTTTGAAAGATAAAATTTCTGCGACAATTCCGCGTTCCTTTGCCATGTCGCAGTTGAGTTTCGTGTTGCATAGAATAACAGACATTGCCTGATTTAAAGGAAATTCACCGTAAGACAAAATGAATTTTTTTTAAAGCATCTCGGTTCTTTTATAAAAACAACAATTATGTTTCACGATACACTTTTTTTAAGGCGGGGGGTAGGGATAGGGAGTAAAGCATTTTGGGGAACTTAGATAAAGCTATTCGTAGTTTTAATTACTTTTCAATCTCACAGTTAATTTTTAACACCTCAGAACATAACACATCCTCTCAGGTTCAAGAAAAGAAAACATTTTAATGTTTATATAAAGTGATCAATAGGCGTGGATACAACTCAAATACATAACATGGCAAAATATGACCTAGTGCCCAGGCCTCCGTTTAATATAAACAAGTCACGTGTACCTGTGAATGACCAAATAAATTAGGTATAGTTAGAGAGCAACATCCAACTGGAGGATGACCCAAATCCACAAACTTCGTTTGAAAAGTTGCCTTTAAAAAACACGACGAATATGTCAACTGAAATAAAAATTACGTAATGTTATACTGAGGAGTCACTAAGAGTCACTAAGGAGTCACTAAGATCAGTTCTTACCAAACTGGAAACATTGGTCTATAAACAAGAAGAAGCGTTATGAATACGTTCCGCTTTCGCGCATGTATATTTACTTTTCATAATTGGAAAGGTCGTCGTTTAATTACATTCGTGCTCAGTTACAATTGGTTTTTTCTATGAAATTAGATTGTCCCCCCGCTATATAATTTGAATTAGAATTTTAGCAAATTGTGAAGTTGTTTCAAAGTAGTTTGCCACCTACTTCGAACTGCTGAGCACAAAGTAATTTTGCTAACTCGCAATGACTGTTCATGCGTCTATTTCTATAATACTATAGTTCATGCGACTTAAACGATCTCATGACACCGTTGAAATAAATGAAATGGTAATCGAGTTCCATCGGTTCTAATCGCTAATAAAGCGCTCGCAAGAAAAATGTTTCGTTTGATCATAGTGTGTGTGTGTCATCGTGGGGGTAACTTCATATGCTGAAAAGACAGTTAAATTTTCCATGCACCTAACTCCCAAAGACTATAGCTAATGTGTCTATTTCACAAAGACTTTAGTTCATGCACCTAAAGGCTATAAAATCTATATATATGTATATTGTTCGTGCATCTTAACAATATAGTTCATGTACCTAACTCCCAAAGACTAGAGTTCACAAACTTAACTTTCAAAGAATATCTTTCCCACACCCAACTTCAAAGACTAAACTCCCAAAAATTCTTCTTCATGCACCTAAACTCGGAACGACTATAGTTCATACACCTAACTCCCAAAGACTATATTTCACGCACGTAACTCGCAAAGACTATAAGATCATGCGTCTATTTCCCAAAGAGTTTAGTTCATGCAACTAACACCAAAGAAAATAGTTAATGTATCTAATTACCAAAGACTATAGTTCATGCACCTTACTCCGAAGGACTATAGTTCATGAAAGAGCTCCCAAAGACTATAGTTCATGCACCTAACATCCAAAGACTATAGTTAAAGCACTTAAATTCCAAAACTTATATTTCACGCACCTAAATCTCAAAGATTGTTCATGCGTTTATTTCCCACTTATTGAACTCACTTGATTGATGAATTGTATTTTCCCATGTTTTCAAAAACTTTCTTAAAGGTCGTACATTCCAATTCTTGTTCTTAATTCCAGGATCACATACATATGAACTATTGACCAGACAAAATCATGATATCTAATTACAATGTGACATCACTCTTCACATCCATACCATTAGACATAGCCAAACAACACAACTAGACAAATAAAATCCTAGACTTACTCAACCTTTGCCTCTCCACTGAATTCTTCTTCTAAAACTCATACTATAGACAACTTTCAGCGAATCAATGGGGTCACCACTATACACCTTCCTCGCAAAAGCTGTCGTGCAAAACCTCGAAACACAATCAGTCACCAACAGCACAGATGAAACAGACAGACTATGGAATAGATATAAAGACGATATCTTTGCCATAGTCAAGAAAGCCAAAACTGGACAAATGCTACACACCATAAAAATACTACAAAGAAGATAACCTTCACTAAAGACAAAAAACACAACAAGACTAAACAAACAAGTATACGGCATAAATACCCTTACAGACCAAATACTTGATTTCAACCGTAATCATTCCACACAACACAAAATAAGCAACATTCGAACACTTTTCAACAGAATTAACACTCACTGCAGCACAGAAGAAGCCAAAAAACAGAACGCAACTACTTGTTCTCATTTATAAAAACTAGTTACCCTATAGAAACTTTATAGACGAAACTATAAGCAAAATCAGTCAGAACTTTACTACTAACGGACACCTCCCGAAAGCAGACACTGCTATTAGGTCCCTGCCAATACTCTTACTATTAACTTATTTACAACCTCTCATAAGCAGACACCAAAACAATCTTCAAACAATTCTGTAGTGTTTATGGTGTTTCGAAAGTTCACTTTTAGGGGTGGTCATGGGAGAAAAAATTTACATGAGTTTAATATTTACTGAGGAAATTACCATACACCAGCTATGGTCAAATGGCAATTTTGCACAAATTAACAAATATTCGTGGCAGAGATTGAATTTTTATATTTTCGTTGTTTCAAGAAATTTACATTGTTTTTGCTGGCATACGATAGAACATATTTCGCATACCTTCCTCCTAAACCCACTTTCCGTCATATTTTGCCGTTTAGTGTGCATTTCATAGCCGAATCTTATAACTTAGATATTTCATACAGGGACAATCCTTCACCATTGATAAGTGTCGTCGCTTTTGTGCTCGATAAATCCCGCTTCGAAAAATATAGATATGACGATATATTTTCGGATATTTTGGGGTTTTTGTAGTGTTGTTCGCAATGATTCATAAATAGATCAAATTGAACCTTAGCCGACAATTACCCCGCACGTGTGATTGGGTCAAGATTGTCTGTCTAATACATTGTATACAGAACCATTTAAAAACCGCTATAAAGCTATTAAAACCAACAAAACACAATTAAAAACTATGTATAATAACTATATATATCGTAACAACGAATATTTTCATAGTTTTTCGATATTTTCGGTACATCGATATATCGATATACCGAAAAAACCAATATCGATAAACCGATATTTAAAAAACCCCCGATATTTATCGATAATTCGATATGTCGCAACAGCCTACCTCGCAAGAGCCTTTATCGTCGTAAACATGCTTGGACTCATTCATGTTTTCAGTGGTTGACGAGTCCTCATCCAAAACTCTCGAGCGTATGCTAGGTGCTTCAACTACGTTCAATTTCATCAAGCTATCTTCAACCTGGCGTCGTTGTTTCTCTTCTGCCATGCTTGATTTTGTTTCAATGTTGGAAGTTTCATTTTCAAGCAGTTCTTCTACCTCGATCTACGAATTATAATATCTGTCATAAATATTAAAGCAGTTTGTTTATGTAGAAAATATGCAGACACAAAGTTATGAAGAGAAATAAAACATCTTTAACATTGTCACGGATATTACGAGGGGCATAACAAAGTGTTGATGAGTTTGACTAATTCTACGTTTATAAGAAACTTTTAAACAATTCTAACCCTAACCTTAACACTTACACTAACCATAATCTAACCCTGACCTAATCCATACCTAACCATTGAACCAATGTATGAACTGTAGTCAATTGTAGTCACATTATAAAGCCTACTTCCTATTGTTTTTGGAGTTCAATGTGCATTCTAATCTTTCGTTTCAAATCCGCATTCTATTCTTGTAATCTTGTAGCCCATATTCTTGCAAGCATTTCTCAAATGGATATTCAAAATGGAGACTCCACAAGATATGCTAATTGCTAATTTTTTTTCACCAAACAAAAAATTTGTCACAGTCTGTTACGGGTCTTGCAGCTGACATATGAAATGTTTGTAAGTGTGGCAGGAAAATTACATTTATATAGCTACTCTTTGTTTTGCTATGTTAAGCATCACACAATAACAAGAAAACGAATGAGGAATTGGTCACATTTACCACTAAAAACAGTAAAATTCTAGAGCTCCAGTACGAATAGCAAATGACTGTCAAAACGAGGGACGATCTTGGCCCACTGCGATAATATTTTACCAAATGAAGGGAATTCCACAAAACATGTCCATTTGGACATATTATACAAGTGCACATGTGTCAACTAACCCTGGTTTAACCAAGGTTTGCGTTAAATACGACGCTTTATATTTTTCATCGCTGTAGTATGAACTACTTTGTTGATAAATATATAGTAATTCTGCGAGTAAAATATCTTTACCTTCCTCTGCACAACAAAGTTTTTCTTGTATCAACGCACACAGCCTCCTACTAGCTCAAGAAACAAGCCAAAATATGAAAGAGAAGCGATCTCGTTTGAGTGAAAACTTGATGGTAAAAGTTGAAAAGTTGCTGATGGTTATCGCCATAAATTACCAATGGAAGAATTTACCACCACGATAAAATCAATATTACCACCACTGATAAAGTATTAGTGACCAATGCCGCCAGTTTGCCAGTGACCAGTGGCATGTACGCGTACCTATTTTTCTATAATTGCGACGCATCATGGGATTTACATTCAAATTTATTTTTGTGAGTAAATTCATTTTATCTTTACCATAAAAATGTTGTTTTACTTCAAAAAATCTTCGCTTGTCAGACTTCGTGAGCTGACTAAATCTCGCAAGCGTTCGATCACGGCCATGACCGATTTTTCACCGAGTACTTTGTTGTCACGTGTTCTGACGTTGACCGTGTCTGAGACCGTCTCTTTTTCACCAACAACTGTTTAAAAAACAACATAAAACCATTTAACCAATCGCATTTAGTAATAAAATGAACATCTATTTTGCTTTTTTAAAATAGACAACACTTAAAAAGACAATGAACACAAAACAAACAAACAAAAACACAAACAACAAACAATCCAACAACAGCAAACGATAATACCTTACATTTTACAACTCGCACATCAACTGACTACCAAGAACAACGAGTACTGACAAGTGAGCATCACAATGCACAACATTACAAACAGCACTGACTATAGACAACGACTTACGTTAGAAAGTAGGTTAACAAACTCAAAACAAAAATCATTGAACAGAATACAAATATCAGCACCTTATAAACGGCTTACAAGCGAACAATTAATAAGTATACCACACAAACTAAAACATCCACATATTTTCCTCTCTGTCATGACGTCTAGAGAACAAATACGGCGAACCTGACTAATGTTGTGGAAACGTCAGTAAACTCTGAACACCAACAGTGGTTCCAAACCATTTTAATTTCTATTTATTTGTACAGTAAATAAAAATAATTTAAAAGACTTATTCATACCAAGAATGAAGTTGTACTGTGAAAGTTGTGCATTGCGAACTTTCTTATTTAGTGTTGATCCGTGATCCAAGTCTGTATCAACACGATAACCAGCTGCATGGAACTTCTTTTGAATCTAAACATGACCAAAATGTCAATAAAAAAAAAAGGACAAAAAAATTCCAATTCATAAAATAGCAACAATTTGTCCATAGCTGAGTTTGCATTAGCCTGTGCAAGTTCGATCTAAGGCTTACCAAATTAAATTTACCGGTTCGGCATAATCATCATATTTACTACTGACAGGAATTACTACAACTTGATGGGGAGAAAGCCATAAAATCCTAGAAAATAACAGAAAATGCAGTGCGTCAAAATTTTGAAATAAAGTAAAGTAGAGTAAAATGATAAAAATTTCCAAACAATTAAGAAACTTTGTATCATTTTAATTTAACATTTTAAGGACATTTCATTTGCTTTAAGCTCTGGCATGAGCCAAGAAAACACTCACCATTTTCCACCAAAGCTTTCAGCAAGAATAGCAATCATTTTTCAACTGAACCTACAATAGCTCGATGAATAATAACAGGATGTAATTTTATATCTCCTTCACCACTGTCAATAGAGTAATAGAATATTGATAAATTACTAAATTGTTACAATTTGTAAAGATCTACAATTTCATGGAAACTTAAACTGTGCCGTAATCCTCTGACTATAATACACAGGCTTACATATGTTTGTGAGCCATTATCAATGATATTTACATGGGGGGGATGGATGCACAGGGATACATGCATGGACTATTAACTATTATATTGCAATTATCTGATTGCAATATTAAATGTAACTATATACTTATATGCGGGTGGGTTTGTTTGCGGGCGAGTTTGAATGCAGGTGGGACTTTCAGTGTTCAGCAATGTAGCAGGCTGCATATAAGTATATAGTATATATAAGCATATAAATATATAACAATAGGTTTCTATAGAAACAAATAATCATGTCACTGTTGGTTAAATAAATTAAGTATCAAGACCGTAGTGAGGTTATTCAACGAAAAGCTTACTGGCAAAACTTACCTAGCGTGAGGTTGAATCTCTCAGGAAGTTGGAAATCCAGTTCAATTGTTGCACATTGATGAGACCATCTCATAGCATCAAAAATTTTATATTAATCTATAAATTGTGATAGCAATGAAATTATAAATTCACAATGGTATACATCTGTAAACATAGAAAGCTTCATCCCCATCCCCAGGATTTATCTGCCGTTTTGACCAAAATTATTCAAAGCTTCCATCAGTTTCTAATGAAGCATAAAACAAACTCATTTAGTTAAACAATTAAAAATATTATCAATCATTAAACATTTTCGATATTTATGACAAGACAGCTAAAAAACATTGTAAAGACTGCATTTATGTTCGCTGTGAACAAATTTCCTCCCTATTTTGGGAGGTAAACAAACCAATCTGTATGTCAAATCAACAAATGAAAACATTCTATATTTTATTTCATTCTTGAATAACTGTCTATATCTTTGATATCCATAAAGAGGAATTGCACACGATGAAACAAATGTAACTTGATTAAATAGTTCAATGGTTTCAACCATTGAGTTGTAATGTTTGAAATGTTCAAGGTTAGAAGCCATCTTGATTTCAGCAAGCGGAGACTGAAACGAGTTAATATTTTAGTTGCAATATTAACAAATACTAAATAAAATCAATTACAAGAAAACAAAAACAATGATGAACCAAAATTGTTAAAGAACATATTTTAAGTAAAACGACTCATGCAAGGTAACTCAAATGTTCAACTTATGATGGTGAAAATATAAAAAACATGGAGATAAAATAAAGCATGACAATCAATAGATCTTCACTTAGGTAATAATAGCTGCAGATCCAAATTTATAAACAGTGTGTGAAGCACTGACTAAAACATTTTGGCAATCAAATGCACTTGAAAGCCCTGGCAGGTTAGCTAAAGTCCCTCGGTGCTACAAGTCTTGTGACTTTTACTACAAAATCTCCCTCGGCTTTCAAGTACATTTAATCACTAAGTTACCTCACTACCGTGCATCGTTTTACTTATAAAAATATTGCACACGCTAGCTAAAATGTAGATCCCATTAACTACATACATGTATGGTCTTATATGAGCCAGTTTTAAATACTCAAAGAATATTTAGGCAATCAGAGAGTAAAATATTTTTACCTTACTCTGAACAAAACAGTTTTTCTTGTGAGTCTTTTATCGCAGGGATACGTCGGTATAAAATTCTTATCACCAAAATGTTTCAAATTCCAAATTGGTGAAGTGTTGACTGTGTAGTAAGCTGGTCGATACAACTCATACGCAACGCATCGATTTGCTGTTTAAAATCATGATAGAACTCATGCAGATAGATTGGTTTCACATAGCCAGAATAACAACCAATAACTGTTAGCTTCCAGAACAATTCAGTGAATTCACCACAAATGTCAGTCTGCTACGTGAAGATAGTTCTCTTGCATATGCCTCAAGTCTTTTTACGCTTCCGAATTGCATCCTTGAACGCCTTATTTTATACAGTTCAGCCAACATTTACCTATTCTTGCCATAAAATGATTAAGTGTGCTCCAAGTTGACTGAAAATAAAATTGTTCAGCATACGCCATTTTGAAAGCATGTCTATAATTATCCACTATCATCCATTGTAACCACTATCAACATCCTAATGTCATTGGTCAAAAATAGTCACATTTTTATTTACTTTTGCCTTTCATTCATGTCATTTCTAGATATGAATTTTCTTATTCGTCCATAGTTCAATCAATAATAAAAAAATATTTATTGTAAATTTTATTATAGCAAATGAACGTGACGCCAAGAGTTTGTAAATTACATGCAATTTTTCGTCGTGGTATAGTGAACTATCTATCTCGACCTTATTTAAACCCAGTGAACTCTACAACAACTGGAAGGCTAACTTGACGCCATCTTTGAAGCCTGCATGAGCGCCGCCATTGAAGGTACGGAGGCGAAATACATCACTTCGAAATTGCCGAATTTTTTGCAAAAAACAGTGGTCTTCAAGCCAGCTTAATGTCTAAAAATCTTAAACAATGTTTGGAGATTGTTTTTTATAATTTATTGTACGAACATTTTACTTGCTAAAACTTACATATTACTTGAAGTCGTTTGAGAAGTTCCTTTCTCTTAAATTTATTCTTAAGTTTATCATACATTACATTACAGATGTAAATTTTTTGGGTCTAAGGACATGAGAGTAGAAAACATTGAGGTGTAAAATAATCTCTAAACATGAAAGAAGATGCCGCTACTATACTGGGGAAATGCCAGTAAATTTGATGATCAATTTTCACATGTTTTATACTTGTTGCGAGGTATGTCATTTTGTACGTTTTATGTAAATTTTCGTGAATTAAAAATACTGTGAAAAGTCCCAAATGGATTGCCAGCTGATGAAAAATCATTTTACACCTTAATGATTTCTTCCTCTAAATTGTTTTCATCAGTTACCATGTTGGGGCAAAATTCCATACAGTGAAAAGAATTTCTGCTAATTTTATGCTTTGCTGAGCTTCGACACTCTCATGTACTCTCCCAACATGGCTTATATGACGTCAAAAGAAAACACACTATAGCTACGGTTGAATGAAAACAGCCCCAAACATCATTAAATATTTGTTAAAATTGCGTATATATTATTACGAAACAGCGATTTTGTGCACGTTATGATGACAAATTTCCATATTGCATTGAAAAGCGTATTTCGAAAACATTTATCAAACGCTGACACTTGCTGGCATGGTGACCATGTTTAATTTAAATACATATGCATATTTTAAGCTGACAGTCGTTTCAAAACTACCGATGGATGTTATTTATTCATCACGGCATAAATGCTTTTCAAACAACATTATTATTCTAAAATCATTACTTAATAGAAATTTGTACAACATTATTCCAAAATAGGTGGCAGGAGCCTACTTTGAAATACTTTACCACAAAATTCGTTTTCTAAGTCAGAGAGCGAGGGAACTCTCTGACTTAGTAAGAATACGCCGAATTCAACAGAGTATATATGCTCTCTCAAAATCCAAGATTTCTTAAAATCTAAAAGATAGCCAAAGAACAAATTAGCGACACAATAAAAACAAACACATAAACCTGAAAAAAGACTGAAGTCACTAAGCTACAAGTCAGTGAAACAAATAAAAAAATTTTTATACCTCATCTTGTTTTTCATCTTGTTCTCCATCAGCATGCTTCCCGTCTCTCCGTCAGCATCCTCTTCGTCGCTCCATCAGCATCCTCTTCGTCGCTCCATCAGCATCCTCTTCGTCGCTCCATCAGCATCCTCTTCGTTGCTTCATCAGCATCCACCTCGTAACGCCATCAGCATCCTCCTCGTAGCACCATCAGCATCCTCCTCGTAGCACCATCAGCATCCTCCTCGTAGCACCATCAGCATCCTCCTCGTAGCACCATCAGCATCCTCCTCGTAGCGCCATCAGCATCCTCCTCGTAGCGCCATCAGCATCCTCCTCGTAGGACCATCAGCATCCTCCTCGGAGGACCATCAGCATCCTCCTCGCAGGACCATCAGCATCCTCCTCGCAGGACCATCAGCATCCTCCTCGCAGGACCATCAGCATCCTCTTCGTAGCACCATCAGCATCCTCCTCGTAGCTCCGTCAGCATCTTCCTCGTCTCTCCGTCAGCATCCTCTTCTTTTCATCAGCCTCCTCCTCATCTAAACGAAAATCTAAAACAAGTTAAGATTAGGACAGGAAAAATAATAACGTACTCCTCTATCTTCTTCTTGATCTTCATCTCTTGTACCTAAAAAAAGACTGAAGAAGAAGTTATTTGTTTGATGGAAACAAACAATTGTAAGCACCCACCACTGCCAGAGTTCGCGTTCTTTCACTGTCCGTACGCTCGACATGTCTATAAAAATGCAACAACAATATCATAGCAAGTGATTATGGAGATCGTGCTTTCGCATTGTAATAGTTTTATCATGCTAAAACATTGATATCCATGACTGTACATGATTGAACATGTATGTTAAGTGAACAACTCTTTGAAGATTATAAGACTCGCGGAAAGCTTATCGTTTGAACCGTGCATTGTGCTGTAACACCCCTCAATGTTATAACACATGCAGTGTTCTGTAACATTGTCAAACGATTTATTACATGCGATATAATTCAAAAATACCTAGATAAAAACAAGATAATTAACGAATGTCTCATGCAATATATTCTCTGCTCGATTTCATTGAAAAGGTTGTTTAATTATTACGGTAAGGTACGAAGGTTTATAAAACATCATCGCATTTGAAGATTCAGCAACATTTTGCCCCATGTTGCAATATCTTGTATACTCTATAATATATATTTGAGGTAATTCATTTGAACGTTTCTCAAGTGAATTACCCACTTTTATCTCACCTACTATAACATCACTTGATGCTACAGTAGTTCCTCTCAGGAGCAGGGACGGATTAACCAAAGGAAGCTGTCTAGAAGCCTCCACAAACAAGGGCCTTCACATTATTCAAAGGAAGAATAAACATAGTTGCTTTAAAGACGAAGGAAAAGCATTTAGTTTATTTGTTGGATCAATTTCAGCTGATGAAGAACAGACCACGTATGACAACGAATCACAGTAAACTCAGCCATTTTGCTCTGATGAGCATTGAGGACAATATTCTAACAGAAATAAACTTGGAAGAGCTTATCAAAGACTGCCAGAATAAAATCGCAATAACTACTTTATCTCAAGTAGCAGCATTCACTCGTCGTATGCAACCGCTTTACACGCTATATTCGAAGTTTATACTTTTATCAAATGCTTTACGAAATTTGAAAGTAAATTTTACTGTTGAAAATGAGCAGCACATTGCGTTTAGAGTAAGGGAAAGGGATCTTTACTACGTATTTTGCTGCTCAGAGCCTCCACACATCTTAATCCGGCCTGCTCGGGAGACATAAAATATTATATCCTTTTGTCACAAAGACAAAGGATTGAACTTGCTATTTCTAACAATGGCCAGTTGTTAGAAATAGGCAAAATGCAAAATCATCACACTTATGTGAATGATAACGATGAATGCAAAAATGAAAATATTTTCTGGACATGTATTGAAGAGGTCCAATAATTGATGTCAAGAATAGTGGGAAACTTTTGGCAGTTTCGTTCGTGTTCTCACTTCAATATGTAACTGAAACTTGACGGCATTTTGTGCTCCAAGATCGAAACATAGAAATACTAAGAAACCAAAGAAATCGATCATTCCTTCGAACAAATAGGACTCATAACGATGCTTTGAATATGCTGTAACGAGAATTCACATCACAATTGGGTTATACATTTTAATTCATCGATCTCAAACTTACATCTTTATGTCATCGACGATTTTTCTGTATTTAACCTGCCGCTTTCAAACATGGCTAAAATATCTCAACCGTGTCATGTCTTCAGTTGCTCGTCCTTTCCAACAAGTAGTCGCATTTCTTGAAGGCTGTCTTCGACTTTCAACAGACTTTCACCTTTCCCAGACGAACAGCTCGGTCAAATAGGGTTATCGAAGTGAAAGACCCTACCTTTTCTTCTGATAACTTTCATATATCACATGAATTAATTATTAATTCATTCGTCAATTTTGTTCAAACCATGATAAAAAGGGATTAAATTCATTGATTGCATGAAAATATATGCAGGGCAAAGACAAAAGGAATTAAGCCTGGTTATAAGTTAACTAACGACATTGGTTAGTAAAAGAAAGCAAAGCCTTTTCCCAGAGGTTTGGAGAAAACAAAAGAATATTTCTTTTGTTTCCTCAATGAAGAGTTTGCGAAATCAATGATTGTAAGGTTATGACGGCAGACAGAGCATGTCGTGTTGTGGTAAATTTTATCTAGTATGAACAAAAATTATCTCACCCAAAACCGCAATTCAATGCACCATAGCTAGGAGAGTTATCATTTTTCTCCCACCTGACCACCTTTATTCAACTTGTTACGTCAACAAATAAATTAGAAGGCATATAAAAGCTTGTAATTTATTCACGTGGGAATCACCCACATGTTATAGAAAAGCTTTGTCGTGCTCAATACTTATTATGAACATTGGAGCCCTGCTTATTGCAATAATATGACTTGCCATTGTAAAATGTAATGTAATAATTTAACGAGAGAATTTTATTGACAGAACTAAATGGTAGCAAGTGATTCATTTTAGCAATCCTAATAGGATGGGACAAAGGGAAAGAATGAGAGGTAAGTTCGTTTTCAAATAATTATCTTTAGCGATGTAACGATAGCAGGACTTTCAAATGCGGTAAATGTTTTGTGGGAAAAGCGCGATTGTTTCTTTTCCGTGGTTGTAATCCTTAAAATTACATTATTAACAGTAAAACTGAACAAATTGAAAGTTATCTTTTTCCTCTTATATTCCTTGTTCAACGAGTTCATTTCCTTGATCAAACCATGATGAAAATTTATCCAATCACATTTACATTAAAGTTTTTTAAACTTCAAGATTTCCCCACATTCATTTAGCTTAAATCCCGCATGATAAACGAATGATATCTCTAATCAAAGATGATCACGCAGTCTCCGATTTTTTAGGAATGAAAATAGGTTTTACGTTAATTGGTTTATGTTTGGCGTAAGGTGAAGCCGGTGATCCAACAATTAACACGTGATTACCCTTTAACCATAATCTCCACATGCTTTTATGAAATCCTCGAGCATCTAAGTCCCAGATTCGTAAACATCTCGCTATATTATTCCATGTTGTCCAGTCGTTAGCATGTTTCATTTCAATATAAAATATATATGTTTTATCAGATGTTTCTGGAACAAAGTCTTTCTCGTTCTTGCAAGGATTTTTACTGTGATCCAACGGCTCTGCCAACCTGTAAAAAACAGTAGATAGACATCTCAACAATCAAATGACATAAATATACGCACTATGATGATAATTAGATCACTGAATCACTAAGTAGAAATCTCCTTCATTGTCCTGTGAAAAGAAAAATATTGTTGTCAATATTTTATAAAATCCTGCAAGACATACCCTACAAGCCGTTCAATCTCCTTCTCATAATTTTCTTTTTTCAACAATCCAACATTAAACTTAACGTTAGGTTCAGTATTCAACGTATGTTTTTTGAAATAGGATTCTTGAAAAAATACATTCATATTCAGGCCTTTGGCGCCAAAATGGTAGGTTCTTGAGATATCCGGAATGATACATTCACGTCCCTTTTTGTTGCTGTCCATCCTCATCCACATATCCCAATCCCAAAAGAGATCAGGGGTTGGCCATTTTGGCTCAAGTTCTTCTTTATAAAGTCGTCGTTTGAGCAACCTGTTAATGCAAAGAGAAATAATAGATAGAATGAAGTTTATACTATCTATACATTTATAGTGCTGCGTGATGTCATTGTGGCGTGATGTCATTGCAGCGTGAGGTCATTGTAGCGTGATGTCATTGCAGCGTGATGCGCTTGTAGTGTGATGTCATTGTAGCATGACGTCACTGTTGCGTGATGTCATAGCGTAAACAAAATCATTTGTAGTAATAAAAATTCTCACCAGCCTAAACCAGGCATTGTTTCTGCACGATATAACATTGCAGGATCATTACACGTGTGATCATAACCCTAAAAATAGAAATACTTGTTTTTGCAATTAAATCATTAATCACATAAATTAGTTTTTCAATGGATGTACCATTTCTAAGGTAAATTTCCTAAATTTCACTTTGTGATGTGCAAGGAAGGAAGCTCGATAAAGACAAACATAATGTAACCAATGAAAACTACAATAAGATAACAGATTCTTGTACGGAGATTTCCATTTTTCACTTGCTACCATTTAGTTCTGTCAATAAAATTCTCTCGTTAAATTATTACATTACATTTTACAATGGCAAGTCATATTATTGCAATAAGCAGGGCTCCAATGTTCATAATAAGTATTGAGCACGACAAAGCTTTTCTATAACATGTGGGTGATTCCCACGTGAATAAATTACAAGCTTTTTATATGCCTTCTAATTTATTTGTTGACGTAACAAGTTGAATAAAGGTGGTCAGGTGGGAGAAAAATGATAACTCTCCTAGCTATGGTGCATTGAATTGCGGTTTTGGGTGAGATAATTTTTTGTTCATACTAGATAAAATTTACCACAACACGACATGCTCTGTCTGCCGTCATAACCTTACAATCATTGATTTCGCAAACTCTTCATTGAGGAAACAAAAGAAATATTCTTTTGTTTTCTCCAAACCTCTGGGGAAAAGGCTTTGCTTTCTTTTACTAACCAATGTCGTTAGTTAACTTATAACCAGGCTTAATTCCTTTTGTCTTAGCCCTGCATATATTTTCATGCAATCAATGAATTTAATCCCTTTTTATCAGGGTTTCAACAAAATTGACGAATGAATTAATAATTAATTCATGTGATATATGAAAGTTATCAGAAGAAAAGGTAGGGTCTTTCACTTCGATAACCCTATTTGACCGAGCTGTTCGTCTGGGAAAGGTGAAAGTCTGTTAAAAGTCGAAGACAGCCTTCAAGAAATGCGACTACTTGTTGGAAAGGACGAGCAACTGAAGACATGACACGGTTGAGATATTTTAGCCATGTTTGAAAGCGGCAGGTTAAATACAGAAAAATCGTCGATGACATAAAGATGTAAGTTTGAGATCGATGAATTAAAATGTATAACCCAATTGTAATGTGAATTCTCGTTACAGCATATTCAAAGCATCGTTATGAGTCCTATTTGTTCGAAGGAATAATCGATTTCTTTGGTTTCTTAGTATTTCTATGTTTCGATCTTGGAGCACAAAAATGCCGTCAAGTTTCAGTTACATATTGAAGTGAGAACACGAACGAAACTGCCAAAAGTTTCCCACTATTCTTGACATCAATTATTGCACCTCTTCAATACATGTCCAGAAAATATTTTCATTTTTGCATTCATCGTTATCATTCACATAAGTGTGATGATTTTGCATTTTGCCTATTTCTAACAACTGGCCATTGTTAGAAATAGCAGTTCAATCCTTTGTCTTTGTGACAAAGGATATAATATTTTATGTCTCCCGAGCAGGCCGGATTAAGATGTGTGGAGGCTCTGAGCAGCAAAATACGTAGTAAAGATCCCTTTCCTTACTCTAAACGCAATGTGCTGCTCATTTTTCAGTAAAATTTACTTTCAAATTTCGTAAAGCATTTGATAAAAGTATAAACTTCGAATATAGCGTGTAAAGCGGTTGCATACGACGAGTGAATGCTGCTACTTGAGATAAAGTAGTTATTGCGATTTTATTCTGGCAGTCTTTGATAAGCTCTTCCAAGTTTATTTCTGTTAGAATATTGTCCTCAATGCTCATCAGAGCAAAATGGCTGAGTTTACTGTGATTCGTTGTCATACGTGGTCTGTTCTTCATCAGCTGAAATTGATCTAACAAATAAACTAAATGCTTTTCCTTCGTCTTTAAAGCAACTATGTTTATTCTTCCTTTGAATAATGTGAAGGCCCTTGTTTGTGGAGGCTTCTAGACAGCTTCCTTTGGTTAATCCGTCCCTGCTCCTGAGAGGAACTACTGTAGCATCAAGTGATGTTATAGTAGGTGAGATAAAAGTGGGTAATTCACTTGAGAAACGTTTAAATGAATTACCTCAAATATATATTATAGAGTATACAAGATATTGCAACATGGGGGCAAAATGTTGCTGAATCTTCAAATGCGATGATGTTTTATAAACCTTCGTACCTTACCGTAATAATTAAACAACCTTTTCAATGAAATCGAGCAGAGAATATATTGCATGAGACATTCGTTAATTATCTTGTTTTTATCTAGGTATTTTTGAATTATATCGCATGTAATAAATCGTTTGACAATGTCACAGAACACTGCATGTGTTATAACATTGAGGGGTGTTACAGCACAATGCACGGTTCAAACGATAAGCTTTCCGCGAGTCTTATAATCTTCAAAGAGTTGTTCACTTAACATACATGTTCAGTCATGTACAGTGTCGAGCGTACGGACAGTGAAAGAACGCGAACTCTGGCAGTGGTATGTGCTAAACAATTGTTTGTTTCCATTAAATAACTCCTTCTTCAGTCTTTTTTTAGGTACAAGAGATGAAGATCAGGAAGAAGATAGAGGAGTACGTTATTATTTTTCCTGTCCTTATCTTAACTTGTTTTTAGATTTTTCGTTTAGATGAGGAGGAGGCTGATGAAAAGTAGAGAAGTATGCTGACGGAGAGACAAGAAGGATGCAGAAAAAGAGACGAGGATGCAGATGAAGAGAAAAGGAGGATGCAGATGAAAGACGAGGATGCAGATAAAGAGAAAAGGAGGATGCAGATGAAGGGACGAGGAGGATGAAAATGAATGGACAAGGAGGATCAAGAACGGACAAGGAGGATCAAGAAGGATATAGAGAAGTATGTTACTTTGTCATAATCGTAACTTGATTTTAGGTACTTTTTAGATGAAGGAAATGCAGAAATGAGGAGGATACATGAAAGAAAGATGCCGATGAAGGAGGAGAAGGATGCAGATGAAGAGAGGGATAGAAGAGGGAGGATGGATGGAGAGGGAGATCAGATGAAGAGAAGGAGGGATCAGATGGAGAGGATGAGATGGAGGATCAGATGAAGAGGAGAGGATGGATGAAGAGACACGAGGATCGATGAAGAGACGAGGAGGATGCGATGAAGAGAGAGGAGGATGCAGATGAAGAGACAAGAAGGATCAGATGAAAGACGAGGAAATCATGAAGAGATGAGTCGTGATGAAAGATGAGGGAGATGGAAAGACGAGAGGTCAGATAGAAAGACGAGAAGGATGCAATGGAAAGACGAGAAACAGATGGAAAGGAGAAGGATGCAGATGGAAAGACAAGGAATGGAATGGAAAGATGAGGAGGATGAAAATGAAAGGATGGAGAAGAGATGGATGAGGAAAGATGGAGGGATGGAGATGGAAAGGAAGAAAAGATGGAGATGGAAAGAGGATGGAGATGAAGATGAAGATGGATGGGGAAGCATGAGATGGAAGATGGAAAGGAAGAGATGGAAAAGAAGGATGCACATGAAGAGACGAAGGATGCACATGAAGAGACGAGGAATTTAATATTACCTCAATTATATATTACAGAATTGTATATTCTGTAATATATAATTGAGTAATTAATTAATCATTTGATATTGCAACATGCGGGCAGAGTGTTGCAAAATCTTTTATAAACCTTAGTGCCTTACCGAAATAATTAAACAACCTTTTGGATGAAATCGAAAAGAGTTGAGCAGAGAATATATTGCATGAGACATTCGTTAATTATCTTGTTTTTATCTAGGTATTTTTGAATTATATCGCATGTAATAAATCGTTTGACAATGTTACAGAACACTGCATGTGTTATAACATTGAGGGGTGTTATAACACAATGCACGGTTCAAACGATAAGCTTTCCACGAGTCTTATAATCTTCAAAGAGTTGTTCACTTAACATACATGTTCAATCATGTACAGTCATGGATATCAATGTTTTAGCATGATAAAACTATTACAATGCGAAAGCACGATCTCCATAATCACTTGCTATGATATTGTTGTTGCATTTTTATAGACATGTCGAGCGTACGGACAGTGAAAGAATACGAACTCTAGCAGTGGTGGGTGCTTACAATTGTTTGTTTCCATCAAACAAATAACTTCTTCTTCAGTCTTTTTTTAGGTACAAGAGATGAAGATCAAGAAGAAGATAGAGGAGTACGTTATTATTTTTTCCTGTCCTAATCTTAACTTGTTTTTAGATTTTTCGTTTAGATAAGGAGGAGGCTGATGAAAAGAAGAGGATGCTGACGGAAAGACGAGGAAGATGCTGACGGAGCTACGAGGAGGATGCTGATGGTGCTACGAAGAGGATGCTGATGGTCCTGCGAGGAGGATGCTGATGGTCCTGCGAGGAGGATGCTGATGGTCCTGCGAGGAGGATGCTGATGGTCCTACGAGGAGGATGCTGATGGCGCTACGAGGAGGATGCTGATGGCGCTACGAGGAGGATGCTGATGGTGCTACGAGGAGGATGCTGATGGTGCTACGAGGAGGATGCTGATGGTGCTACGAGGAGGATGCTGATGGCGTTACGAGGTGGATGCTGATGAAGCAACGAAGAGGATGCTGATGGAGCGACGAAGAGGATGCTGATGGAGCGACGAAGAGGATGCTGATGGAGCGACGAAGAGGATGCTGACGGAGAGACGGGAAGCATGCTGATGGAGAACAAGATGAAAAACAAGATGAGGTATAAAAATTTTTTTATTTGTTTCACTGACTTGTAGCTTAGTGACTTCAGTCTTTTTTCAGGTTTATGTGTTTGTTTTTAGTGTGTCGCTAATTTGTTCTTTGGCTATCTTTTAGATTTTAAGAAATCTTGGATTTTGAGAGAGCATATATACTCTGTTGAATTCGGCGTATTCTTACTAAGTCAGAGAGTTCCCTGCTCTCTGACTTAGAAAACGAATTTTGTGGTAAAGTATTTCAAAGTAGGCTCCTGCCACCTATTTTGGAATAATGTTGTACAAATTTCTATTAAGTAATGATTTTAGAATAATAATGTTGTTTGAAAAGCATTTATGCCGTGATGAATAAATAACATCCATCGGTAGTTTTGAAACGACTGTCAGCTTAAAATATGCATATGTATTTAAATTAAACATGGTCACCATGCCAGCAAGTGTCAGCGTTTGATAAATGTTTTCGAAATACGCTTTTCAATGCAATATGGAAATTTGTCATCATAACGTGCACAAAATCGCTGTTTCGTAATAATATATACGCAATTTTAACAAATATTTAATGATGTTTGGGGCTGTTTTCATTCAACCGTAGCTGTAGTGTGTTTTCTTTTGACGTCATATAAGCCATGTTGGGAGAGTACATGAGAGTGTCGAAGCTCAGCAAAGCATAAAATTAGCAGAAATTCTTTTCACTGTATGGAATTTTGCCCAACATGGTAACTGATGAAAACAATTTAGAGGAAGAAATCATTAAGGTGTAAAATGATATTTTCATCAGCTGGCAATCCATTTGGGACTTTTCACAGTATTTTAATTCACGAAAATTTACATAAAACGTACAAAATGACATACCTCTCAACAAGTATAAAACATGTGAAAATTGATCATCAAATTCATTGGCATTTCCCAGTATAGTAGCGGCATCTTCTTTCATGTTTAGAGATTATTTTACACCTCAATGTTTTCTACTCTCATGTCCTTAGACCCAAAAATTTACATCTGTAATGTAATGTATGATAAACTTAAGAATAAATTTAAGAGAAAGGAACTTCTCAAACGACTTCAAGTAATATGTAAGTTTTAGCAAGTAAAATGTTCGTACAATAAAGTATAAAAAACAATCTCCAAACATTGTTTAAGATTTTTAGACATTAAGCTGGCTTGAAGACCACTGTTTTTTGCAAAAAATTCGGCAATTTCGAAGTGATGTATTTCGCCTCCGTACCTTCAATGGCGGCGCTCATGCAGGCTTCAAAGATGGCGTCCAAGTTAGCCTTCCAGTTGTTGTAGAGTTCACTGGGTTTAAATAAGGTCGAGATAGATAGTTCACTATACCACGACGAAAAATTGCATGTAATTTACAAACTTTGGCGTCACGTTCATTTGCTATAATAAAATTTACAATAAATATTTTTTATTATTGATTGAACTATGGACGAATAAGAAAATTCATATCTAGAAATGACATGAATGAAAGGCAAAAGTAAATAAAAAATGTGACTATTTTGACCAATGACATTATGATGTTGATAGTGGTTACAATGGATGATAGTGGATAATTATAGACATGCTTTCAAAATGGCGTATGCTGAACAATTTTATTTTCAGTCAACTTGGACACTAATCATTTTATGGCAAGAATAGGTAAATGTTGGCTGAACTGTATAAAATAAGGCGTTCAAGGATGCAATTCGGAAGCGTAAAAAAAGACTTGAGGCATATGCAAGAGAACTATCTTCACGTAGCAGACTGACATTTGTGGTGAATTCACTGAATTGTTCTGGAAGCTAACAGTTATTGGTTGTTATTCTGGCTATGTGAAACCAATCTATCTGCATGAGTTCTATCATAATTTTAAACAGCAAATCGATGCGTTGCGTATGAGTTGTATCGACCAGCTTACTACACAGTCAACACAACACCAATTTGGAATTTGAACCATTTTGGTGATAAGAATTTTATACCGACGTATCCCTGCGATAAAAAGACTCACAAGAAAAACTGTTTTGTTCAGAGTAAGGTAAAAATATTTTACTCTCTGCCTAAATATTCTTTGAGTATTTAAAACTGGCTCATATAAGACCATACATGTATGTAGTTAATGGGATCTACATTTTAGCTAGCGTGTGCAATATTTTTATAAGCAAAACGATGCACGGTAGTGAGGTAACTTAGTAATTAAATGTACTTGAAAGCCGAGGGAGATTTTGTAGTAAAAGTCACAAGACTTGTAGCACCGAGGGACTTTAGCTAACCTGCCAGGGCTTTCAAGTGCATTTGATTGCCAAAATGTTATAGTCAGTGCTTCACACACTGTTTATAAATTTGGATCTGCAGCTATTATTACCGAAGTGAAGATCTATTGATTGTCATGCTTTATTTTATCTCCATGTTTTTTTTTATATTTTCACCATCATAAGTTGAACATTTGAGTTACCTTGCATGAGTCGTTTTTACTTAAAATATGTTCTTTAACAATTTTGGTTCATCATTGTTTTTGTTTTCTTGTAATTGATTTTATTTAGTATTTGTTAATATTGCAACTAAAATATTAACTCGTTTCAGTCTCCGCTTGCTGAAATCAAGATGGCTTCTAACCTTGAACATTTCAAACATTACAACTCAATGGTTGAAACCATTGAACTATTTAATGAAGTTACATTTGTTTCATCGTGTGCAATTTCTATCAAAGAATGAAATAAAATATAGTTTTCATTTGTTGATTTGATTGGTTTGTTTACCTCCCAAAATAGAGGAAATTTGTTCACAGCGAACATAAATGCAGTCTTTACAATGTTTTTTAGCTGTCTTGTCATAAATATCGAAAATGTTTAATGATTGATAATATTTTTAATTGTTTCCTCCTTGTCTTTCTATCTGCATCCTTTCTCGCTTTTCCATCTGCATCCTTTCTCGTCTTTCCATCTGCATCCTTTCTCGTCTTTCTATCTGAAACCTCCTCGTCTTTCCATCTGCATCCTCCTCATCTCTTCATCTGCATTCTCCTCGTCTCTTCATCTGCATATCTCGATCTCTTCATCTGCATCCTTTGTCATTCATCTCCTCGTTCTCTTCATCTGATCCTCCTTACTTCATCCTTCCCGATCGATCCTTATCTATCTTCTACGATCATCTCATCCTCTTTCATCTGCATCTCCTTTATCCTCCTCGATCTTTCCTTTCATCTTCCTTATATCCTTCTTATGGCATCCTCCTCATCTTAATTTGAATCTAAACGAAATGGAAATTTTTTTGACCATCCTCCTTTGTCCATTGATCCTTCCGTTCATTCATGTCCTTCGTTCCTTTTTATTCAGATTCTCATTTATCCTCCTTTCATCTGCATCCTTCTCTTCATCTGCATCCTTCTCTGTCAGCATACTTCTACTCTTTTCATCAGCCTCCTCCTCATCTAAACGAAAATCTAAAACTATAAGACAGGAAAATAATAACGTACTCCTCTATCTTCTTCCTGATCTTCATCTCTTGTACCTAAAAAAAGACTGAAGAAGGAGTTATTTAATGGAAACAAACAATTGTTTAGCACATACCACTGCCAGAGTTCGCGTTCTTTCACTGTCCGTACGCTCGACACTGTACATGACTGAACATGTATGTTAAGTGAACAACTCTTTGAAGATTATAAGACTCGCGGAAAGCTTATCGTTTGAACCGTGCATTGTGCTGTAACACCCTCAATGTTATAACACATGCAGTGTTCTGTGACATTGTCAAACGATTTATTACATGCGATATAATTCAAAAATACCTAGATAAAAACAAGATAATTAACGAATGTCTCATGCAATATATTCTCTGCTCGATTTCATTGAAAAGGTTGTTTAATTATTACGGTAAGGTACGAAGGTTTATAAAACATCATCGCATTTGAAGATTCAGCAACATTTTGCCCCCATGTTGCAATATCTTGTATACTCTATAATATATATTTGAGGTAATTCATTTAAACGTTTCTCAAGTGAATTACCCACTTTTATCTCACCTACTATAACATCACTTGATGCTACAGTAGTTCCTCTCAGGAGCAGGGACGGATTAACCAAAGGAAGCTGTCTAGAAGCCTCCACAAACAAGGGCCTTCACATTATTCAAAGGAAGAATAAACATAGTTGCTTTAAAGACGAAGGAAAAGCATTTAGTTTATTTGTTAGATCAATTTCAGCTGATGAAGAACAGACCACGTATGACAACGAATCACAGTAAACTCAGCCATTTTGCTCTGATGAGCATTGAGGACAATATTCTAACAGAAATAAACTTGGAAGAGCTTATCAAAGACTGCCAGAATAAAATCGCAATAACTACTTTATCTCAAGTAGCAGCATTCACTCGTCGTATGCAACCGCTTTACACGCTATATTCGAAGTTTATACTTTTATCAAATGCTTTACGAAATTTGAAAAAATTTTACTGTTGAAAATGAGCAGCACATTGCGTTTAGAGTAAGGGAAAGGGGATCTTTACTACGTATTTTGCTGCTCAGAGCCTCCACATCTTAATCCGGCCTGCTCGGGAGACATAATATTATATCCTTTTGTCACAAAGACAAAGGATTGAACTTGCTATTTCTAACAATGGCCAGTTGTTAGAAATAGGCAAATGCAAAATCATCACACTTATGTGAATGATAACGATGAATGCAAAAATGAAAATATTTTCTGGACATGTATTGAAGAGGTGCAATAATTGATGTCAAGAATAGTGGGAAACTTTTGGCAGTTTCGTTCGTGTTCTCACTTCAATATGTAACTGAAACTTGACGGCATTTTTGTGCTCCAAGATCGAAACATAGAAATACTAAGAAACCAAAGAAATCGATTATTCCTTCGAACAAATAGGACTCATAACGATGCTTTGAATATGCTGTAACGAGAATTCACATTACAATTGGGTTATACATTTTAATTCATCGATCTCAAACTTACATCTTTATGTCATCGACGATTTTTCTGTATTTAACCTGCCGCTTTCAAACATGGCTAAAATATCTCAACCGTGTCATGTCTTCAGTTGCTCGTCCTTTCCAACAAGTAGTCGCATTTCTTGAAGGCTGTCTTCGACTTTTAACAGACTTTCACCTTTCCCAGACGAACAGCTCGGTCAAATAGGGTTATCGAAGTGAAAGACCCTACCTTTTCTTCTGATAACTTTCATATATCACATGAATTAATTATTAATTCATTCGTCAATTTTGTTGAAACCCTGATAAAAAGGGATTAAATTCATTGATTGCATGAAAATATATGCAGGGCTAAGACAAAAGGAATTAAGCCTGGTTATAAGTTAACTAACGACATTGGTTAGTAAAGAAAGCAAAGCCTTTTCCCCAGAGGTTTGGAGAAAACAAAAGAATATTTCTTTTGTTTCCTCAATGAAGAGTTTGCGAAATCAATGATTGTAAGGTTATGACGGCAGACAGAGCATGTCGTGTTGTGGTAAATTTTATCTAGTATGAACAAAAAATTATCTCACCCAAAACCGCAATTCAATGCACCATAGCTAGGAGAGTTATCATTTTTCTCCCACCTGACCACCTTTATTCAACTTGTTACGTCAACAAATAAATTAGAAGGCATATAAAAAGCTTGTAATTTATTCACGTGGGAATCACCCACATGTTATAGAAAAGCTTTTGTCGTGCTCAATACTTATTATGAACATTGGAGCCCTGCTTATTGCAATAATATGACTTGCCATTGTAAAATGTAATGTAATAATTTAACGAGAGAATTTTATTGACAGAACTAAATGGTAGCAAGTGAAAAATGGAAATCTCCGTACAAGAATCTGTTATCTTATTGTAGTTTTCATTGGTTACATTATGTTTGTCTTTATCGAGCTTCCTTCCTTGCACATCACAAAGTGAAATTTAGGAAATTTACCTTAGAAATGGTACATCCATTGAAAACTAATTTATGTGATTAATGATTTAATTGCAAAACAAGTATTTCTATTTTAGGGTTATGATCACACGTAATGATCCTGCAATGTTATATCGTGTAGAAACAATGCCTGGTTTAGGCTGGTGAGAATTTTATTACTACAAATGATTTTGTTTACGCTATGACATCACGCAACAGTGACGTCATGCTACAATGACATCACACTACAAGCGCATCACGCTGCAATGACATCACGCTACAATGACCTCACGCTGCAATGACATCACGCCACAATGACATCACGCAGCACTATAAATGTATAGATAGTATAAACTTCATTCTATCTATTATTTCTCTTTGCATTAACAGGTTGCTCAAACGACGACTTTATAAAGAAGAACTTGAGCCAAAATGGCCAACCCTGATCTCTTTGGGATTGGGATATGTGGATGAGGATGGACAGCAACAAAAGGGACGTGAATGTATCATTCCGGATATCTCAAGAACCTACCATTTTGGCGCCAAAGGCCTGAATATGAATGTATTTTTTCAAGAATCCTATTTCAAAAAACATACGTTGAATACTGAACCTAACGTTAAGTTTAATGTTGGATTGTTGAAAAAAGAAAATTATGAGAAGGAGATTGAACGGCTTGTAGGGTATGTCTTGCAGGATTTTATAAAATATTGACAACAATATTTTTCTTTTCACAGGACAATGAAGGAGATTTCTACTTAGTGATTCAGTGATCTAATTATCATCATAGTGCGTATATTTATGTCATTTGATTGTTGAGATGTCTATCTACTGTTTTTTACAGGTTGGCAGAGCCGTTGGATCACAGTAAAAATCCTTGCAAGAACGAGAAAGACTTTGTTCCAGAAACATCTGATAAAACATATATATTTTATATTGAAATGAAACATGCTAACGACTGGACAACATGGAATAATATAGCGAGATGTTTACGAATCTGGGACTTAGATGCTCGAGGATTTCATAAAAGCATGTGGAGATTATGGTTAAAGGGTAATCACGTGTTAATTGTTGGATCACCGGCTTCACCTTACGCCAAACATAAACCAATTAACGTAAAACCTATTTTCATTCCTAAAAAATCGGAGACTGCGTGATCATCTTTGATTAGAGATATCATTCGTTTATCATGCGGGATTTAAGCTAAATGAATGTGGGGAAATCTTGAAGTTTAAAAAACTTTAATGTAAATGTGATTGGATAAATTTTCATCATGGTTTGATCAAGGAAATGAACTCGTTGAACAAGGAATATAAGAGGAAAAAGATAACTTTCAATTTGTTCAGTTTTACTGTTAATAATGTAATTTTAAGGATTACAACCACGGAAAAGAAACAATCGCGCTTTTCCCACAAAACATTTACCGCATTTGAAAGTCCTGCTATCGTTACATCGCTAAAGATAATTATTTGAAAACGAACTTACCTCTCATTCTTTCCCTTTGTCCCATCCTATTAGGATTGCTAAAATGAATCACTTGCTACCATTTAGTTCTGTCAATAAAATTCTCTCGTTAAATTATTACATTACATTTTACAATGGCAAGTCATATTATTGCAATAAGCAGGGCTCCAATGTTCATAATAAGTATTGAGCACGACAAAAGCTTTTCTATAACATGTGGGTGATTCCCACGTGAATAAATTACAAGCTTTTGATATGCCTTCTAATTTATTTGTTGACGTAACAAGTTGAATAAAGGTGGTCAGGTGGGAGAAAAATGATAACTCTCCTAGCTATGGTGCATTGAATTGCGGTTTTGGGTGAGATAATTTTTTG
Organism: Xenia sp. Carnegie-2017; assembly: GCF_021976095.1. Lineage (NCBI taxonomy): Eukaryota > Metazoa > Cnidaria > Anthozoa > Malacalcyonacea > Xeniidae > Xenia > Xenia sp. Carnegie-2017. The sequence goes on along the minus strand of NW_025813469.1, from coordinate 6,579,208 downwards.
TTCATACTAGATAAAATTTACCACAACACGACATGCTCTGTCTGCCGTCATAACCTTACAATCATTGATTTCGCAAACTCTTCATTGAGGAAACAAAAGAAATATTCTTTTGTTTTCTCCAAACCTCTGGGGAAAAGGCTTTGCTTTCTTTTACTAACCAATGTCGTTAGTTAACTTATAACCAGGCTTAATTCCTTTGTCTTTGCCCTGCATATATTTTCATGCAATCAATGAATTTAATCCCTTTTATCATGGTTTGAACAAAATTGACGAATGAATTAATAATTAATTCATGTGATATATGAAAGTTATCAGAAGAAAAGTAGGGTCTTTCACTTCGATAACCCTATTTGACCGAGCTGTTCGTCTGGGAAAGGTGAAAGTCTGTTGAAAGTCGAAGACAGCCTTCAAGAAATGCGACTACTTGTTGGAAAGGACGAGCAACTGAAGACATGACACGGTTGAGATATTTTAGCCATGTTTGAAAGCGGCAGGTTAAATACAGAAAAATCGTCGATGACATAAAGATGTAAGTTTGAGATCGATGAATTAAAATGTATAACCCAATTGTGATGTGAATTCTCGTTACAGCATATTCAAAGCATCGTTATGAGTCCTATTTGTTCGAAGGAATGATCGATTTCTTTGGTTTCTTAGTATTTCTATGTTTCGATCTTGGAGCACAAAATGCCGTCAAGTTTCAGTTACATATTGAAGTGAGAACACGAACGAAACTGCCAAAAGTTTCCCACTATTCTTGACATCAATTATTGGACCTCTTCAATACATGTCCAGAAAATATTTTCATTTTTGCATTCATCGTTATCATTCACATAAGTGTGATGATTTTGCATTTTGCCTATTTCTAACAACTGGCCATTGTTAGAAATAGTAGTTCAATCCTTTGTCTTTGTGACAAAAGGATATAATATTTTATGTCTCCCGAGCAGGGCCGGATTAAGATGTGTGGAGGCTCTGAGCAGCAAAATACGTAGTAAAGATCCCTTTCCTTACTCTAAACGCAATGTGCTGCTCATTTTTCAACAGTAAAATTTACTTTCAAATTTCGTAAAGCATTTGATAAAAGTATAAACTTCGAATATAGCGTGTAAAGCGGTTGCATACGACGAGTGAATGCTGCTACTTGAGATAAAGTAGTTATTGCGATTTTATTCTGGCAGTCTTTGATAAGCTCTTCCAAGTTTATTTCTGTTAGAATATTGTCCTCAATGCTCATCAGAGCAAAATGGCTGAGTTTACTGTGATTCGTTGTCATACGTGGTCTGTTCTTCATCAGCTGAAATTGATCCAACAAATAAACTAAATGCTTTTCCTTCGTCTTTAAAGCAACTATGTTTATTCTTCCTTTGAATAATGTGAAGGCCCTTGTTTGTGGAGGCTTCTAGACAGCTTCCTTTGGTTAATCCGTCCCTGCTCCTGAGAGGAACTACTGTAGCATCAAGTGATGTTATAGTAGGTGAGAAAAGTGGGTAATTCACTTGAGAAACGTTCAAATGAATTACCTCAAATATATATTATAGAGTATACAAGATATTGCAACATGGGGGCAAAATGTTGCTGAATCTTCAAATGCGATGATGTTTTATAAACCTTCGTACCTTACCGTAATAATTAAACAACCTTTTCAATGAAATCGAGCAGAGAATATATTGCATGAGACATTCGTTAATTATCTTGTTTTTATCTAGGTATTTTTGAATTATATCGCATGTAATAAATCGTTTGACAATGTTACAGAACACTGCATGTGTTATAACATTGAGGGGTGTTACAGCACAATGCACGGTTCAAACGATAAGCTTTCCGCGAGTCTTATAATCTTCAAAGAGTTGTTCACTTAACATACATGTTCAGTCATGTACAGTGTCGAGCGTACGGACAGTGAAAGAACGCGAACTCTGGCAGTGGTATGTGCTAAACAATTGTTTGTTTCCATTAAATAACTCCTTCTTCAGTCTTTTTTTAGGTACAAGAGATGAAGATCAGGAAGAAGATAGAGGAGTACGTTATTATTTTTCCTGTCCTTATCTTAACTTGTTTTTAGATTTTTCGTTTAGATGAGGAGGAGGCTGATGAAAAGTAGAGAAGTATGCTGACGGAGAGACAAGAAGGATGCAGAAAAAGAGACGAGGATGCAGATGAAGAGAAAAGGAGGATGCAGATGAAAGACGAGGATGCAGATAAAGAGAAAAGGAGGATGCAGATGAAGGGACGAGGAGGATGAAAATGAATGGACAAGGAGGATCAAGAACGGACAAGGAGGATCAAGAAGGATATAGAGAAGTATGTTACTTGTTTCCTGTCATAATCGTAACTTGATTTTTAGGTACTTCGTTTAGATGAGGAGGATGCTAATGCAGAAACGAGGAGGATGCACATGAAAAGACGAAGATGCCGATGAAGGGAGGAGAAGGATGCAGATGAAGAGGAGGATATGAAGAGGAGGATGGAGAGAGGAGGATGCAGATGAAGAGACGAGGAGGATGCAGATGGAGAGGATGATGGATAGAGGATGCAGATGAAGAGAGAGGATGGATGAAGAGACGATGAGGATGAAGAGATGAGGAGATGAGATGAAGAGACGAGGAGGATGCAGATGAAGAGAGGATGCAGATGAAAGACAGGATGCAGATGAAGAGAGGAGAATGCAGATGAAGAGACGAGGAGGATGCAGATGGAAAGACGAGGAGGTTGCAGATGGAAAGACGAGAAAGGATGCAGATGGAAAGACGAGAAAGGATGCAGATGGAAAAGCGAGAAAGGATGCAGATAGAAAGACAAGGAGGATGCAAATGGAAAGATGAGGAGGATGCAGATGGAAAGACGAGAAGGATGCAGATGGAAAGACGAGAAGGATGCAGATGGAAAGATGAGGATGGAGGAAGGACGAGGAGGATGCAGATGGAAAGAAGGATGCAGATGGAAAGACGAGAAGGATGCAGATGGAAAGACAAGGAAGATGCAGATGGAAGATGAAAGGATGGAAAGATGGAAGGATGCAGATGGAAAGAGAGGATGGATGGAAAGACGAGAAGGATGCACATGAAGAGACGAGAAGGATGCACATGAAGAGACGAGGAATTTAAAATTCAATTATATATTACAGAATTGTATATTCTGTAATATATAATTGAGGTAATTAATTCATTTGATATTGCAACATGCGGGCAGAGTGTTGCAAAATCTTTATAAACCTTAGTGCCTTACCGAAATAATTAAACAACCTTTGGATGAAATCGAAAAGAGTTGAGCAGAGAATATATTGCATGAGACATTCGTTAATTATCTTGTTTTTATCTAGGTATTTTGAATTATATCGCATGTAATAAATCGTTTGACAATGTTACAGAACACTGCATGTGTTATAACATTGAGGGTGTTATAACACAATGCACGGTTCAAACGATAAGCTTTCCGCGAGTCTTATAATCTTCAAAGAGTTGTTCACTTAACATACATGTTCAATCATGTACAGTCATGGATATCAATGTTTTAGCATGATAAAACTATTACAATGCGAAAGCACGATCTCCATAATCACTTGCCATGATATTGTTGTTGCATTTTATAGACATGTCGAGCGTACGGACAGTGAAAGAACGCGAACTCTGGCAGTGGTGGGTGCTTACAATTGTTTGTTTCCATCAAACAAATAACTTCTTCTTCAGTCTTTTTAGGTACAAGAGATGAAGATCAAGAAGAAGATAGAGGAGTACGTTATTATTTTTCCTGTCCTAATCTTAACTTGTTTTAGATTTTCGTTTAGATGAGGAGGAGGCTGATGAAAAGAAGAGGATGCTGACGGAGAGACGAGGAAGATGCTGACGGAGCTACGAGGAGGATGCTGATGGTGCTACGAAGAGGATGCTGATGGTCCTGCGAGGAGGATGCTGATGGTCCTGCGAGGAGGATGCTGATGGTCCTGCGAGGAGGATGCTGATGGTCCTACGAGGAGGATGCTGATGGCGCTACGAGGAGGATGCTGATGGCGCTACGAGGAGGATGCTGATGGTGCTACGAGGAGGATGCTGATGGTGCTACGAGGAGGATGCTGATGGTGCTACGAGGAGGATGCTGATGGCGTTACGAGGTGGATGCTGATGAAGCAACGAAGAGGATGCTGATGGAGCGACGAAGAGGATGCTGATGGAGCGACGAAGAGGATGCTGATGGAGCGACGAAGAGGATGCTGACGGAGAGACGGGAAGCATGCTGATGGAGAACAAGATGAAAACAAGATGAGGTATAAAAATTTTTATTTGTTTCACTGACTTGTAGCTTAGTGACTTCAGTCTTTTTCAGGTTTATGTGTTTGTTTTATTGTGTCGCTAATTTGTTCTTTGGCTATCTTTTAGATTTTTAAGAAATCTTGGATTTTGAGAGAGCATATATACTCTGTTGAATTCGGCGTATTCTTACTAAGTCAGAGAGTTCCCTCGCTCTCTGACTTAGAAAACGAATTTTGTGGTAAAGTATTTCAAAGTAGGCTCCTGCCACCTATTTTGGAATAATGTTGTACAAATTTCTATTAAGTAATGATTTTAGAATAATAATGTTGTTTGAAAAGCATTTATGCCGTGATGAATAAATAACATCCATCGGTAGTTTTGAAACGACTGTCAGCTTAAAATATGCATATGTATTTAAATTAAACATGGTCACCATGCCAGCAAGTGTCAGCGTTTGATAAATGTTTTCGAAATACGCTTTTCAATGCAATATGGAAATTTGTCATCATAACGTGCACAAAATCGCTGTTTCGTAATAATATATACGCAATTTTAACAAATATTTAATGATGTTTGGGGCTGTTTTCATTCAACCGTAGCTATAGTGTGTTTTCTTTTGACGTCATATAAGCCATGTTGGGAGAGTACATGAGAGTGTCGAAGCTCAGCAAAGCATAAAATTAGCAGAAATTCTTTTCACTGTATGGAATTTTGCCCCAACATGGTAACTGATGAAAACAATTTAGAGGAAGAAATCATTAAGGTGTAAAATGATTTTTCATCAGCTGGCAATCCATTTGGGACTTTTCACAGTATTTTTAATTCACGAAAATTTACATAAAACGTACAAAATGACATACCTCGCAACAAGTATAAAACATGTGAAAATTGATCATCAAATTTACTGGCATTTCCCCAGTATAGTAGCGGCATCTTCTTTCATGTTTAGAGATTATTTTACACCTCAATGTTTTCTACTCTCATGTCCTTAGACCCAAAAAAAAATTTACATCTGTAATGTAATGTATGATAAACTTAAGAATAAATTTAAGAGAAAGGAACTTCTCAAACGACTTCAAGTAATATGTAAGTTTTAGCAAGTAAAAATGTTCGTACAATAAATTATAAAAAACAATCTCCAAACATTGTTTAAGATTTTAGACATTAAGCTGGCTTGAAGACCACTGTTTTTTGCAAAAAATTCGGCAATTTCGAAGTGATGTATTTCGCCTCCGTACCTTCAATGGCGGCGCTCATGCAGGCTTCAAAGATGGCGTCCAAGTTAGCCTTCCAGTTGTTGTAGAGTTCACTGGGTTTAAATAAGGTCGAGATAGATAGTTCACTATACCACGACGAAAAATTGCATGTAATTTACAAACTCTTGGCGTCACGTTCATTTGCTATAATAAAATTTACAATAAATATTTTTTTATTATTGATTGAACTATGGACGAATAAGAAAATTCATATCTAGAAATGACATGAATGAAAGGCAAAAGTAAATAAAAATGTGACTATTTTTGACCAATGACATTAATGATGTTGGATATAGTGGATTACAATGGCAAAATGGTATGCGAACTTATAGGAAATCTGAACTAAGGATGCAAAGTCAGACACTAACACAATTTTGGAATTTGAATCAATTATTGGTTGATTTTAAACAGCAAATTCTTATGAGTTGTATCGACGTTATACTTCACCAATTTGGAATTTGAAACATTTTGGTGATAAGAATTTTATACCGACGTATCCCTGCGATAAAAGACTCACAAGAAAAACTGTTTTGTTCAGAGTAAGGTAAAAATATTTTACTCTCTGATTGCCTAAATATTCTTTGAGTATTTAAAACTGGCTCATATAAGACCATACATGTATGTAGTTAATGGGATCTACATTTTAGCTAGCGTGTGCAATATTTTTATAAGTAAAACGATGCACGGTAGTGAGGTAACTTAGTGATTAAATGTACTTGAAAGCCGAGGGAGATTTTGTAGTAAAAGTCACAAGACTTGTAGCACCGAGGGACTTTAGCTAACCTGCCAGGGCTTTCAAGTGCATTTGATTGCCAAAATGTTTTAGTCAGTGCTTCACACACTGTTTATAAATTTGGATCTGCAGCTATTATTACCTAAGTGAAGATCTATTGATTGTCATGCTTTATTTTATCTCCATGTTTTTTATATTTTCACCATCATAAGTTGAACATTTGAGTTACCTTGCATGAGTCGTTTTACTTAAAATATGTTCTTTAACAATTTTGGTTCATCATTGTTTTGTTTTCTTGTAATTGATTTTATTTAGTATTTGTTAATATTGCAACTAAAATATTAACTCGTTTCAGTCTCCGCTTGCTGAAATCAAGATGGCTTCTAACCTTGAACATTTCAAACATTACAACTCAATGGTTGAAACCATTGAACTATTTAATCAAGTTACATTTGTTTCATCGTGTGCAATTCCTCTTTATGGATATCAAAGATATAGACAGTTATTCAAGAATGAAATAAAATATAGAATGTTTTCATTTGTTGATTTGACATACAGATTGGTTTGTTTACCTCCCAAAAAGGGAGGAAATTTGTTCACAGCGAACATAAATGCAGTCTTTACAATGTTTTTTAGCTGTCTTGTCATAAATATCGAAAATGTTTAATGATTGATAATATTTTTAATTGTTTAACTAAATGAGTTTGTTTTATGCTTCATTAGAAACTGATGGAAGCTTTGAATAATTTTGGTCAAAACGGCAGATAAATCCTGGGGATGGGGGATGAAGCTTTCTATGTTTACAGATGTATACCATTGTGAATTTATAATTTCATTGCTATCACAATTTATAGATTAATATAAAAATTTTTGATGCTATGAGATGGTCTCATCAATGTGCAACAATTGAACTGGATTTCCAACTTCCTGAGAGATTCAACCTCACGCTAGGTAAGTTTTGCCAGTAAGCTTTTCGTTGAATAACCTCACTACGGTCTTGATACTTAATTTATTTAACCAACAGTGACATGATTATTTGTTTCTATAGAAACCTATTGTTATATATTTATATGCTTATATATACTATATACTTATATGCAGCCTGCTACATTGCTGAACACTGAAAGTCCCACCTGTATTCAAACTCGCCATAAACAAACCCACCCGCATATAAGTATATAGTTACATTTAATATTGCAATGTTAACAGATAATTGCAATATAATAGTTAATAGTCCATGCATGTATCCCTGTGCATCCATCCCCCCCATGTAAATATCATTGATAATGGCTCACAAACATATGTAAGCCTGTGTATTATAGTCAGAGGATTACGGCACAGTTTAAGTTTCCATGAAATTGTAGATCTTTACAAATTGTAACAATTTAGTAATTTATCAATATTCTATTACTCTATTGACAGTGGTGAAGGAGATATAAAATTACATCCTGTTATTATTCATCGAGCTATTGTAGGTTCAGTTGAAAAAATGATTGCTATTCTTGCTGAAAGCTTTGGTGGAAAATGGTGAGTGTTTTCTTGGCTCATGCCAGAGCTTAAAGCAAATGAAATGTCCTTAAAATGTTAAATTAAAATGATACAAAGTTTCTTAATTGTTTGGAAATTTTTATCATTTTACTCTACTTTACTTTATTTCAAAATTTTGACGCACTGCATTTTCTGTTATTTTCTAGGATTTTATGGCTTTCTCCCCATCAAGTTGTAGTAATTCCTGTCAGTAGTAAATATGATGATTATGCCGAACCGGTAAATTTAATTTGGTAAGCCTTAGATCGAACTTGCACAGGCTAATGCAAACTCAGCTATGGACAAATTGTTGCTATTTTATGAATTGGAATTTTTGTCCTTTTTTTATTGACATTTTGGTCATGTTTAGATTCAAAAGAAGTTCCATGCAGCTGGTTATCGTGTTGATACAGACTTGGATCACGGATCAACACTAAATAAGAAAGTTCGCAATGCACAACTTTCACAGTACAACTTCATTCTTGGTATGAATAAGTCTTTTAAATTATTTTTATTTACTGTACAAATAAATAGAAATTAAAATGGTTTGGAACCACTGTTGGTGTTCAGAGTTTACTGACGTTTCCACAACATTAGTCAGGTTCGCCGTATTTGTTCTCTAGACGTCATGACAGAGAGGAAAATATGTGGATGTTTTAGTTTGTGTGGTATACTTATTAATTGTTCGCTTGTAAGCCGTTTATAAGGTGCTGATATTTGTATTCTGTTCAATGATTTTTGTTTTGAGTTTGTTAACCTACTTTCTAACGTAAGTCGTTGTCTATAGTCAGTGCTGTTTGTAATGTTGTGCATTGTGATGCTCACTTGTCAGTACTCGTTGTTCTTGGTAGTCAGTTGATGTGCGAGTTGTAAAATGTAAGGTATTATCGTTTGCTGTTGTTGGATTGTTTGTTGTTTGTGTTTTGTTTGTTTGTTTTGTGTTCATTGTCTTTTAAGTGTTGTCTATTTTAAAAGCAAAATAGATGTTCATTTTATTACTAAATGCGATTGGTTAAATGGTTTTATGTTGTTTTTAAACAGTTGTTGGTGAAAAGAGACGGTCTCAGACACGGTCAACGTCAGAACACGTGACAACAAAGTACTCGGTGAAAAATCGGTCATGGCCGTGATCGAACGCTTGCGAGATTTAGTCAGCTCACGAAGTCTGACAAGCGAAGATTTTGAAGTAAAACAACATTTTATGGTAAAGATAAAATGAATTTACTCACAAAAATAAATTTGAATGTAAATCCCATGATGCGTCGCAATTATAGAAAAATAGGTACGCGTACATGCCACTGGTCACTGGCAAACTGGCGGCATTGGTCACTAATACTTTATCAGTGGTGGTAATATTGATTTTATCGTGGTGGTAAATTCTTCCATTGGTAATTTATGGCGATAACCATCAGCAACTTTTCAACTTTTACCATCAAGTTTTCACTCAAACGAGATCGCTTCTCTTTCATATTTTGGCTTGTTTCTTGAGCTAGTAGGAGGCTGTGTGCGTTGATACAAGAAAAACTTTGTTGTGCAGAGGAAGGTAAAGATATTTTACTCGCAGAATTACTATATATTTATCAACAAAGTAGTTCATACTACAGCGATGAAAAATATAAAGCGTCGTATTTAACGCAAACCTTGGTTAAACCAGGGTTAGTTGACACATGTGCACTTGTATAATATGTCCAAATGGACATGTTTTGTGGAATTCCCCTTCATTTGGTAAAATATTATCGCAGTGGGCCAAGATCGTCCCTCGTTTTGACAGTCATTTGCTATTCGTACTGGAGCTCTAGAATTTTACTGTTTTTAGTGGTAAATGTGACCAATTCCTCATTCGTTTTCTTGTTATTGTGTGATGCTTAACATAGCAAAACAAAGAGTAGCTATATAAATGTAATTTTCCTGCCACACTTACAAACATTTCATATGTCAGCTGCAAGACCCGTAACAGACTGTGACAAATTTTTGTTTGGTGAAAAAATTAAATTAGCATATCTTGTCGAGTCTCCATTTGTGAATATCCATTTGAGAAATGCTTGCAAGAATATGGGCTACAAGATTACAAGAATAGAATGCGGATTTGAAACGAAAGATTAGAATGCACATTGAACTCCAAAAACAATAGGAAGTAGGCTTTATAATGTGACTACAATTGACTACAGTTCATACATTGGTTCAATGGTTAGGGTATGGATTAGGTCAGGGTTAGATTATGGTTAGTGTAAGTGTTAAGGTTAGGGTTAGAATTGTTTAAAAGTTTCTTATAAACGTAGAATTAGTCAAACTCATCAACACTTTGTTATGCCCCTCGTAATATCCGTGACAATGTTAAAGATGTTTTATTTCTCTTCATAACTTTGTGTCTGCATATTTTCTACATAAACAAACTGCTTTAATATTTATGACAGATATTATAATTCGTAGATCGAGGTAGAAGAACTGCTTGAAAATGAAACTTCCAACATTGAAACAAAATCAAGCATGGCAGAAGAGAAACAACGACGCCAGGTTGAAGATAGCTTGATGAAATTGAACGTAGTTGAAGCACCTAGCATACGCTCGAGAGTTTTGGATGAGGACTCGTCAACCACTGAAAACATGAATGAGTCCAAGCATGTTTACGACGATAAAGGCTCTTGCGAGGTAGGCTGTTGCGACATATCGAATTATCGATAAATATCGGGGTTTTAAATATCGGTTTATCGATATTGGTTTTTCGGTATATCGATATATCGATGTACCGAAAATATCGAAAAATATGAAAATATTCGTTGTTACGATATATATAGTTATTATACATAGTTTTTAATTGTGTTTTGTTGGTTTTAATAGCTTTATAGCGGTTTTTAAATGGTTCTGTATACAATGTATTAGACAGACAATCTTGACCCAATCACACGTGCGGGTAATTGTCGGCTAAGGTTCAATTTGATCTATTTATGAATCATTGCGAACAACACTACAAAAACCCCAAAATATCCGAAAATATATCGTCATATCTATATTTTTTCGAAGCGGGATTTATCGAGCACAAAAGCGACGACACTTATCAATGGTGAAGGATTGTCCCTGTATGAAATATCTAAGTTATAAGATTCGGCTATGAAATGCACACTAAACGGCAAAATATGACGGAAAGTGGGTTTAGGAGGAAGGTATGCGAAATATGTTCTATCGTATGCCAGCAAAACAATGTAAATTTCTTGAAACAACGAAAATATAAAAATTCAATCTCTGCCACGAATATTTGTTAATTTGTGCAAAATTGCCATTTGACCATAGCTGGTGTATGGTAATTTCCTCAGTAAATATTAAACTCATGTAAATTTTTCTCCCATGACCACCCCTAAAAGTGAACTTTCGAAACACCATAAACACTACAGAATTGTTTGAAGATTGTTTTGGTGTCTGCTTATGAGAGGTTGTAAATAAGTTAATAGTAAGAGTATTGGCAGGGACCTAATAGCAGTGTCTGCTTTCGGGAGGTGTCCGTTAGTAGTAAAGTTCTGACTGATTTTGCTTATAGTTTCGTCTATAAAGTTTCTATAGGGTAACTAGTTTTTATAAATGAGAACAAGTAGTTGCGTTCTGTTTTTTGGCTTCTTCTGTGCTGCAGTGAGTGTTAATTCTGTTGAAAAGTGTTCGAATGTTGCTTATTTTGTGTTGTGTGGAATGATTACGGTTGAAATCAAGTATTTGGTCTGTAAGGGTATTTATGCCGTATACTTGTTTGTTTAGTCTTGTTGTGTTTTTTGTCTTTAGTGAAGGTTATCTTCTTTGTAGTATTTTTATGGTGTGTAGCATTTGTCCAGTTTTGGCTTTCTTGACTATGGCAAAGATATCGTCTTTATATCTATTCCATAGTCTGTCTGTTTCATCTGTGCTGTTGGTGACTGATTGTGTTTCGAGGTTTTGCACGACAGCTTTTGCGAGGAAGGTGTATAGTGGTGACCCCATTGATTCGCTGAAAGTTGTCTATAGTATGAGTTTTAGAAGAAGAATTCAGTGGAGAGGCAAAGGTTGAGTAAGTCTAGGATTTTATTTGTCTAGTTGTGTTGTTTGGCTATGTCTAATGGTATGGATGTGAAGAGTGATGTCACATTGTAATTAGATATCATGATTTTGTCTGGTCAATAGTTCATATGTATGTGATCCTGGAATTAAGAACAAGAATTGGAATGTACGACCTTTAAGAAAGTTTTGAAAACATGGGAAAATACAATTCACCAATCAAGTGAGTTCAATAAGTGGGAAATAAACGCATGAACAATCTTTGAGATTTAGGTGCGTGAAATATAAGTTTTGGAATTTAAGTGCTTTAACTATAGTCTTTGGATGTTAGGTGCATGAACTATAGTCTTTGGGAGCTCTTTCATGAACTATAGTCCTTCGGAGTAAGGTGCATGAACTATAGTCTTTGGTAATTAGATACATTAACTATTTTCTTTGGTGTTAGTTGCATGAACTAAACTCTTTGGGAAATAGACGCATGATCTTATAGTCTTTGCGAGTTACGTGCGTGAAATATAGTCTTTGGGAGTTAGGTGTATGAACTATAGTCGTTCCGAGTTTAGGTGCATGAAGAAGAATTTTGGGAGTTTAGTCTTTGAAGTTGGGTGTGTGAAAGATATTCTTTGAAAGTTAAGTTTGTGAACTATAGTCTTTGGGAGTTAGGTACATGAACTATATTGTTAAGATGCACGAACAATATACATATATATAGATTTTATAGCCTTTAGGTGCATGAACTAAAGTCTTTGTGAAATAGACACATTAGCTATAGTCTTTGGGAGTTAGGTGCATGGAAAATTTAACTGTCTTTTCAGCATATGAAGTTACCCCACGATGACACACACACACTATGATCAAACGAAACATTTTTCTTGCGAGCGCTTTATTAGCGATTAGAACCGATGGAACTCGATTACCATTTCATTTATTTCAACGGTGTCATGAGATCGTTTAAGTCGCATGAACTATAGTATTATAGAAATAGACGCATGAACAGTCATTGCGAGTTAGCAAAATTACTTTGTGCTCAGCAGTTCGAAGTAGGTGGCAAACTACTTTGAAACAACTTCACAATTTGCTAAAATTCTAATTCAAATTAGATAGCGGGGGGACAATCTAATTTCATAGAAAAAACCAATTGTAACTGAGCACGAATCTAATTAAACGACGACCTTTCCAATTATGAAAAGTAAATATACATGCGCGAAAGCGGAACGTATTCATAACGCTTCTTCTTGATTATAGACCAATGTTTCCAGTTTGGTAAGAACTGATCTTAGTGACTCCTTAGTGACTCCTAGTGACTCCTCAGTACAACATTACGTAATTTTTATTTCAGTTGACGTATTCGTCGTGTTTTTTAAAGGCAACTTTTCAAACAAAGTTTGTGGAGTTGGGTCATCCTCCAGTTGGATGTTGCTCTCTAACTGTACCTAATTTATTTGGTCATTCACAGGTACACGTGACTTGTTTATATTAAACGGAGGCCTGGGCACTAGTTCATATTTTGCCATGTTATGTATTTAAGTTGTATCCACGCCTATTGATCACTTTATTTAAACATTAAAATGTTTTATTTTCTTGAACCTGAGATGATTTGTTATGTTCTGAGGTGTTAAAAATTAACTTTGAGATTGAAAAGTAATTAAAACTACGATTAGCTTTATCTAAGTTCCCCAAAATGCTTTACTCTCTATCCCTACCCCCCCGCCTTAAAAAAAGTGTATCGTGAAACATAATTGTTGTTTTTATAAAAGAACCGAGATGCTTTAAAAAAAATTCATTTTGTCTTACGGTGAATTTCGTTTAAATCAGGCAATGTCTGTTATTCTATGCAACACGAAACTCGACTGCGATATGGCAAAGGAACGCGGAATTGTCGCAGAAATTTTATCTTTCAAACATTTCGAGGAGGAGCTCAATTCACTTTTGGCGAGATCTTCACTAGTTTCTAGACAGGTTTGTGTGTCTATTTTACGAGGGAGAGATTGGGCACTATTGGAAAGGAGAGGAAGGGTGGGGGAGCTTAGCAACTAGAGAGAGGACACGGGACCTTTGAAAATGCAATAGATTTCTATTGTTATTCATGGACGTTCACGTCGAAGATGATGAAAACATTTACAGTTTCGAACTTTGAAAAATCCCATGTCAGCAAATAGTAAAGCAGCATATTTAATATTGTAGTGCCTTCGAGAAACAGACGTTGATGGTCAACGGTAATATACAAGAACTTGAGGATAAAAATCACGAGGAACGCGATTTGTTTCAAAAGTACATCAGCAACATGGCATCGTAAGAAGATGGTGGACGAGCTTACAGGAATGGCTTACCATCCAGGTATACTTGCGATCGGACTTATAGCGCGTGCAAATATTTGTTGTACATATAGGATATTGTGTCCCCCAATGATCCGTTTGTAACCTTTACGCAGCGGAATTTGTAGCGTTGTTGGTGTAAATCATTCGTAACTTGAGTTGAATAACAAAACATATTCGTTCATTTAACCACGATTTTAAAATCTTTACTTTGGAGGAAAAATTGCGTTTTGAATCAAGTTCCAAAACATAGCAAAAACTTTTGCTGGAAAATTTCGAACACTCGTTCTGTATCGTTCAAGTCATTGAGACTTCAGTGTTTACTGCTGGCGTAACGGACTTCTTAGTCGCGATAACCTTATTTTCTTGCGCATTTGTTGAAAATTGATGCAGTTGTTTAAAATAAGTGTCATTAATTAACATGTTGTCACGTGACATCAAGTAGATGTTTGCGCAGATGCTTTTGTACGCTTAACACTTTGGTGGAAATGGTTTTTATCAAACTGAATAACATACACAGAAAGAAAATGCATCGAACATTTCATAAACAAGAATCAACTTAATGTTTCAACTACATTTTGATTTGCGTTGTAAAAGTCATCACTGCTTGCGCGCATTCCTCCGAGAGCCATTTTGAGCAAGCACTTCGCATTCTTTATTATTCACATCGTGAAGTTTCTCCAGCTCAACTGAGCAACATAATTTCTTGGACAATGAGAGCGACTGCAATGGAGAGAAGCATTGTATGGTTAAATGAAACGAAGCAATAACGGTAAAGTCCAGATTTGTGCTACCTTCGGCGGCAACGCAGCCATGTATTTCATTCTGTTGTTAATTTCTTTTCAATTTCGGCTTGAGGAATAACTTCTGTTACCAAACCGTAGTTACAAGCTTCGACCGCAGTCAGTTTCTTTTCCAACGAGTAACATCTCATTCGCCTGAGTGCAAATTAATAAGAAATGTGTGACAATCATACCTTACCTCTTAACTGCATTAAGATAACAATACCTTGTTAAAAATTGAGTTAACTAAGCAAAAAGAACAGGGCTCAAAATAACGGCCAGGCAACGGACAATGATTTTCAAAAATACCTATGTATCGGTAACATTTTCAGTTTTCCCATAATAATTTATTATTCGGCTTTCCTTTCAATATGTTTTGCAATATTGAGCGTCAATTTTACATACGTAAAAACCATGCTTTCTCTAGTAAGTATATGCTGGCTAGGGGCTTGTTGCATTGAAGGTTACGATTCCGTTCTCGTAAAGTGTGTCGTGGTCAGCTTTGGGTAATGAGGATTTCAATATTATAATGAGACCGTGCGTAGTGATGTCGGAAGCGCTTAGTTAAAAATGTTTTTTCATATTATCGACGAAAATTATGTATATTAATGTGACGATACAAAAACTGACTTTGACCAAGCCAAAATGAAATTGACCTTTCACGAAAACACTATAATTAATGCATTCCAACACATTTTCCACTTAAAAACAACTTTTAGAAAATGAGGATTCCACCCCTGAAAATGAATTTTATAATATTTCCATAATTTCACCAAAGACTATAATTCATGTATTTGAACACATTTTCCACATCAAAAAGAACTTTGACAAAATAATCGAGTCCACCCCCCCTGAAAATGAATTTTATAATATTTCCATACTTTCACCAAAAGACTATAATTCATGCATTTGAACACATTTTCCACAACAAAAAGAACTTTTATAGAAATAGGGATTCCACCCCCCCTGAAAATGAATTTAATCTTAGTTCCATTATTTTACCAAAAGACTATAATTCATGCATTTGAACACATTTTCCACATCCAAAAGAACTTTTAGAAAAATCGAGTCACCCCCCCTTAAAAAAGAATTTTATCATATTTCCATATTTTCATCAAACGATTATAATTATGCATTGATGCATATAACGACTATAAAAAATGTTCAGGTTTAAATAAGGTCGAGATAGATAGTTCACTATACCACGACGAAAAATTGCATGTAATTTACAAACTCTTGGCGTCACGTTCATTTGCTATAATAAAATTTACAATAAATATTTTTTTATTATTGATTGAACTATGGACGAATAAGAAAATTCATATCTAGAAATGACATGAATGAAAGGCAAAAGTAAATAAAAAATGTGACTATTTTTGACCAATGACATTAGGATGTTGATAGTGGTTACAATGGATGATAGTGGATAATTATAGACATGCTTTCAAAATGGCGTATGCTGAACAATTTTATTTTCAGTCAACTTGGAGCACACTTAATCATTTTATGGCAAGAATAGGTAAATGTTGGCTGAACTGTATAAAATAAGGCGTTCAAGGATGCAATTCGGAAGCGTAAAAAAAGACTTGAGGCATATGCAAGAGAACTATCTTCACGTAGCAGACTGACATTTGTGGTGAATTCACTGAATTGTTCTGGAAGCTAACAGTTATTGGTTGTTATTCTGGCTATGTGAAACCAATCTATCTGCATGAGTTCTATCATGATTTTAAACAGCAAATCGATGCGTTGCGTATGAGTTGTATCGACCAGCTTACTACACAGTCAACACTTCACCAATTTGGAATTTGAAACATTTTGGTGATAAGAATTTTATACCGACGTATCCCTGCGATAAAAGACTCACAAGAAAAACTGTTTTGTTCAGAGTAAGGTAAAATATTTTACTCTCTGATTGCCTAAATATTCTTTGAGTATTTAAAACTGGCTCATATAAGACCATACATGTATGTAGTTAATGGGATCTACATTTTAGCTAGCGTGTGCAATATTTTTATAAGTAAAACGATGCACGGTAGTGAGGTAACTTAGTGATTAAATGTACTTGAAAGCCGAGGGAGATTTTGTAGTAAAAGTCACAAGACTTGTAGCACCGAGGGACTTTAGCTAACCTGCCAGGGCTTTCAAGTGCATTTGATTGCCAAAATGTTTTAGTCAGTGCTTCACACACTGTTTATAAATTTGGATCTGCAGCTATTATTACCTAAGTGAAGATCTATTGATTGTCATGCTTTATTTTATCTCCATGTTTTTTATATTTTCACCATCATAAGTTGAACATTTGAGTTACCTTGCATGAGTCGTTTTACTTAAAATATGTTCTTTAACAATTTTGGTTCATCATTGTTTTTGTTTTCTTGTAATTGATTTTATTTAGTATTTGTTAATATTGCAACTAAAATATTAACTCGTTTCAGTCTCCGCTTGCTGAAATCAAGATGGCTTCTAACCTTGAACATTTCAAACATTACAACTCAATGGTTGAAACCAATGAACTATTTAATCAAGTTACATTTGTTTCATCGTGTGCAATTCCTCTTTATGGATATCAAAGATATAGACAGTTATTCAAGAATGAAATAAAATATAGAATGTTTTCATTTGTTGATTTGACATACAGATTGGTTTGTTTACCTCCCAAAAAGGGAGGAAATTTGTTCACAGCGAACATAAATGCAGTCTTTACAATGTTTTTTAGCTGTCTTGTCATAAATATCGAAAATGTTTAATGATTGATAATATTTTTAATTGTTTAACTAAATGAGTTTGTCTTATGCTTCATTAGAAACTGATGGAAGCTTTGAATAATTTTGGTCAAAAACGGCAGATAAATCCTGGGGATGGGGGATGAAGCTTTCTATGTTTACAGATATATACCATTGTCAATTTATAGATTAATATAAAAATTTTTGATGCTATGAGATGGTCTCATCAATGTGCAACAATTGAACTGGATTTCCAACTTCCTGAGAGATTCAACCTCACGCTAGGTAAGTTTTGCCAGTAAGCTTTTCGTTGAATAACCTCACTCGGTCTTGATACTTAATTTATTTAACCAACAGTGACATGATTATTTGTTTCTATAGAAACCTATTGTTATATATTTATATGCTTATATATACTATATACTTATATGCAGCCTGCTACATTGCTGAACACTGAAAGTCCCACCTGCATTCAAACTCGCCAAAACAAACCCACCCATATAAGTATATAGTTACATTTAATATTGCAATCAGATAATTGCAATATAATAGTTAATAGTCCATGCATGTATCCCTGTGCATCCATCCCCCCCATGTAAATATCATTGATAATGGCTCACAAACATATGTAAGCCTGTGTATTATAGTCAGAGGATTACGGCACAGTTTAAGTTTCCATGAAATTGTAGATCTTTACAAATTGTAACAATTTAGTAATTTATCAATATTCTATTACTCTATTGACAGTGGTGAAGGAGATATAAAATTACATCCTGTTATTATTCATCGAGCTATTGTAGGTTCAGTTGAAAAATGATTGCTATTCTTGCTGAAAGCTTTGGTGGAAAATGGTGAGTGTTTTCTTGGCTCATGCCAGAGCTTAAAGCAAATGAAATGTCCTTAAATGTTAAATTAAAATGATACAAAGTTTCTTAATTGTTTGGAAATTTTTATCATTTTACTCTACTTTACTTTATTTCAAAATTTTGACGCACTGCATTTTCTGTTATTTTCTAGGATTTTATGGCTTTCTCCCCATCAAGTTGTAGTAATTCCTGTCAGTAGTAAATATGATGATTATGCCGAACCGGTAAATTTAATTTGGTAAGCCTTAGATCGAACTTGCACAGGCTAATGCAAACTCAGCTATGGACAAATTGTTGCTATTTTATGAATTGGAATTTTTGTCCTTTTTTTATTGACATTTTGGTCATGTTTAGATTCAAAAGAAGTTCCATGCAGCTGGTTATCGTGTTGATACAGACTTGGATCACGGATCAACACTAAATAAGAAAGTTCGCAATGCACAACTTTCACAGTACAACTTCATTCTTGGTATGAATAAGTCTTTTAAATTATTTTTATTTACTGTACAAATAAATAGAAATTAAAATGGTTTGGAACCACTGTTGGTGTTCAGAGTTTACTGACGTTTCCACAACATTAGTCAGGTTCGCCGTATTTGTTCTCTAGACGTCATGACAGAGAGGAAAATATGTGGATGTTTTAGTTTGTGTGGTATACTTATTAATTGTTCGCTTGTAAGCCGTTTATAAGGTGCTGATATTTGTATTCTGTTCAATGATTTTTGTTTTGAGTTTGTTAACCTACTTTCTAACGTAAGTCGTTGTCTATAGTCAGTGCTGTTTGTAATGTTGTGCATTGTGATGCTCACTTGTCAGTACTCGTTGTTCTTGGTAGTCAGTTGATGTGCGAGTTGTAAAATGTAAGGTATTATCGTTTGCTGTTGTTGGATTGTTTGTTGTTTGTGTTTTGTTTGTTTGTTTTGTGTTCATTGTCTTTTAAGTGTTGTCTATTTTAAAAGCAAAATAGATGTTCATTTTATTACTAAATGCGATTGGTTAAATGGTTTTATGTTGTTTTTAAACAGTTGTTGGTGAAAAGAGACGGTCTCAGACACGGTCAACGTCAGAACACGTGACAACAAAGTACTCGGTGAAAAATCGGTCATGGCCGTGATCGAACGCTTGCGAGATTTAGTCAGCTCACGAAGTCTGACAAGCGAAGATTTTTGAAGTAAAACAACATTTTTATGGTAAAGATAAAATGAATTTACTCACAAAAATAAATTTGAATGTAAATCCCATGATGCGTCGCAATTATAGAAAAATAGGTACGCGTACATGCCACTGGTCACTGGCAAACTGGCGGCATTGGTCACTAATACTTTATCAGTGGTGGTAATATTGATTTTATCGTGGTGGTAAATTCTTCCATTGGTAATTTATGGCGATAACCATCAGCAACTTTTCAACTTTTACCATCAAGTTTTCACTCAAACGAGATCGCTTCTCTTTCATATTTTGGCTTGTTTCTTGAGCTAGTAGGAGGCTGTGTGCGTTGATACAAGAAAAACTTTGTTGTGCAGAGGAAGGTAAAGATATTTTACTCGCAGAATTACTATATATTTATCAACAAAGTAGTTCATACTACAGCGATGAAAAATATAAAGCGTCGTATTTAACGCAAACCTTGGTTAAACCAGGGTTAGTTGACACATGTGCACTTGTATAATATGTCCAAATGGACATGTTTTGTGGAATTCATTTGGTAAAATATTATCGCAGTGGGCCAAGATCGTCCCTCGTTTTGACAGTCATTTGCTATTCGTACTGGAGCTCTAGAATTTTACTGTTTTTAGTGGTAAATGTGACCAATTCCTCATTCGTTTTCTTGTTATTGTGTGATGCTTAACATAGCAAAACAAAGAGTAGCTATATAAATGTAATTTTCCTGCCACACTTACAAACATTTCATATGTCAGCTGCAAGACCCGTAACAGACTGTGACAAATTTTTTGTTTGGTGAAAAAATTAACATATCTTGTCGAGTCTCCATTTGTGAATATCCATTTGAGAAATGCTTGCAAGAATATGGGCTACAAGATTACAAGAATAGAATGCGGATTTGAAACGAAAGATTAGAATGCACATTGAACTCCAAAAACAATAGGAAGTAGGCTTTATAATGTGACTACAATTGACTACAGTTCATACATTGGTTCAATGGTTAGGGTATGGATTAGGTCAGGGTTAGATTATGGTTAGTGTAAGTGTTAAGGTTAGGGTTAGAATTGTTTAAAAGTTTCTTATAAACGTAGAATTAGTCAAACTCATCAACACTTTGTTATGCCCCTCGTAATATCCGTGACAATGTTAAAGATGTTTTATTTCTCTTCATAACTTTGTGTCTGCATGCTTTAATATTTATGACAGATATTATAATTCGTAGATCGAGGTAGAAGAACTGCTTGAAAATGAAACTTCCAACATTGAAACAAAATCAAGCATGGCAGAAGAGAAACAACGACGCCAGGTTGAAGATAGCTTGATGAAATTGAACGTAGTTGAAGCACCTAGCATACGCTCGAGAGTTTTGGATGAGGACTCGTCAACCACTGAAAACATGAATGAGTCCAAGCATGTTTACGACGATAAAGGCTCTTGCGAGGTAGGCTGTTGCGACATATCGAATTATCGATAAATATCGGGGTTTTAAATATCGGTTTATCGATATTGGTTTTTCGGTATATCGATATATCGATGTACCGAAAATATCGAAAAATATGAAAATATTCGTTGTTACGATATATATAGTTATTATACATAGTTTTAATTGTGTTTTGTTGGTTTTAATAGCTTTATAGCGGTTTTTAAATGGTTCTGTATACAATGTATTAGACAGACAATCTTGACCCAATCACACGTGCGGGGTAATTGTCGGCTAAGGTTCAATTTGATCTATTTATGAATCATTGCGAACAACACTACAAAAAAAACCCAAAAATATCCGAAAATATATCGTCATATCTATATTTTTTTCGAAGCGGGATTTATCGAGCACAAAAGCGACGACACTTATCAATGGTGAAGGATTGTCCCTGTATGAAATATCTAAGTTATAAGATTCGGCTATGAAATGCACACTAAACGGCAAAATATGACGGAAAGTGGGTTTAGGAGGAAGGTATGCGAAATATGTTCTATCGTATGCCAGCAAAAACAATGTAAATTTCTTGAAACAACGAAAATATAAAAATTCAATCTCTGCCACGAATATTTGTTAATTTGTGCAAAATTGCCATTTGACCATAGCTGGTGTATGGTAATTTCCTCAGTAAATATTAAACTCATGTAAATTTTTCTCCCATGACCACCCCTAAAGTGAACTTTCGAAACACCATAAACACTACAGAATTGTTTGAAGATTGTTTTGGTGTCTGCTTATGAGAGGTTGTAAATAAGTTAATAGTAAGAGTATTGGCAGGGACCTAATAGCAGTGTCTGCTTTCGGGAGGTGTCCGTTAGTAGTAAAGTTCTGACTGATTTTGCTTATAGTTTCGTCTATAAAGTTTCTATAGGGTAACTAGTTTTTATAAATGAGAACAAGTAGTTGCGTTCTGTTTTTTGGCTTCTTCTGTGCTGCAGTGAGTGTTAATTCTGTTGAAAAGTGTTCGAATGTTGCTTATTTTGTGTTGTGTGGAATGATTACGGTTGAAATCAAGTATTTGGTCTGTAAGGGTATTTATGCCGTATACTTGTTTGTTTAGTCTTGTTGTGTTTTTTTGTCTTTAGTGAAGGTTATCTTCTTTGTAGTATTTTTATGGTGTGTAGCATTTGTCCAGTTTTGGCTTTCTTGACTATGGCAAAGATATCGTCTTTATATCTATTCCATAGTCTGTCTGTTTCATCTGTGCTGTTGGTGACTGATTGTGTTTCGAGGTTTTGCACGACAGCTTTTGCGAGGAAGGTGTATAGTGGTGACCCCATTGATTCGCTGAAAGTTGTCTATAGTATGAGTTTTAGAAGAAGAATTCAGTGGAGAGGCAAAGGTTGAGTAAGTCTAGGATTTTATTTGTCTAGTTGTGTTGTTTGGCTATGTCTAATGGTATGGATGTGAAGAGTGATGTCACATTGTAATTAGATATCATGATTTTGTCTGGTCAATAGTTCATATGTATGTGATCCTGGAATTAAGAACAAGAATTGGAATGTACGACCTTTAAGAAAGTTTTTGAAAACATGGGAAAATACAATTCACCAATCAAGTGAGTTCAATAAGTGGGAAATAAACGCATGAACAATCTTTGAGATTTAGGTGCGTGAAATATAAGTTTTGGAATTTAAGTGCTTTAACTATAGTCTTTGGATGTTAGGTGCATGAACTATAGTCTTTGGGAGCTCTTTCATGAACTATAGTCCTTCGGAGTAAGGTGCATGAACTATAGTCTTTGGTAATTAGATACATTAACTATTTTCTTTGGTGTTAGTTGCATGAACTAAACTCTTTGGGAAATAGACGCATGATCTTATAGTCTTTGCGAGTTACGTGCGTGAAATATAGTCTTTGGGAGTTAGGTGTATGAACTATAGTCGTTCCGAGTTTAGGTGCATGAAGAAGAATTTTGGGAGTTTAGTCTTTGAAGTTGGGTGTGTGAAAGATATTCTTTGAAAGTTAAGTTTGTGAACTATAGTCTTTGGGAGTTAGGTACATGAACTATATTGTTAAGATGCACGAACAATATACATATATATAGATTTTATAGCCTTTAGGTGCATGAACTAAAGTCTTTGTGAAATAGACACATTAGCTATAGTCTTTGGGAGTTAGGTGCATGGAAAATTTAACTGTCTTTTCAGCATATGAAGTTACCCCACGATGACACACACACACTATGATCAAACGAAACATTTTTCTTGCGAGCGCTTTATTAGCGATTAGAACCGATGGAACTCGATTACCATTTCATTTATTTCAACGGTGTCATGAGATCGTTTAAGTCGCATGAACTATAGTATTATAGAAATAGACGCATGAACAGTCATTGCGAGTTAGCAAAATTACTTTGTGCTCAGCAGTTCGAAGTAGGTGGCAAACTACTTTGAAACAACTTCACAATTTGCTAAAATTCTAATTCAAATTATATAGCGGGGGGACAATCTAATTTCATAGAAAAAACCAATTGTAACTGAGCACGAATCTAATTAAACGACGACCTTTCCAATTATGAAAAGTAAATATACATGCGCGAAAGCGGAACGTATTCATAACGCTTCTTCTTGTTTATAGACCAATGTTTCCAGTTTGGTAAGAACTGATCTTAGTGACTCCTTAGTGACTCCTAGTGACTCCTCAGTACAACATTACGTAATTTTTATTTCAGTTGACATATTCGTCGTGTTTTTTAAAGGCAACTTTTCAAACGAAGTTTGTGGAGTTGGGTCATCCTCCAGTTGGATGTTGCTCTCTAACTGTACCTAATTTATTTGGTCATTCACAGGTACACGTGACTTGTTTATATTAAACGGAGGCCTGGGCACTAGGTCATATTTTGCCATGTTATGTATTTGAGTTGTATCCACGCCTATTGATCACTTTATATAAACATTAAAATGTTTTCTTTTCTTGAACCTGAGAGGATGTGTTATGTTCTGAGGTGTTAAAATTAACTGTGAGATTGAAAAGTAATTAAAACTACGAATAGCTTTATCTAAGTTCCCAAAATGCTTTACTCCCTATCCCTACCCCCGCCTTAAAAAAGTGTATCGTGAAACATAATTGTTGTTTTATAAAGAACCGAGATGCTTTAAAAAATTCATTTTGTCTTACGGTGAATTTCCTTTAAATCAGGCAATGTCTGTTATTCTATGCAACACGAAACTCGACTGCGACATGGCAAAGGAACGCGGAATTGTCGCAGAAATTTTATCTTTCAAACATTTCGAGGAGGAGCTCAATTCACTTTTGGCGAGATCTTCACTAGTTTCTAGACAGGTTTGTGTGTCTATTTTACGAGGGAGAGATTGGGCACTATTGGAAAGGAGAGGAAGGGGTGGGCGGAGCTTAGCAACTAGAGAGAGGACACGGGACCTTTGAAAATGCAATAGATTTCTATTGTTATTCATGGACGTTCACGTCGAAGATGATGAAAACATTTACAGTTTCGAACTTTGAAAAATCCCATGTCAGCAAATAGTAAAGCAGCATATTTAATATTGTAGTGCCTTCGAGAAACAGACGTTGATGGTCAACGGTAATATACAAGAACTTGAGGATAAAAATCACGAGGAACGCGATTTGTTTCAAAAGTACATCAGCAACATGGCATCGTAAGAAGATGGTGGACGAGCTTACAGGAATGGCTTACCATCCAGGTATACTTGCGATCGGACTTATAAAGACTGCAACGGAAGAGCGCATTCCATTAATTAACACACGTGACATCAAGTAGAAGATGCTTTGTACGCTTAACACTTTGGTGGCAAACTGGAGGTGATTTGCGTTGTACAATTCCTTTTTGAGCAAGCACTTCGCATTCTTTATTATTCACATCGTGAAGTTTCTCCAGCTCAACTGAGCAACATAATTTCTTGGACAATGAGAGCGACTGCAATGGAGAGAAGCATTGTATGGTTAAATGAAACGAAGCAATAACGGTAAAGTCCAGATTTGTGCTACCTTCGGCGGCAACGCAGCCATGTATTTCATTCTGTTGTTAATTTCTTTTCAATTTCGGCTTGAGGAATAACTTCTGTTACCAAACCGTAGTTACAAGCTTCGACCGCAGTCAGTTTCTTTTCCAACGAGTAACATCTCATTCGCCTGAGTGCAGTCATACCCATTCAATAGACTACCTTTCATACCCATTCAATAGACTACCAGTCATACCCATTCAATAGACTACCTTTTCTAACCATAACCAGCCATTTATTCAGTGGTTTGTCTCTAACCATTACCAGTCATACCATTCAATAGAGCACCTCTTCTAACCATGACCAGCCATTTATTCAAAGGTTTATCTCTAACCATTACCAGTCATACCCATTCAATAGGCCACCACTGTATAACTAGTCAATTATTTTAACCATTGCCAGTCATTCTAATTCAATTTATATATTGACAGATGTACAATGAGTTGATTGTCGCACTAAAGCAAGCAAGAGATGATAATTCGGTTGTGACATTAATAACAGGAGCTGGAAAATATTTCTGTAGTGGCAATGATCTCACTAACTTTATGAACATTCCTCCTGAAGGTCCAGAAAAACTTGCTGCTGATAGTAAAGAAATATTGAGGTGAAAAGCAACAAAGATTAACCTGTTTCACATGAAAGTTCATCAACATGTCTCCCTTCATAATTTTAGAGAATTTGTTGCAACTTTTATCGACTTCCCAAAACCCATCGTGGCTGCAGTCAATGGACCAGCAGTTGGAATATCTGTGACAATACTTGGTCTAATTGATATCGTATATGCTTCTGATGTTGCGACATTTCACACACCCTTTATGACGTTCACTGATCTGATAATAGACTTGATATAGCTTCTATAGGTAGCAAAAGTGAAGCCTAATTATATATGCAAAATGCACTTCCGGGTACCACAAGAGATACAAATTTCTATAGAAATGTATGGCGGATAACTTTTATATACATAGATTTTCGAATATTTAAGGCATTTCGTGACCTTTTACTTATCTCAAACATCTGTCATGGATAAAACAAAATATCGGCGTTCGTGTTCAATTGAAAATTGCGCGTGCAAGAATCGAATTTGCCCCATCGTTGCGAAGGCAAGATAATTCACAGCTCATTTTCCAAGTTCAGAGGCAGTTATGATCTAGAATGAGTTTCGATGCTTAAAAATTCGTTTTGTACCTTTCTTTTATCATTTTTATTATCTAGACGTTGTATGTTACTTTTGCCGTGACTTCATTAGCAGGGTACTGTTGTTTTAGAACAAGACAAATTTACTAAGCTTTCTTCCTCACTTTATTCTTATTTTCATTTCCGTTTTATTTTACA
The DNA here is from genome assembly GCF_021976095.1 of Xenia sp. Carnegie-2017. Lineage (NCBI taxonomy): Eukaryota > Metazoa > Cnidaria > Anthozoa > Malacalcyonacea > Xeniidae > Xenia > Xenia sp. Carnegie-2017. The sequence goes on along the minus strand of NW_025813469.1, from coordinate 6,552,777 downwards.
GAGATAATTTAATCACCACGCCTAATATATAATTAGGCTTCACTTTTGCTACCTATAGAAGCTATATCCAGTCTATTATCAGATCAGTGATGACGTTAGGGCAAAGTCCTGAAGCTTGCTCTTCGTACCCATTGAGTTCTATAATAACTGGAGGGAAAAGGGCCTGGACCCCGTGGTCAAAAACATGGCGGTAATGGCAGATTTTGGTTGTCAAAACTTCCACTTTGAGAAAAATTTTAACATTCGCTCCCTCCCGAATCCGGATCTCTATTACTGCTTATATCAATGACAACCAGCGAAAACAACCACGATACCGTAAGCATAAAATATTGAAAATAATGCTACAGGTTTTGTGAAATAGACACACACATTTAAATGAGGTAAATCTACTGTAAAATAACGTATATTTTTCAAGTAATGCTTTAGCTAAGAAATAAATATCAAACGGCATTCTTTACACTTTCAATGTGTTGTTAAGCTTTAATGCATAATCCCATGCAAAATACTTGTGTTTTTGACTGTTTGATAACAGCTTGGTGCAACTGTCTTTCCTGAATAGATGGGTAAATCTTAGTTAAAACGTCCAAAAGGAGTTAGAAAAGTTAGCTTACCCCTACGACTTAAGTCGACTGGAAATATATTATAAGTAGGTATGAAATTTTTTTTTAGTTTTTTTTGGTAGGATTGATTCTGGGTGTCTTATAAGGTATTATGATGTTTTGATAAATCTACTGAGAACTTATGAAGAAAATATCTTGAACTAGGAGAGCAAAAGAACGAAATTCAGAAATTCTATAATCATGTTGCTGGTTCTGTTTTGAGCCAAGATATTAGAAACTGGATTGTCATTGACAACCATGGATCTACTACTGAACAGAACTACATTAATTTCCCATTGAAAATATGATTTCTTAAATTAAAGTGCATTGGTTTCTCTGACATAACACTTTTCTTATTGCTGCATGAAGACAAACCTGTTTAAATAATTATAATGTAGGTGAAGATTTTAGCATGTTGTATAATTGTTATTGTACAGTCATTATTTATAATATTATGGCCTTGTGTAATGTATGTCAAGAAGAACATATTAATTCTCAAAATGCTAACCTTCTTGCACTATTTTCTCTTGTGTCCTTACAAATTACTAGTACCTATACTAATTTTTTCTAGGTTCAAACAACTTGACAAACTTTTGAATTTTACATTATGCCTTTGAATTTTTCTTTTTGTCTTTTGGTAAAAATATCAGTGAATGACTTAAAAATCAAGTTTTCTAAAATAGTATTTTGTACAAAGAAACTATACATAATTAGAAAAGTCTCATGTTGAAGACAGATATCACTTCTTTTACTACATTGCTACTAAATGATATCGTTTAAATGATATCGTAATTCTTCAAAAGACATAAAAGTTCTATGCCATCAATTTTGCTTCTTACACATTCAACTTCATTGCAACCAATGCATCTTATGTGAATTTTTAATCACCTGAAATTGAAAACGTATGGATTTTGACAGATGATGCAGTACTATATTTAATGTTTCATGCATGTCATCATTAGCTTTTCTTGAGCAAATATTTCAAGGTAGGAGCATAATTTGGCATATTATTGAACAAAGTAGTTTTATCTTGATTTTGATGTACTAACCTGTTTACTATAACAAACAATTCACTTACAGAAACACCCGATGGCATTTATAAAACTTTTAGCATAAAGCAAACCCTTAAACACCATCATCATGATTGTTCATAATCTGTCAAATTGTCCAGGCTAGCTGTTTAATACAGGTATTTTTTATTGTACGACATGCACCAAAAAGTTCATTAATTAATCCTGCACTGCATTTGATTTCAATACAGCTCTGTTCTTAATATTTGCTTCATGTTTTCAGAAAAATATCATGAAAAATCCTCTATTTCTTGGAGGTAAAGTCAGTTGAAACAAGGAGTTTTAAGACATGCGTATCTCGATAAGAATTGGTTGCTTTGCCTCGTCTAGCAAGCGATTAAGTAAAGAACAAATAAGACTGGATATACATAACTTAAATTATAACTTAGAAGTAAAACATTCACAAAATATATACCATCACACTTCAAGTATTGACTTAAAACAAAACACTGAACACTTTAAATGGTAAACAATCTTACGTTGCTCACCGGTGTCATGAAATGTTTTCTTTTCTGGCATTACTTCAGCATCCGTACACCAAACAAGTTTGCAGCATGTTTTAAAAATAAAATTTCTAAAGTTTTGTGCTTCGCATTGAAATTTTATATAATCGCAATTGTGGTTGTCAAATCCGGGTGGGCGAAAAAAATTTCATTTTATGAGCCCGCGTCTTTCCGCTGACTTTGACAACCAAAATCCGCCATGTTTTTGACCACGCGGCCGCGCTAATAATTTATAGTAATTTGGTTGACGTTTCCTCCAGTTATTATAGAGCTCAATGTTCGTACCTCTTTCCAAAGATCATGGGTTATGCAAAGGACGTCACATCTACTATCTGTCCCAGTCCACTTTCAATTAACCCTGTCATATTGATGCTGGACGAAAGTTGGTTTCTTGTTTAACATCCTCCTAACACCATTAACCTCCTCCTTTAACATCCTCGTTTAAATTCAAAACTCTTTTCATCATCACAGCATGAATGCCGTCAATTTAAAATTCATATAACAAACGTCCTCGACCCATTCTTTGGTTCTCAAAATAACGGCCGAAATGTTTTCGTTCAAGACGAAAGGTCAATTTCATTTTGGCTTGGTCAAAGTCAGTTTTTGTATCGTCACATTAATATACATAATTTTCGTCAATAATGTGAAAAACATTTTTAACTAAGCGCTTCTGACATCACTACGCATGGTCTCACTATAATATTGAAATCCTCGTTACGCAAAGCATAAAATCTATTGTATTTAATTATTGGTGGATGCCCTTTCTTTGTTTGTTATTCCCTTAAGACACACATGAAAACCAAGAATTGCTGTTTTCAAAACTATTATTAATGTTCGCCTGATAAGATGAAGACAAGAAAGAGCGACACGCGGCTTTCGCTGAAAACGTGGAAAGTATATTTGGAATGTGAGTTATATTGACGTCGGACATTTCTCGTTTTGCTTCTTTTGTAACATTACTCCTTTTACATTTAGGCAAGGTCAAAATTCGTTCGTTGAATTTTGGTGAAGAAGCCATTATCAATGAAATTGAAAGCGATGTGGTAAGTTTATGTTATGTTTCTATATCTTTAGATGATTCTTGGCTCGATGTTTTCTTCAATCATATTTAGCAGATATAATCACCAACAACTTGATTTTCACGTTTGCTAGCGTCAGGAATACGTCTAAAAGATATTGTGATAAAAGTCATCTCATAAAATCTATTGTATTTAATTATTGGTGGAAGATTTTCTTCGACATTTCCACCGGCTGCTGGTTCAGTTCATTAAATATGCAACAAAGGACAAATACTCTGCAGCAAGGGACGCATCTCGCAAGAAGCCGCAAGTCTCTCATCAATTTTCATTCAATTGCTTCAAGGTAGTACAATCATTGCGATTATTTAAGCCTCAATAAATAGATTTATAGAGTAATAATATTACTTTAAAACAAGAAATTCTCGTTGTAGTTTTGTCAACGCCACAAACGAAGAATAATGTTTACGAAGCTGAAAGCCACATGTTGTATGTACTTTGCTCATTATTACTTATTTATTAGCGGAAAGCTAATCTGTTATGAATAGCGCAACTTACAAGATGCTTTATAATAACGAGAAAAATATAAATTTTTGAACTGAAACTGAATGTGATCTTGAGAAACGTGTGAAGATGTTTATAGATCGTCACAAAGATTTCATGCGGTTTTCATGGCTTAATTAAAACATAATCTAAAACTGCTTGCTGTTCGCACACCGTTTTAAAAGATTCTTGAGCAGTAAAAGAAAATTTATGGTTTACTGATTGAGAAAGAAGATCTGTAAGGCTACTAATAACTTGCGGTTTCTCTTGCATAAAAGGGAATGAACAACTACAATTTTAAAAGTATAGTTTTCACAGACGGTTTTTATTGTGAAATATTCTGTCTAATGCGAAAAGTTGTCCATCCACAACAAAATTCGCGGTAAAAGAGATTAACCACATATCAATGCTTAATAAAAGTCAACTTGGAAGATTAGAGAAAGCTGTTAAGGCGTGGCACGGATCGAAAATTTAAATTTTTTATGAATTCAAACTAGTGTAATGAATATGAATTGATTGGTTTTGCAATAAATTTAAATTGACGTTGCAGTTTTGCAGCAACGTCATGGTGGCTGTTTCTTTTGTCTATATTACATGTGTTTTATAATAAAGTGAAAAGTGTCGTCGTCTCTACAGTTCGCATCATATCTATAAATTAAAGTAAATTTGGACTGTGAGATAATGACTTCCAACATGTCTCATTTTGCTTCCTTTGAACATAACACTTTTATATTTAGTTTGATGAAGCAGCCATTGGCAATGAACTTTTAACATGCAATTGGCATAGAAGAAAGCGATCCGTTTTCAAACTGTGAATTTGTTAGTTTATGGAAAGTATTGGTGGTTTTCATATGCGTCATGCTGATGGACTCTTACAAAATAATATCATTGGATTCCCTTTGCTCTTAGGCGACATGGTGGATGCCCTTTCTTTGTTTGTTATTCCCTTGAGACACACATGAAAACCAAGAATTGCTGTTTTCAAAATTATAATTAATGTTTGCTTGATGAGGTGAAGACAACAAAGAGCGACTCGCAGTTTTGGCAGAAAAACGTGTAAAGTAAATTTGGAATGTGAGATATATTGACGTCGGACATTTCTCGTTTTGCTTCCTTTGCAACATAACGCTATTTATATTTCGGCAAGGTCACAATTCGTTTCTTGAAGTTTGGTGAAGAAGCCATTTTTAATGAAAGCGATGTGGTAAGTTTATGTTATGTTTCTATATCTTTAGATGATTCTTGGCTCGATGTTTTTCTTCAATCATATTTAGCAGATATATTCACCAACAACTTGATTTTCACGTTTGCTAGCGTCAGGAATACGTTTAAAAAAGGTATTGTGATGAAAGTCATCTCATAAAAATCTATTGTATTTAATTATTGGTACTTAGGTGTGTGAAATGTAATCTTTGGAGTTAGTGCATAAACTCTAGTTTTTGAGTGTGAGGTGCATGAAATATAGTGTTTGCAAGCTAATTGTGTGAATTATAGTGTTTATGAGTTAGGTGCAGGAAGTATAGTGTTAGTGAGTTAGGTGGATTCATTATAATATTTGTGATTTAGGGGCATAGACCATAACAGTCAGGAGTTATGTTCATGAACTCTAGTCTTATGGTGTTAAGCAGGGTGCGAATTAGTTGAGAAAAAACGATGTGCAAATTTTTTCGACAAAAATTTTTCTCCAGAGGCATAATCAAATGATATTACATTAATTATTATACTGCACTATTTACTAAATTAACATTTTAGAACGTAATATTTTTAACATTTTATCAACGTATACATTTTACAAGTTATCATGTTATAGTACACGACTAGTTACTTTCTGACGAGTCTTGGTCCGAAAAATAAGCATGTTTGCTGCAGCTTGATGCCTCTAACGTATCGACTTTCTTCTTTCGCTTCTCTGGGTAAGCATGGCCTCCATATCCAATCCTTCGTTTCTTTTGTTCATACCACCGCTCTATTGCGGGAGCTGGATCCACTGATGGACCCTCCTCACTAATTCGCTGACTGTCCAATCTTCCTCTTGACATTCTGTTACGTAGGTGTGGCTTTATTTTGGCCATTGTTGAGAACATTCGCTCAACCACAGCATTAGAGATGGGCGTAATTAATAACAGTTCCACAATGTTAAGAACGTTTAAAACTTTTCTTACTAACTGGTGAAGAGAGAATGGCAGCCCAAACATCTAAGTATGGTATAGCTCTGCCATACGTCTCTGAAATCAACAACTTAAGCCCACTCCATTCTTCTGTCAGCATCGTATCGTTCGACACATCCCATACGTTATGCTTCAAAGCTGAATGAAGTGGTCGACAAGTAGCGTAACCGATTCGTCTCCATAGCTCACCAAATTAACTTCCTCACCTGGCCAAGACTGGGTGTCTATAATTGGACAAAGGTGTTTGTAAACTGGTGTCTCTTGAAGATCACTAAAGCGATTGCCCAAACAGAGGATAATCGCATCTATCCACTCTTGTCGTTGTCCCGCAGCTCCATTTAGTGCACGGGGATAATTTGTGAGCACAACACCTTGATACGAAATCTGGTTCTTGTCGTCACCAGTAGGTTTGCAATCCTTCCTAAATTTATCGAAAGTAGCTTTGCCAAATGTACTACCTTGAAGCTTGACCATAGTCCAGTCAAATTCCTTGATTCTCCTTAAAGCTTTAACTGGATCATTGTCGTCAGTTTGTAGTCCAAGAGACAAAACACGCAAAGGACCAATAATGTCCACAAAGATAGAAGCATACATTGGGAAACGAGCGTCTTTCCATTTAGCTAGGAATCCATTTATCTTCTGCTTTTGGGCATCAGGTGAAGTAGTTGCGGCCTACATAAGAAACAAAAGTAACATATTACATGACATTAAATAATTTAATAAAATGCTTATTACTGTTATTACAGGCAAACTTTATTCTAGAAAATTTAAGGAGGCGATGCAAATTTGATGGAAAACAGCAAAGTTGGAAAATTAGCCATTTTACCTGTTCAAGATGCTGCATATACATGCCGTAGTTCTCCAGGAAAACCTTCGTGGCGCGCACTTTGTGATCTATCCACCTTGTCCCACTTGCTTTGATGGGCTTATAAACAGTTTCTCCATACACTTCAGCTAGTTTTTTCAGCTCTCTCAGTTTCTTCGGTGACTTCTGGTACAGAGAAAACAGTTGACGCATTATTCCATCTACTTGTGCAAAAAACGTAGCATTGAATGCGTCGGCAGCAGCAAATTCTAGACGGTGATTGAAGCAGTGGACGACAGTGAGCCAAGGAGCGACTTCTTTTAGACGAGCTTCTAAACCAGTATTTCTCCCCATATTAAAACTTGCCCCATCTAGACCAGTTGCAGCTAGTTTCGATTCAAAGTTTGTAATGCCAAAACGGGCAAAAGCTTCGTTCATAGCTTCCTTCAGTCCTGAAGCATCTTCGTTTTCAACTGTTTCAACTGACATCAATTAGCAAGTAGTATGACCGTTCTTATTCACATATAACACGTAAAATAATTATTGTGATTTTACACTGGTATCGGTGCTGCCATCGCACAAAACTGACAAATATCTTTAAATACCTTTAAATCTTCATCAAGATTTCCTTTTATGACCCCAGAAATGTGATCTGACAACTCAGCGGCTGATCGGTCTGTTCGATACGATTAAACTAGATCAACGCCTCCCTTCTCCAGGAGCTTGCAAATGGGGATATACTTTTTGAAAGGCAACTCAGAATTCATATGATTCACCACTGCGTTTTCTTTACAACAGCTGATCCTGTTATGAATGTGCGAGAGAAATTTTTTGCGCTTGTTATTCTGTCCTCTTTGTTTCCACAAACTTTACAGCGCAGTGAGTTCACCACTTGGCCATAATTCTCGTATTCAAGCCAGTCGGCATTTAATGTTTCTATCCATTTTTCTACTGTGTTAATTTTGCTAGTACAACCTTTCGACAAGAAGAGGCCATCATGGCAAGAAAAACAAAAGCGACAAGAGAAACATGCACCGCATATAGCTACTTTTGTCTTCTGATTATCTAATATGTTTTATTGATGCTTACTTATAACAAAAAATATTTTTGTCATATTACAAACTATGCGTAAAAGCAAAAAATACGGTTAATCAAGGTTGCCAGTTTGGTTTCGCTCCCAAAAATCTTTGGCTTATTTTTCAAATTTGAAAATTTTAAAGGTTTTTTTAGGAATCAGAAGGAAAATGTCTCATGATTTTATCGAAAACACTCAAAATAGCTATGATGCCAAAAAAAGTAATGATGCACAAACTACAAAACAGCGCAATGCAAAAATTAATATTTATAAATGAATTACATCCGTATATGGTCAGAAGAACCATGTATGTCAACCAGTATGTCGACTGTTGACAGACTTTCCAGTCTCAAAGTGACGACGTTTTTGAATTTGATGACATTGTGTCAACATGGCCAATTACATGGCCTAAGATATTAAAAACATTTTTTTCAATATATGTGATAGTAATTAATGAAAAACTTTTTTGCACATCGTTTGAAAAAGTGATGTGCAATTATTTTCATTTTAGCCAAAACGATGTGCAAATTGCACATTGCACACCGTTAATTCGCACCCTGGTGTTAAGTGCAGGAACTATAGTCTTTGGGAGTCAATGTAATATAATATGAAAGAAATGCATGAGATTTCATGATAAATTAATTTTACTTTGCATATCATTATTTCATATTTTCTCATATTGTAGATCCCACATGGATAGAGTTGTGAAAGTCCTTTACCACCTCTGTCATTCACTTCAATTACTCTTACTAGTTTTCATTGTTCATGTGTCATGGTGATTCATGGCCAAGAATGTTTTTTTGTAGTTTGGATTCTTTGTGGATGTCAGTTGTTTGTTCGTATAATGATGACGGGCCCCATTATTATATGAGCCCACCTGAAGGTGGTCAACTGATACTCGCAGAAGATCAACTCTGCACTAAACATTCTTTATGTGATGATAGAACTGGGGTATTGAAGTGGTCCCTTTGCTTTGCTCAAAGTTGCGTATATAAAGAAAGGAAGTAGCTACAAAGAAGATGGAAAAAGTTTGGTTATAGCCAACATCAACAATAGAAAAGTTTTGTGATAAATGATTATATGCCTCTTGATTTATCTCTATTGTTCTTGTGAAAATCTCAATGGTTTTATTGATGGTACTGATTTTGGTTTGTTTATTGAATGGCACATTTATGCTGTTAATTGCATAGAGGTACAGATTGTTCAAATTGTGGTGTAGACTTGCAGTAAATACGACCTACGACTTCTTCTCACGTGTCCTAAACCTTTGATCGCTTCGGTAAACGGTCCAACAGCTGGATTTGGTCTTTCCTTATCGCACTGTCTGATATAGTCTTTGCTTCAGAAAAGGTAATGTATTGAGTTAGTAAAATTATTCATCCTAGCTGGTCTGACTTCATCTGTGTTTTCAAGTGTTTAATTTCAGAGTTATATTTAATATGGAAAATAGTGATTGTCTCAAAGAGTTTTTGCGCATACCGTCACGTCACTAACATTTAAGTCATTTTTTTTGGAGAGGAATTGATATAAAAAGAAAGGAATTGATATAATTTTGAAAACAGCCAAACTTTCTTTAATATCATATGTCAAACATTTATTGAGTCGTTTTTCATTGGTCAATTTACTTCGCCAATGAATGCAATAAACACGTCAATAAACATTCAGACGAAAATTCCAAAGTCAGAAAGGTTTAATACTTTTGAAAAGTTTTAAGGGTTCAGTTTCCTTGTACAATTATACTCTTTACCGAATATTAAATATAATTGAGTACTTTTTCACCCCAGTGACTCCTCAGTACAACATTACTAATTTTATTTCAGTTTACATATTCGTCGTGTTTTAAAGGCTTTTTTCAAACGAAGTTTGTGGAGTATATCCTCAGTTGATGTTGCTCTCTATCTTTACCTAATTTATTTAATCATTCACAGGCACATGTGACTTGTTTATATTAAACAGAGGCCTGCACAGGTCATATTTTGAATGTTAGAAATTTGAGTTGTATCCACGCCTATTGATCACTTTATATAAAATTAAAATGTTTTTCTTTGAACCTGAGAGGATGTGTTATGTTCTGAGGTGTTAAAATTAACTGTGAGATTGAAAGTTTATAAAAATACGAATAGCTTTATCAAAATTTATTTTATCTTTCCCTATTTTCCCTAAAGCCTATAAAGAAACATAACATTTTATAAAAAGAACTTTAAAAAATTCATTTTGTCTTACGGTGAATTTAAAATTTATAATGTTTGTTATTTTCATATAAACTCGACTAATGCATTTCGAAACATTTACATGCAAAAAGAATTTTCAAACATTTTCAAAAGGAACTCAATCACTTTGCGAGATTTTCACTAGTTTCTAGACAGGTTTGTGTATATTTACGAGGAGAATTGAACACTATTGGAAAGCAGAAGGAAAGGGAGGGTGGGAAAGCAACTAGAGGAGAGGGGACACGGGACCTTTGAAAATGAATTTCTATTTTATTCATGGACGTTCACGTCGCAGATGATGAAAACATTTACAGTTTTGAACTTTTAAAAATCCATGTCAGCAAATAAAAGCAGCATTATTTAATATTGTAGTGCCTTCGAGAAACAGACGTTGATGGTCAACAGTAATATACAAGAACTTGAGGATAAAATCACGAGGAATGCGATTTGTTTCAAAAGTACATCAGCAACGATGATATTTTGGATGGCATCGTAAGAAATGGTGGACGAGCTTACAGGAATGATTTATAATATTTTCGATATTTTTACGATAAAACTTAATTAAAATGCATTTCAAACATTTTCCATTTAAAACCTTTTACGCGGAATTCCAACCGTTCTGAAAATGAATTTTATCGTTTCCATGATTTTCAAAAACTAAAATAATGCATTTAACACATTTTCCACTCAAAAAAAAACTTTTGAAACTTAAGTTCCAAAACATAGCAAAAACTTTGCTGGAATTTCGAACACTTTCTGTATCGTTCAAGTCATTGAGACTTAATTACTGCTGGCAAACGGATTTTATTTAAAACAACTTTTGCAAAATATTGATTCAAGCATTTGAAAATGAATTGCCATTAATTAACATGTTGTCACGTCAAAAGAGATGTTTGCGCAGATGCTTTGTACGCATTTTCACATCAAAAAGAACTTTTACAAACTAATAAGTACACAGAAAGAATTTTATCATATTTCATATTTTCATTAAAAATCATACTTAATGTTTCAACTACATTTTTACTTTCGTTTTAAAAGTCATAGTTGCACCTCATCCTGAAAATTAATTTAGCATATTTCATTTCCATTATTTCCATCATCAAAATTTCTCCATTCAGCTGAACGACATTTTCCGACATTGAAAGCGACTTTTAGGAAGTTTCATTTCATCCTGAAAATAATTTTATAATATTTCATTATTTGTTATTTCATCAACGCAATATTATTTCAAGCTTTGAACACATTTTCCACTTTAACAACTTTTACAAAGTAGTTCCACCTCTTGAAAATAATTTAATCTTATTTCCATTATTTCATCAAGACTATAATTGTGCATTTGAACACATTTTCACTTAAAAACAACTTTTACAAAAATAGATTCCAACCATTGAAAATTAATTTTATCAATTTCCATTATTTCATTATTTCCATCAAAATATTATAATTCAAGCATTTGAACACATTTTCCACTTAAAACAACTTTTACAAAAGGGATTCCACCCCTTGAAATGAATTTAATCATATTCCATTATTTCATCAAAGATTATAATTCATGCATTTGAACACATTTTCCACATTAAAAGAACTTTTACAAAAAATAGGTATTCCCCTGAAAATAATTTTATAATATTTCCATATTTTCATCAAAGACTATAATTAATGCATTTGAACACATTTTCCACACAAAAACAACTTTTACAAAAATTAAGTCCACCCCCTGAAAATAAATTTATCATATTTTCATATTTCACAAAAACTATAATTCATGCATTTGAACACATTTTCCATTAAAAAAACTTTTACAAAAACAGGGATTCCAACCACTGAAAATGAATTTATCATATTTCCATATTTTTAATCAAAAGACTATAATTCATGCATTTGAACACATTTTCCACTTTAAAACAACTTTTACAAAAATAGGAGTCCCCCCCTGAAAATGAATTTTATCATATTTCCATATTTTCATCAAAAGACTATAATTAATGCATTTGAACACATTTTCTTAAAACAACTTTTACAAAAATAGGAGTTCCATCCCTCCTGAAAATAATTTATCATATTTCCATTATTTTCATATTTCCAATAAAATTATAATTCAAGCATTTGAACACATTTTCCACTTTAAAACAACTTTTACGAAAGTAGGATTCCAACTCATCCTGAAAATGAATTTTATCATATTTCCATATTTTCACCAAAGACTATATTAATTCAAGCATTTGAACACATTTTCCACTTTAAAACAACTTTTACAAAAGTAAGGTTCCACCCTTTGAAAATGAATTTATCTTATTTCCATATTTCATCAAAAAATTATAATTCATGCATTTAACACATTTTCCACATCAAAAAGAACTTTTACAAATAATAGGGTCCCCCTGAAAATGAATTTTATTATATTTCCATATTTTCATTAAAAAGATTAACAATGCATTTCAAATATTTTCCAATTTAAAAACAATTTTACAAAAAATAGGGATTCCACCTCATCCTGAAAATGAATTTTATCATATTTCCTTTATTTCCATTATTTCCATCATCAAAATATTATAATTCAAGCATTTGAACACATTTTCCACTTTAAAACAACTTTTACGAAAGTAGGGATTCCACCTCATCCTGAAAATTAATTTTATCATATTTCCATTATTTTCATTATTTCCATTATCAAAAGACTATAATTAATGCATTTCAACACATTTTCCAATTAAAAAACAACTTTTCCAAAAACAAGGATTCCAACCATTCTGAAAATGAATTTATCATATTTCCATATTTTCATTAAAAGATTATAATCAATGCATTTCAACAAATTTCCATTTAAAAAACAACTTTTACAAAAACAGTGATTCCAACCATTCTGAAAATGAGTTTTATCATATTTCCATATTTTAATCAAAAGACTATAATTCATGCATTTAAACTTATTTTCCACATCAAAAATCATTTTATAAATAATAGAGCCCCTTCCTGAAAATGAATTTTATCATATTTCCATATTTTAATCAAGAGACTATAATTCATGCATTTGAACAAATTTTCCACATCAAAAAGAATTTTACAAATAATAGAATAATACATAATTAATGCATTTCAACAATTTTCCACTTAAAAAACAACTTTTACAAAAGTAGGGATTACACCTCATCCTGAAAACTAATTTTATCATATTTCCATTATTTTCATTATTTCCATAATCAAAATATTATAATTCAAGCATTTGAAATCATTTTCCGTTTTAAAACAACTTTTACGAAAGTAGGGATTCCACCTCATTCTGAAATTTAGTTTTACCATATTTCCATTATTTCCATTATTTCCATCATCAAAATATTATAATTCAAGCATTTGAACACATTTTCCACTTTAAAAACAACTTCTTTTACGAAAGTAGGGATTCCACCTTATCCTGAAAATGAATTTTACTATATTTCCATTATTTCATATTTCCATCATCAAAATATTATAATTCAAGCATTTGAACGCATTTTCCAATTTAAAACAACTTTTACGAAAGTAAAGATTCCACCTCATCCTGAAAATTATTTTATCATTTCCATTATTTCCATCATCAAAATATTATAATTCAAGCATTTGAACACATTTTCCACTTAAAACAACTTTTACAAAAGTAAAGATTCCACCCTCATCCTGAAAATTATTTATCATTTCCATTATTTCCATCATCAAAATATATTAATTAATGCATTTGAACACATTTTCCACTTTAAAAACAACTTT